>NC_043018.1:12749081-12874081 GCF_006345805.1 Octopus sinensis | reverse complement strand
TATATATGCGTGAGTGTGTATATATATATGTGTGTGTGCGTACATGGCGTCTCGGCCTACATACATCCACACCACATAACATGTGTGAATGCATTATGTATAGATACATATGTATGGAACAACACTGTGATACCATTAAAAACAACGAGCAACAATAACAAAAATAACACCTGCTACCACACCAGCCTGCCCCATAAATACAGAAAAAATAATAATAAATAAAAGTAATGAAGGTATCAATAACATATCAAAAATTACTTCAAATAAGCTTGAACGTCTCACTTATATTTATATGTAGGAATTATTATTTTTTCACTTTTTTTAAAGAGGCGGTAGTGATGTTGATGGCTTTCCATATTATGAAATGGTGTTACGTCTAAAATGTATGTAATACATGTGTGCGCATCCGCATGCACGCACACACACACATATATATATATATTATATATATATATATATATATCCATATATATATAGTGTGTGTAATATATATATATCCATATATATATAGTATAAATATGTGTGTGCGTGAGTGTGTTATATATATATAGTATATATATATATGCGTGAGTGTGTATATATATATATATGTGTGTGTGCGTACATGGCGTCTCGGCCTACATACATCCACACCACATAACATGTGTGAATGCATTATGTATAGATACATATGTATGGAACAACACTGGTGATACCATTAAAAACAACGAGCAACAATAACAAAAATAACACCTGCTACCACACCAGCCTGCCCCATAAATACAGAAAAAATAATAATAAATAAAAGTAATGAAGGTATCAATAACATATCAAAAATTACTTCCAAATAAGCTTGAACGTCTCACTTTATATTTATATGTAGGAATTATTATTTTTTCACTTTTTTTAAAGAGGCGGTAGTGATGTTGATGGCTTTCCATATTATGAAATGGTGTTACGTCTAAAATGTATGTAATACATGTGTGCGCATCCGCATGCACGCACACACACACATATATATCTATATATATATATATAATATATATATATATATATATAGATATATAGATATATAGATAGATAGATAGATGGATATAATGAATGAGGGGGTTATGATGTTCGACCATATTTTGGGTAGTATGTGTGTAGGTAGAAGTAGAGTGATGCTTCTTGTACGTGTGTGTGTCTGTGTGTTTTTTTCCTGTGTGTATAATAGTTCCTTAAAGGAAATATATATTGTGACGAGCGTATATCTTTAAACATATCTTATACGGGTCATACACACGTGTACGAGTATATGTGTGTGTGTATATATACACACACACACATACATACATATGTATATATATACATAGATGCGTATGAAACATACACGTATCATCATACTCATGTACGTGTGTGTGTGTATATATATATATATATATATGTATGTATATATATATAAACACCCGTATATAAACCCAGAGCGATATGGTAGAATCCCTGCCTGGGTATCAAACGATAAGACGGCCATAAAAGCGTCAGTTCCTTGTGGTGTCGGTGACGATGCTGGTTATTCAAGAGTCTTTGATGTTGTTAAAACCAGGCGGTTACACAAGAAACACAAGACCCAGATTTACAAATATGGTAACAAGCACACACGCAGCCACAAACAAACAATTTAACACCCAAATTTACAAATAGGATCGAAAGTGGGGCTTGTAGTATTTTCTGGCTCCTCGTTCGTAGAGTTTTCTCTGATTATTACCATTATTGCATGAAGCACCAACAACATTTTGGGAACGGAGTGAAAACATTGTCAATCTTGCTTGGAATCGAAATCTCAATAACATAATGTTTCCAGTATTCTTTATTTTTCTCTTTGTTTTATTTCGTAGTCAGATTTAGGAGACATTATCTATCTATCTATCTATATGCCTGTGTGTGATATATACATACATACGTGTATGTATGTATATATATATATATATATATATATATATATATATATATATATATATATATATATACATGTATGTGTGTGTATTTTTGTATGATCTAAAAGAAATTTAGGTAGATGTATGTAAATAGATGAACAGATAAAGTTTGATATATATACATCTAGAGACAGACAGACAGATAGATAGATAGATGGATATACCAATCATCACACGACATAATTGTTACAAGAATTACACGATTCTTACTGTGTGCAGTTTCTACATATATATGTGTATATACATACATATATGTGTATATGTGTGTGTGTGTGTATAGTATATATACATTGTAAATGGTTCTCCGTTGGTTTCTAAGATGGAAGTTCCAGTTATTTGATCAACTGAACTGCCTCCTCATTACAAACGGTTGAGTATTCCGCAAACGATTATATCCGTACTATAATTTCTGAAGCAAAACAAACGCTCCTCATTGGGGTGTAACAAGTCTGACCGCTTTTAATTTCAGTTCCTTCTCCGACGAGCTTCGACATAGTTTCCGTAACCCATTTTCACTTCCAAATCGTGACCCCCCGAGGTTATGTTATTGAGACACTCGCCCAATATGTCACAGAATGGTAACGAAGCCAAGACCTTACGATTGTCAAGTGAACTTCTTAAGCTCTCGGGACATACCTAGACGCTAGATCTACTTTAGAATTACATTAATATACACGTGTCTGAGGAATACTCGGCCACTTACAGACGCATAGAGTAGGCAATTTACTTGAGCTGTCGACTAAGACGACCAACGAAGATCCACTTACTTTAACTACACACACACACACATTGTGTGAGTGTATAATACATATACATGAGTATGACCAAGTTTATGTGTGTGTGTGTGTGTGTGTGTGTGTGGTATGATACGAATCTGTGTTCGAAACATCGATGTATGTTTCAGTGTTTGGATTGGCATTGAAAAGATTTGATCAAAGTATTATCCGTGTTCAAACGGATGTATATATATGTATAAAGCTATGTGTGGGTTTATTATACATCATCCTCACAGCATCGTCTCCCAACTCTCTCTCTCGCACAGACGAAAACACGAAGAACCGATTTGTTTTTGTTGTTCATTTCTGTATACTCGGACAAAATAATAATTAAAAGTCTACGGCTGATTCGATAATGTGAACAAAGGGTGTAAGTGAGAATAACGAATGACCAGCTATCAAGATCCATGAGCGTAAGGAGAGCGGAAAGCCCGTGTGAGTGCATTAGATTGTGGTGAAAAGAGTTGCTCGTAGAACTTACCTCTTTGCCAGCCATAGCTCCGACCTTGAAGCGTGTGGGGTTAATCAGGGCCGGCAACTCTTGCAGGAACACGTGAGCTTCCTTAGACACCATCGTTCCTCGACGTATGCAACACACACACATACATACACACGTATACACACACATACATACATGTTTACATTTTGCATGTATATATGTATATGTATGTATGTATATATATATATATATATATATATATATATATATATATATATTATATATATATATTATATATATATATATGTATGTATGTATGTATATATGTGTGTGTGTGTGTAATACATACATATATAACATACATATATAAATATAAATGTTTACATTTTGTATATGTGTGTATATATATATATATATACGTATGTATGTATGTTATATATATATAATATATATATATATATATATATATATATATATATATATATTTAAATATTTCATGTATTACATGTCGAGGAACCGTGTGTGTGTGTGTGTGTGTGTACTAATTATCAGTCATTGCACACAGATATATATATGAAAGCATTAACATGTACATGCATACATACATGCTTATATATATATATATATAGAGAGAGAGAGAGAGAGAGAAGAGAGAGAGAGAGAGAGAGAGAGAATATATATATAGACACACATACATCATCATCATTTAACGTCTGTTTTCCATCCTGGCATGGGTTGGTTGGTTTGACAGGAGCTAGCAAGCCAGAGGACTACCCCAAACTTCACTCTCCGTTTTGGGTTGGTTTTTACGGCTGGATGCCCTTCCTAAAACCAACAAGCTTACAGAGTGGACAATGCTTTTTACAAGGTACCAGCACCAGCAAGGTCTGTTTTGGCATGGTTCAAAAAGCTGGATGCCCTTCCAAACCCCAACCAGCTTATAGTGTGGACTGGATGCTTCTTACGTGGCACCAGTATTGGCAGGGTCACCAAGTACCTCACAAGACAAAGAACCTTTCAGGTGGAAGAGGTGGCCGTGTACCAAGTGATGATAGATTAGAGTGTGACAGAGAGACACTCGCTGTAGAGGGGATATATAATTCCCCATTCAAGAATAAGAGAGAGAGAGATGTAGTCCATCCACGTGTAACAATAAAACTCCCAACCCCAACAAACCAAACTGCATCGCTTCCTCACATTCCCTCTTTTCATGCACTATGCCTATGCTTATCTCACTTCCACTGCATCAGTGCGATTCTGTTGTTCCCCATCTCTTTTATATACCCAGTTTTACCAGTCAATGCACCACCTTCACCCCAGCTCTTTGCATTCATGAGAAGTCCTTACTCCTTACTCATGCATTCTACCATCCCATTTATTAAAATATCTGGTCGTGTGGGTTATGGTCTAGTCACCCATATTGTAAATAAGGTCATTCACGAAGAAGTGTAGCAGCACCATAGTCAACTGCTAAAAAGGTAAAGGTGATGCCTTAGAAATAATTACAGAGGTATCAAATTGTTGGATCAGGTGATGAAGGTTATGGAGAGAGTCACAACCCAATTAACCAGGGAGAGAGTTAGACTAGATGAGATGCAGTTTGGTTTTGTGCCAGGGAGAAGCACCACTGATGCTATATTTCTGGTAAGGCAGCTGCAGGAGACATACATAGCCAAAGATAAACCTCTGTACTTGATCTTTGTTGACTTGGAGAAAGCCTGTGACAGTGTCCCCCAATCCCTTATCTGATGGTCAATGCGGAAACTGGGGATAGACAAGTGGTTAAGAGCATGGCTACTAACCCCAAGATTCGTAGTTTGATTCCAGGCAGTGACCTGAAGAAGAAGAAGAAGAGAAGAAGAAGAAGAAGAAGAAGAAGAAGAAGAAGAAGAAGAAGAAGAAGAAGAAGAAGAAGAAGAAGAAGAAGAAGAAGAAAAAGAACAACAACAACAACAACAACTACAAAAACCTTAGGAATGAGAACCCAAGTTCGAAATTTCTCCAAGGTACCTGATGAAGGCTAGAGGGTGTATCAACCGAAAAGTTGTAACAACAGACAAGATGAGGACAAATATCCGTCAAACGTAAATAATATAAATAATGTATTTTCTTATTTATTTCTTTATTTTTTCTCATTCCTGTTAAGTATTCAGCGGGTGTCTGGAACTTCTAGGTTTTATTTCAAGGGCTTTGAAATAAAACCTAGAAGTTCCAGACACCCGGCTGAATACTTAACAGACACTGACTTCACTGATGACATTGCTCTCTCTCTCCAATGCCCAGTCTCTTTTACAATCTCTTGAACAAGCCTCAAATTGTGTAGGTCTTTACCTCAATGAGTCCAACACTGAATATGTAAACAAGTGCCTGTCCAACAGTGATTGCATCATCCATACTCTCAACAATGCGCCCTTAAATATGGTTTCTGATTACAAATATCTTGGGTCATACATATCATCATCTGGAAAAGATTTTCTAACTAGAAAGGGTATGGCCTGGTCAGCCTGTAATGACATGCATAAGATCTGGTCATCAAATCTAAGTAGAGATTTCAAATTTAAAATCTTCAAACCCACAGTCGAACCAGTTCTACTATGTGGCTCAGAAATCTGGACGTTATCAAAGAAGCTTGAGAGGCGGTTCGATGGAACTTACACTCGCCTCCTTATGAGAGCTCAAAATCTCTCGTGGAAGCGTCATCCAACCAAAGTACAAAAATATGGGAAACTACCACCTGTGTCATCTCTTGTGAAAGGTAGGAGAGTCCAGTTTGCTGGACATTGTTGTAGAGCTGAAAAAGAGGTAGTTTCTACTCTTCTCCTGTGGAAGCCATCTACTCACAATACCAGAGGGTGCACACTCTCCTACCCTGATGTAATCTCCAGGGATACAGGCATCCAGTAACAGGACCTCCGTAATGCTATGATGGACCATGAAGTTTGGCGTAGCATAGTAAATTCCATTGTCTCGACCACGGTCAAACAATGATGATGATGATGATGTTCTCATTCCATCTTAAGTACATGTATGAGTGTCTTGTGTGTATGTATATGGGCTTATATATTACACTGTTTGTAATTGTGTCTATTCTTTTTCCTTCTCTCATTCTGTCTTTTGTTGGCATGTTTTCTGTTGAGGCTCAGTCTGTCTATTACTATGTGTGTGACCTCTGTAATCTGTCTAAGTGTCATGTCTGTTCTATGTGTTAATAATATCTTAACATTTATGTTATTCACCAAGCCTTTATGTTCTAATTGAGCATGTTGGTAGAGCACTGATGGGCTTTTTTCCTCCTTGAGCTCCTGCCAGTATTCACCTATCCACTCCCCTATGCCACATGCTGTCTCCTTATTGTATGTTGTTGTCCTGGTTCTGCTCTGTCCCTCACTACATCATATACAATAAACTACAACCCTAATCTTACAGTTAACCTGTGGGTTCATCCTACATACTATACAGATCTATCTTATATATTAAAGGCAAGTTGTCTGTCTGTCTGTCTGTGTCTTGTGTGAACCACTTCTACTCCTACAATTTTCAACCAAATTTCACCAAATTTGACATGTGTGCTCTCTTTGACTTAGGACGCTTTTTCTTATAATTTTTCCTTGAAATTCCACAACCCCAACATAAATAGACTACTCTCAATTCGCCTAGGATTTGGCCTGAGCCAGAGAAGAAAATGTGACACACACCGAGCTGGAAAAGATCAATACTTTACTTTATTAGCTGTGGCTAGCTCTTATCAACTGCTTGCACAGTACTGCCAGCAGTATTCATGTGCGAGTTATGATTTGCCTCTCTTTTCACATGAGCACTCTTTTTCATACAATTATTCCAACTTAAACTAGCCACATCAAAATTCTTATCCAAAATTTAAAATCCTTAATTCTGTCTGTTTAATTAACATTTTTGCCAACTACATTTTACTATTTTTGGGGTGCTACACATTCACCGCTTTTTCCTTAGGACTTTTTCTATTGTGTGAACTGATAATTTTCCACAATGCCTCGATGCAAAAGATCCAATATAGGTTGGCAAACAAATGCAGCAAAGAAAAGTATATGTATGCATGCGAATGAATCTGCTGAGGATGTTGCCAGGAGGAACTCTCTCAATGCACTTAGGATGGCTTCAGCACGAAGAACGGAAAGTGAAGAGCAATGTTGGGATCAGTTTGCACGTATCGCTGTGCAACAAGCTGCACAGAGCAATGAGCAACATTCAGCACACCAAACGAGAAATGCTTCCTCAACTGCTGTTGCACGAGCTGCAGAGACTGCAGCCCAATGTGCAGATCAACTTACAAGAGATGCTGCAGACTACAGGGGAAAGATGTTGCTCTGTGCGGCAAACAAGAAAACATCACGTAGCCTTACCCTTACCATCTTATTTATTCCATTAGCATAATCTTCACAGGATGCTCTCCCTTAAGTGCCGCCAATTGTGAGGTAGGCAACAGATACTACACTTTTCATCTTTTTTGCACAGGCCACACGTCAAATTTTTGGTTCAGATAATGTTGTATGTGCAACCCAGCAGGTAAACATACTATTTCTCATAATGTCATATGTTTAGGCTCAACCTTTCCAACTGCTAAACAGTCCATGTCAGCAGTTATGTGGTAAGGAAAATAAACTCAACGACTGCCGGTTTTTTACAGATTGACCAACTGTCCCAATGGAAAACAGTGACAATGGCGTGGATATATGAGTCTGCATGTTCACTATTGCGCTAAATAAGTCAAACAATGCAGGGAGCATCTGCCATTATGATTTCTTTCATTCAGTTCAGAGGTGTATCCGTGAATGATCTAATAACCAAACAAGCATACTTGATAAACAGCCCTGGGTACATCTGCTACTATATATAAAAGTGAGAATGTCTGTCTGTCTGTATGTATGTGTGCATCACTAAAACTCGAGAACTACCCAATGGATTTCATTCAAATTTTACACATTCCTTACTTAGGGTCCATGCAGTGTCACGGGCCCAAAAAATTTTCAACTTCTTGCTTAATGCGAGCCCAGAGCAATTTCTTATCTCTTACACTGTTTGTCAAAAGTGAAACAACAACATCTCTATTAATACATTCGGATTAGTTTCATTTCTATTACTTTCAATATATATTTATATACATGTTTGTATATGTATGTATGTATATATATATATATATGTGTGTGCGTGTGTGTGCATGTATATAGATATGTATATATATAGTGTGTATGTATATATATATATATATATATATATATATATATATATATATATATATATATATATATATATATATATATATATGTATGTATATATATATATATAATTTAGAGAAAACCCGCTATTAAACAATACAATAAAGAAAGATGTTATTCACACCATACAAAAAACATGCTATAAAAAAACCTATTTTAAATCAATAAAATACAATAAATAGTAAATAGTAAATTACTATTATTTACTATTTACTACTTTATTGATTTAAAATAAGTTTATTTTTTATAGTATATATTTTCTATATGGTGTGAATAACATCTTCCTTTATTGAATTGTTTAATAGTGGGTTTTCTCTAAATTATACATTGTGAAATTTGATTTAAAATTGTTAAATTGAACTTTTCCCTGTAAATTTTGAAATTATATTCTCTACTATTATTATTATAATATTTCTATATATGTATATATATATATATATATATATATATATATATATATATATATATATATATATATATGTATGTATGTATGTATGTATGTATGTATATTATGTATATATATATTTATATATACAAAATAAGAAAATGGAGATGTATATATGCATATTCTTGTATATGCCTACCTTGTTTAATATTCATATTTGCATTTTATATCTTTATAATTGTACTTTATAATCTCTGACGAGGCCTTGAGATATACATATAAGTAACTCATTTTTAACTGCATATTACCTCAATACATCTGACTAATATAGGCACAATGAGATACCTTTATCTACAGGCTGAAACAGCTGTAAGATCCATTTTATATGTATTATTTTTATGGTATTATCTTACTTATTGATGTATATTGTTTTATTCTGTTGGATTTGGATGTTCCTGTTTAATCTAAATAATTAGTTAATAAATTATATGAATTGGTATTATCTGTAAGTTGATGATTGAAAGGAATCTATTCCTCCATTTTCTTATTTTGTATTATGAATTTGAGGTAAAACATTTTACCTTCGCCCATATAATACAATAAATGAATTAATTGCATTGCAATTCTTAGCATTTATGTATTAGCCTTCTGGGTACTTTACTGGCAGTATATTGGATAAATGATATCCCATAGTGGGTTACACTCATAACCCCTATCTCACTTTGTATATTTATATATATACATATATTTATGTATATATATATATTTATGTATGTATTTTTATGTGTGTATATATATATATGTATTTGTATATATATGTATATTTATGTATATATATATGCATGTATATTTATATATATGTATGTATATATGTGTATGTAAATGTCTATATATATATGTATGTATACATATATATGTTTGTCGAAAGAAGACTGTCATATATATATGTGTATATTTGTGTGTGTGTGTGTTTGTGTGTCTGTGCTTGTACCCCCATGCACATGTAGGATGATCTGGCAGGAGGCAGGGGACATGTCCATACCAGGCTGGTGCATTGGAAGTGTGATGGTATCATCTGCTGTTCTCGATGGTTCTCAGGACTCTGCAATAATGGCCTTCAGTCCTGTGTTGCCAGGATTTTCGTGAGGAGTCATGTTTCTGTTCCATAGAGGAGAATAGCGAGGACAGATGCATGCAATGTAGATGCACACACACACATATGCACTCACACACACACACATTTCTTATTATTCATTATTAATATGTAAGTCTTTGATTTGGTTTTTTGTATCCCATTTGCATTTTTAATGATCAGCAGGTTTTTAATTTATCTTATTAAGAAGATTAAGTACAACAGGTCAGAGCAGAACAAGAGATTCAAAAACACAGACAGGATAAAAACAACAGTGTTTATAACAAGGAGCTCCATCGCATAATATTTGCATACAGCACTATTCATGTTCACAACAACAGACAGGGTTTATATTTATGAAAAATATTCATGATGATGATGATGATGATGATTCGTGAGAAAATTAGCAAAATTTTTTTGAGTAACAAAGAATACATATATAGGATATATATATATATAACTCTTACATACATAATGTGTATGTAAGAGCTAGGGCTACCAACAAAAAATCCCAGATATGTATGTATGTACATATAATATATATATATATATATATATATATAATATATATATATATATAGCAAAATTTAGATTCAGATGAATATGGTACTTAAGTTAAAGGCACCAGAATTTGGTATGGTATTATCCATATAAATCAAATGGGATGATTATAATCAAAATAAGCAACAAGGATACCCAAGGTAGTGTAGTACAATCGTTTCATGCTACTTCATTTAATTAAACAATGTAAGTATTACATCAGTTTTAAAATGTAAAGCAATCTTCATCCTAGAGTGTTCTCAGTAGAAACAAAAAATTGACTCTCAAATAAAATTCATACACATTAAAGTAAATGGAATACATATTAAACTTTAATTGAATACTGGAAGTGATATTTCAATAATAAATATAGACACATATTGATAAAAACAGTGAAATCTGCTCGTAACATGATGGGCAACAAATTACATTTCATAGGCGAAATGTGGACTAATGTCACAGTTTGAGGGAAAGCATTCAAGATGAAAGTCTTCATCGTTAAAAATGCAAACAATTTGGTACCAATTGGTTAGAATTATTCGATTTATGGGACCTCCCCATGAATTTCTATTGTAAAAATGTAGATTGTTGTCCTCTATAAAATAATTCATCTGGAGAGTTGAAGAGAAAATTTTTTTAAATGTTTCCACAAGTGCTTTCAGACAAGCTAGGTTTATGCACAAAGACTGAAGTGTGTTTTGAATTCGATGATAATGTTACACCTGTGTTCAAACCTAACAGGAATGTGTCTTTTGCAGCAATAAGGCAAGTGGGCAATGAGTTTGATAGATTGGTAAAAAACAGAATCATTGAAAAAATGGATTACGTGAAATGGGCCGCT
This sequence comes from Octopus sinensis, assembly GCF_006345805.1. NCBI lineage: Eukaryota > Metazoa > Mollusca > Cephalopoda > Octopoda > Octopodidae > Octopus > Octopus sinensis. The sequence continues at coordinate 12,862,761 of NC_043018.1, read as the reverse complement.
TCAACTGTATGTATAAAAAAGAAAAATAGCAAAATTAGGTTATGTGCCATTTTTTCAACCAGTTTAAATAACTGTTAAAAATGAACTATTATCCACGACCGACCCCAGAAGATATTTTTATAAAGCTAAATAGTGGAAAAATATTTTCAAAACGATCTATCTAATGCATATTTACAAAGCTGTTAAGGGTCAACATGCACAGAGGTCTACACAAATACAATAGACTACCTTTTGGACTGAAGGGGGCATGTTCTTGATTGTGGCATGTTCTTTCCTTGGCCTAGTAAATTACTATCAACAGTACTTTCCAAATATACATAAATTGAGAGATATGGTCCTGAGAACTACAATAAATAGGAGACTGAGAACTGAGTCCTGCACACGAAATCCATCACTGTACTCAATACTAATTCATACCTTACCGACCTGCATGGCTCTCCCCTGCCATTCATCTAATCATCATTTCAAGATCACAGAGCAACTCTGTTGAATACTTTCTGTTGACAAATGCCAAGTACAGTGGTTTACTTTGGCTAAATACTTCTGTAATTGCCTGTAAGAAAGAGGACATCAATAGTACTTCTCTCCAATACAAAACCAAACTGCATCTCATTTAAGCTAATTCTCTTCTTAATCATTTGGACTAATAACTCTTTACATAACTTTCATGACTGATCCAGTAATTTGATACTTCTATCTTGTAACAGTTGACTCGAATGCTGCTAAGTTAGTCATTGGATATGACGTCTCCCTATATGACCTGATTAACAACAACAAAGCTGACGAGGCCACATCCCGTTCTGTCAGATATTTTAAGCTTCTCAGTGTTAATTCCTGATGAATCAGGGGCTTTCCTTGTTTTTGAATACTTCAGTGATTTATCCATCAAGCTGCTGTCAACTAGAATGGTTGGCCCCGGCTCTGTTGGATTCACATCGGGAAGACTTCTTCCATGCATTCTCCACATTAAATAGCCATTCATTGTAGCACTTCCATGCTTCTTTCTTCTCAGAATCACCAAGTACAATTGTGCCATTATCCACCCATGTACACTTCACACCCATAACATCTTGATTCTCTCAGATACACTATGTTGCAATACAGAACAACCAACACCTCTCATCCTCACACCATTGAATACTGGCAAACTTCTTCCTTTCTGCTTCACCCATTGCAACTTAAACCTGGTGCCCAGCTTTTCTCCTAGAAACCCCATACAATTTTCTGTGATCCCCCATTTCTTCAAGTCTTTTCAAAATATTCTCTGCAACCTTTCAACCAATTCTCAATTGGAACTTTTATTTAGCACCAGCATATGGAAGCTCCCAGCAACATCTAATCCTAAACTATTCCACACCAAAATTTCAGACCTTGTGCCTATAATTGAAAGAATATTAACAGAGGGATTGAATTATAATCCTCTTACTTATTCAGTTATTTTCTAAAACATTCAACCTTTGTGTCATATTGACTTCTGTGTGGCACCTTTTTGTCATTAGAGTAGATCAGTGTCGTCTTTGTTACCTATACTCTACCTTTCTATATAACATGTAACCAGATACCAGTCCTGATAAATGACTTCAATCTTACTTTAAAGTAGGTAGGTATAAACAAAGATCAGAGAGGATGAGGTGACAGCAAATGACTATTACTGTCCATTGATTTAAAATTAACCTACATAAATAGGTTAACTGCTGTTGTACTTATATCCAATAAACAATAGCCACTGAGTTCAATTTGAAAGGTGATTTGATCAACCTTATCTCACCTTAATTTTTTTTCTTTTGACTTCATTCATTTATGTATTCTATATTTGTAACAATCATTGACTAATCCTTAATCCTAAAAGAATATGTCAACCAAGAAAAGCTGTTGTTAGCACAAAATGTTTTCCAAACTTACTATATACATACGGGTGCAGGAGTGGTTGTGTGGTAAGTAGCTTACTTACCAACCACATGGTTCCAGGTTCAGTCCCACTGCATGGCACCTTGGGCAGGTGTCTTCTACTATAGCCTCAGGCTGACCAAAGCCTTGTGAGTGGATTTGGTAGATGGAAACTGAAAGAAGCTTGTGGTATACACGCACACACATACATGCCAGTGCCATGTAAAAGCACCCACCACACTCTATAAAATGGTTAGCATTAAGAAGGGCATCCAGCCATATCAGACTGGATCCTGGTGCAGCCCTCCAGCTTGCCAGCTCTGGTCGAACCATCCAACCCATGCCAGCATGGGCAAAAGATGTTAAATGATGATGATGATGATGATGATGCATACATACATGTGTGTGTGTGTTAGTGTCTCTGTGTTTTGACATCAAGTGATGGTTGTAAGCAAGCGTCACCAAAATACAATCAGTGTCTTTTGGTTCCAGTTTTCCATGAAAATATGTTCAGCCAAGAGCAAATATTACTTTGCTTGAAGCAGTTGTGTTATTGCTGACAAGAAGAGTGTCAAAATGTAGGAAACGTGCCTCAACAAATTTCACCTGACCCATGGCAAAGTGGATGTTAAAATGCTGATTCATGTTTGACAAGTCAGGTCAACAACGAACCACCTCTGATATTGAATGTCACCCAAACTAAATGCTTGACTACATCTGTCCTCTGATCTGCCTGTCATTTGTATGTCTCTGTCATTCACTCCTGTCTGTGTGTCTGTCCTTGTCCTCACATGCACTCTCCTTTTATATGCTCCAGAACAAATCTGACTAGATACATCTGTAGTGATATCATTACTTGAAAATCTGGGAGTTGTCTACATAGAGTTTTATTGGTTAGATTTTCTGCTGGTGTCATTACTTGATCTATCAAAATTCCAGATGTCTTTTACAAGGAATTTTCTGATTGGGAAATAACAGGTTTCAGATTCCAATCAAAGTATAGACCCGTTACAAGTTGAATTCAAGAAAGAAGTGGTGCGCATGAAAAGAATGTATACCATAGGCACAGACATGGCAGTGAGGTAAGAAGTTTGCTTCCTAACCACGTGGTTCCAGGTTCAGTCCCATGACGTGGCACCTTAGGCTAGTGTCTTCTACTGTAGCCTCAGGTTAACCAAAGCCTTGTAAGCGGATTTGGTAGATGGAAACTGAAAGAAGCCTGTCATATGTATACATGTATCTTTGTGTATATATTCGTCCCCCATTTTCATTTGATAGCTGGTGTTGGTTTGTTTATGCCCTGATAACTTAGCAGTTCAGCAAGAGATTGATAAAATATGTACCAGGCTAAAAAATAAAGTACTGGGGTTGATTCATTGGACTAAAAGTTCTTCAAGGCAGTGCCCCAGCATGACCACACTCTAATGGCTGAAACAAGTAAAAGATAATAGATAAAAGATATGCTGTTATATAGCCCCAGGTCATCTCTGATCAAGGAGAAGGACAAGGCTGGATGTAGGATGATGTTATGCAGGGCTTCCTTCATTTCTTATGACTGAGGAGTAATTTTTTTTTTTTTCTGTGGGGAGGGAGAGATTTATTTGCTATTTCTAGCAGGTTGACTGACTGGATAACATTGAACTAAAACCTTCAAACTACATATATGAGGTCTCATGACCAGTTATGAGCTTACAACTTGGTATCATCTGCATTTCAAACCCTGAGAGTCATCAATGGAACCAGAAAAACTCTCAGCTTCAAACAGCTTCCATATCTGGGATAGTTTTAATTAAGTAGGGCATGATATGAGGGAGCTTTGGCTACTATTTCTGGCAGTCTGAGCAATTACTTATGGACTCACTCATCGGTTTGTTTCAAGGAACAGACGTACTTCTTCAAGCAGAAAATCTTTTTTAAGTTCGTCTATCACAAGAATATGCCATCATTAATTCTACCAGAAAATGAAAATGGAAACATCAACACTATTCGCCAGTCTACAGGTGGATGTGTTGAATAGTTGATATCCTCACCTTTATTTTTATTTCATTTTTCAATTTTTTGGGTGGGTGGGAGATTCCCATAATTTGAACAATGAAAATTGTGATTCTACAAAAAACAAAAGCAAAACAAAAACCAAAAACAACTTTTCCCATTTTTAATTTCATTCCTCAATCCTTCGTTTTTAGCTTTTTTTCAGAAAATGTTTTTTTGCAGAATTCCATGTTTAAAGAAACGGATGTTACGATCTTGACAGAAAAAAATTAATTTTTCAAATTTTCATTTTTTCTGATGCTGAGGGGGTGAACAAAATGAGTAATTCTTGCTTTCTTATTTTTTTCCCCTACCTCTGTTTGAAACCATCACATTGAAAATATCGCATCATCCTTTTATACTCTTGCATCATCTTCGGGAGTGGAAATTGGTCAGCATACTTATTGAATTTGAGAGAGTGTGAAACGGTCAGGCGACAGGTATTTTTTCCAAGAAATTTTCCTCAACTTTGACCCAATTGTAATTGAGGTTACTAATAAAATATCTGGATAATTTGGGGGTCTTTAACAGTCAAAATTCTTTTCTCTTGGGATTCCAAGTCAATTTTTTCCCACACATTGTGAAGAAGCTATTGAGAATATTTTATGTTGAGTTTTTTTTTTTTTAGATGTTGTCGAGATTCGTCAATCTCCTATCATGTGTCATTTTTCTCTGGTCCTCTTTCATTTGACCTAGATAGTTTAAATTTTTGTAGCATTTCTGATGTCTAAGGATGGATACTGATGTGTGTGTCTGTTTTCAAATGTAATTCTGGAGAACCTCAGAAACAAGTTTACCTTGTCAGGCCTACTCATTTTGCCCCAGTTAAATTTATTTGCTCAAAGAGAACGGAGATAATTTTCTAAAATAGTATTCTGAATGTCACAGTGCTTTTAATGCATTTAGAGAAAATCATTTGTTCAGCTGATATAGTCTACGTAAGGTAGTGAACATTAACTCTTTTACTCGTTTCAGCCATGCGGCTGTGGTCATGCTGGAGCACCACCATGGGGCGCACCATTAGTAAAAAAAAAAATGTTCTCAATCTCAAAAATGCAGTAAATATTTTCCTTATAAATTGCGGTCGGCAGCACCTCCTGATTAGTATGCCGACGAAAAATTAACTTGGATTATTTTAATAATGCAGCCCAATTCTCGAAATATCTTGCCAGTTCCTGACCTCGATTGTGGGTCTGTACTAAAGGCGGTGAGCTGAGAGAATCGTTAGCACGCCGGACAAAATAAGTACAGTTAGGTATTGATATCAATGCAGTCGACCAGCCCCACCCCCCAGGCCTTATTATGTTTATTATAGAAAGTATTGTGTTTATAATTTATTGACTTCAGATGTCAGCAACGAGAGGTCATGAAAAGTGTTCCTATAAATATTTTCGAATTTTAAGGCATTTTAGAAAAACTTTTTAAAATGCTTATTAATATTTCTGCATCTTTCCAAAAACTTTCTTACGTGTAATTTATAAGTTTTCATTCGATATTTTCTTTTCCTTTGGTATTTGTTTACTTCGTTCGTTTTCATTACCTCCAGTAGCTCTGCATTAACTTCAACATGGTGGTCTGCGATTCTCTTGTTTTGGCCTAAAATTTCATTTCCTTTATTTCTCACTTAAACCAGCTCAATATGCCTCGAAGGAGTCGCTCTCGTTCCCGTTCAAGATCTCCACGTAAAGGTAACACAAATTTCTCGCAACTATAATACTTAAAAACCCTTACATGTTATTGACATTGAACGTCGCCGAAAACTGGGTCTTTGGCTACATTTCTTCCAGATCCTTTGCTATAATATCTGTTACTTCTTTCCAATTTTTCTTTTACCTACTGTTAGACCTCGTTCTATAAAATACACGTTTTATTTTATAAAGATAGAAAATAACCATTATTAATGGTTGGAGTCACCTCCCCCACTTTTGACCAGAGGAAGACTTCGACGTGTTTGCACGACCCGCTCGCAATTCTCAGACCCTGTGGTCTTAAAATAGGAAAATACTCTGTCTGAAATAAAGACAGAATACTTAGAGCATAAATCTGCTCATTTAATACTGAACAACAAAACCATTAACTACGACTTCCTCCCCCCTTCTGAAACCCCTATCAACACCATAAACCCCATACTTACCTATTCGAATACCAACACTACCACAATCACTATTATTAATACACCTAACTACACTACCTCGTGGTTGCCCAGCCTGTTAGAAATATCAGCCAATGCTTCCTCAAATTGTACCCTACCGTCTTAAAAAACGGGATACATTGGATAGCAAAATCTTACATATGATGTTAAGATGGGATGGTCTCCGCCGGATTGCATTTGATCATTGGTCTTCTTAGGTTTCACCTGGGGTTAAACAACGATAGCTGTCAAATATAAAAACAAATATTTCTAACCTTGCTAGTAACGAATAGTAATGGAGGGAACATTACGTTCCCCTCCCGCATCTTCCTGGGTCTACCTCTTCCACAATTAGAGATTGGCACTTTAAGCAGCTGTCCACATCCATATGTATCACATGAACATATATCAGTGCAGTCTTCTCTCTTGCACACGACATACCCAGTTTTCTTCTTAAACCATTTACACTCTATCGTATGTGCACACTGACATTACCCATCCAGCAGGGCATGCTGCCTTCATTTCTTTCGAACCTTTGCAAGTCCTCTGTAGTCATGGCCCATGTTTCACTACCATATAGCAGAGCTGTACGTACACAGGTACCATACAATTTGACTTTCACTCTGAGGGAGAAACTCTTAATTACCAATAAAGGTAGAAGCTCTCTCAACTTTGCCCAGCTCTTTCTTATTCTAACAATTATGCTTTCAGAAATTCCTCCTCCACTACTAACTTGGTTCCCTTGGTAACAGAAGCTATCTACTACTTCTAAAGATCCCCGTAAACATTTGAGGAAGTCTATTCTCTGTGCATCCTTAGTGTTTATTGTACCCACACATTTGCCACACAAAGACTATTTTGTCTGTTAACTTTCCAGTGATACTGCTACACCTCTTATGTCTACAGCTTGCACTGGGTACAACGTATGGAGTTTCTACCAACACCCTTCTTACATATATTGTGTCCACATGCATTCCTTTATTTATGAAATTGGTTTTTTAGTTTTGTTTTAAAAACAGCTATTTGTAATTTACTTATCAATTCTGTAAATAGAATTTAGAATTATGCATCCAAGAGACATTTCCAAATTATGGATCCTCTGTATGAAGAGAATCCACTGATGTCATTAACCTCCGAAGGAATTCTTCCTGCTGCCATCATGTGTGAAACTTCACAACTGAAATCTCAGCAACTAAGGAAAAGGAATTGCAAGAATTATAGAGATGTAAATGTGTGTGTTGATATCATTGGGAACAGCGAAAGTTTTGTAACGTTGAAGGCTTCTAAGTGAAACAAAAATGGTTGCTTTTGTTAAATTGAGGTTAGTTTCGTCATGGAATGTGTGTGTGTATGGATGTTAGGATGATGGATTCAATGTGGGTATAGAGAAAAGGAAAAAGGGGGGAGTGGAGCTGCACTAGACCAACCAGACCCGTGCAGCAGATGTGGGCCAGAGGCTGGAGCATGTTAATGAGTTCATGGCAGGTGATCCCTTTTGAGATGTGCCCTACAATGCCTGTATGTCTAATAGCAACACCAGCCCACTTTTTCTGTTTTGTGTGTTTTATTTCTCAGTCTAGAGAAAGGGACAGGGCCCATTAAGCCTTGCAAGCCCTAAAAAATTAGTGGAATTAGTGCTGCTAATGTTCTGTTTAAACTGTTGATCAACACCTACAGAGAAGACATGAGCAAGGAAGAGATTTCAGAGGAAGATGTTCTGGAGAAGAAGGGTTGAGCAGAGTGGTTCGTGTGGGGAAGGAATTGTTGGATGCATCAGGTGTGGTGGGAAAAGAAGAAACAAGCAAAGAATGCTTGAATGGTAAAAGTATGGAACCAGTCAGCTCTGAAGAGCAGCAGCCATCACAGAAGCAATAGAAACGACAGAGAGTGCAAACAGCATACCTGTGGGTCAGGGGCTTGAGTGTGTCTATTATTAGCGATGGAAATGCCAATCAGCTGTGTCGCTCTCTGTGTGCATAGTAACAGCCCTGCCCCAGATATAAGTGCAGTACTCCATTGTAGGCCTTACTCAAACCAGTTGGTCTCATTTAGATTTGTGTAGGGTTAGCAATTGTTGAGGACTGAAGTATTTGCTGGTTCTGAAGAGGATTTGAGGATTGTCACTGATAGAGTTGTGGCTTTCAAGGTTCCTTTTGTATGTTGTTCAGGTTTAAGATTGAGGGGACGGGATACAGTATTTTCTTGATGTATGTTGTGATTGTGTATTTGAGCTGTTGAATGAGATAAGATGGCCATGTCTCCACCAGAGTATGTTTTTGAGGGCCCCTGTTCATGTTGTGAATGCCAGTTCCCTGGGCATGGATACATTGAAACACCGACATCTGGTAGCTGACCCATAAAATTATTAACCATCTTACTAACAATAACTCTGAGCACCTTTTCAAACTCCACCTGTCTAACATCCATGGACATGTTTACAAAGTCAGAAAACAGCACAGCTCCCATGACTTTTGGAAACATTTTTTCACGCTGAGAGTTGCTGAAGCATGGAACAAACTGCCGACATCAGTTGTTAGTTGTCGGAGCACTGCATCCTTCAAAACTTCCATGCTTCCTGAGATTCGCCAACACTACACCTGATTTTCTCCCCTCCATACACACGCAAGCTTGTATCTGACTCATACACTGTTCACTTCCCAGACATTTGTACATTACTGCATATGCTTTATACACACATTTGACATGTTGTGGTGCAACTGAGCACTGTATACAATAATTTCATTATTATTTATTATATATTATAAGATATTCAGATTGTAACTCGATGGTGCTTGAGTATGAAAGGTTAGGGTGGAATGAAATCTGGCATTCTTTGTGTGAAAATGGGCCTTGCTGGCGGTGACAGCAAGTTGGCCCTTGATATTTGAAAGGAACACTAAGAGAATGACAAAACGAAATTTTAGGGGCTACAAGTGGGTCTAAGGGAGCTCCACCATTACATACTGAATAATAGGATCTAACAGGAAATCGTCAGTCCCAAAATTTCATTATATTGAAAGAATAACTTATTTTTAACTTTCAGTTCAGTAACACATTCATAATAATCTTTTCTCACAAGAACATAATGACAATAAAGAGATTTAGTTTGGCACTAATGAACTACTAGTCTTTTGTTTTGGTTCTCATCTAATCTGTTGTCAGGTAAATGAGGCATTTAATCGTTTAACTCTTTCATTACTGTATTTCTGTTGAGATGCTCTGTGTTTCTTTCAATTACTTTAAATATAACAAAGAATTTAGTAAAATAACTTCGTTATCATTCAGCTGGTGTTAGGAACATAAATTGTGACTAAGGTTTAGGGGAAGGTTTTAATTCAAAACTAATGAAAACAAGACATTTGTATTCAGCCAGAGCTGGTTTCAGCCGGGTTGGTAACAAAAGGGTAAATGTCTGTCTTCCATTCTTGTACAAGTTGAACAATTCAACAGGATCCAATAAGTTGAAGGACTACGCTGTGCGCCAGTGTCTGCTTTGGCAAGGTTTCTGTGACTGCATACCTTTCCTCTCAGCAGCCACTTAACAGAGTGTTCTGGGTGCTTTTTCTTTTTTCATGGCACTGGCATTTGTAAGGTTGCTATGTACCTCACAAAACTGAGGAGCTCTCTCAACTGGGTGAGAGTACAATAGAGAGAGAGAGAGGTGGCTTAACAGTTGGTCTTGAAAGGTTAAAAATATGATAGAAGCATCAGAAGTATCTTGCTGGATACATGGCTACATTGCATTATACAGGAATTGGTGGGAGTAATCGGGTTGCAGCTGGAAAGAGAGATGAAGATGATGCTGACAGCAATGACAATGATGAAGGCAACGATGATGGTGATGACTGATCGTGATGATTGTTTATACTTTAACCCTTCAGCTTCCAGATTATTCTGTCAAATGTAAAATTTATTTATTCACACTGTTTTGAATTAATCATGCATTATTTTGTAGTCTCAATATTTCAATGGTGTGTTTGTATATTTTTAGAATGACATTGTAGGGTAGGTGTGAGAGGTTGGATCTGGTCAGTTTGAACATAAAACAGGTAGAATATTTGGGCTGGGTATGACCAGGTTAAATACTAAAGGGTTAAAACCTTGGTTGTTAATTTGTTGTATTTGTAATTGTTTAAAGCAGTATTTCTCACCTGTTAAAAGATACAACTGCATGTTTTAAACCCTAAATAATGGACTGTATCTAATTATAAAACTTAATGTTAAATGAAAGCTCTACAATGAGGCAAAGTCCAAATTAAGCTAATGATAACCTGGGTCTACAAGCCAGTAAAAACGGCAGCTGTGACTTCTGTATTACTTCTGAAACTTGTGGGAGGAAAGAGAACAAGAAACCATGATTGAAACCAGGTTGCCAAAGTGATAGTGTAGAGAGTGTGGCTTGTAGCTGTTGGTAGTCCAAGAAAGACAATTCCGTAATTTCTTGCTAAACAACCTGCACAGATAAAATCGTTTCGAGTGATGAAATGCTTTTGCTGTACCTGAACTCATTCTCTCCATCAAATTGACATTGCTTGTTCGGGTGCACAGTCCTACCACACACCAGTTTCTGAAGTAATCGCAGAAATGAAAAGATTTGCTCAAGAACATAATGCACCACTTGACCTGAGAACCAAAACCACAATCTCACACTCGTGAGTACAACACCCTAACCACTTGGCCACATGCTGTTACACCTCTTGTGGTAAATGTAAACAAAGGGAGAGTCTAGAGAGAGAGTGATTGTTTCATATCTGAAGGTTTTCCCAAGAAGAAACATTGAAAATTCCTGAAATTTAACCCTTTCAGATTAATGCTTATTTCTTCACATCATTTTGGATTAATCCTGCATCATCTTGTAGCTTCGAGATTTCAGTGATGTGATAATATATTGGGTTGTCCGGAAAGTTTGTGCCAATTTATAATAGCTTACCTTTCGACTTATCTTAGAACATGGTTGAGTCCATAAAATAGGATTTGGCTACACCTCCATTTAAGAGCACAGTTTAAGCTATCTTTTCGTGGAAGAAGGTTTATGTTCCTACAACCTGTGCTAATTTTGTAACCCTTTAAAATGGAAGATAAGAAAGTTCATTTTTGGGACTTGATGCTTTGGGAACCAGACAAAAATTGCTGGAGCTTGGCTGGGATGTGTTACCCCACCCTCCATATTAACCATATATTGCTCCTTCTGATTTCCACTTATTCAGGTCTCTGCAGAATAGTCTTAATGGTAAAAATTTCAATTCTTTGGATGATGTAAAAAGATACCTTGATGAATTCTTTGCCATGAAACCACCTCAATTCTGGGAAGAGGGTATTTTCAAGTTAAAGGAAAGATGGAGATGCATTGTGCAACAAAATGGTTCATATTTGGTTGATTAAAAATGTAATGGCAAGTATTTATTGACCTTTTCTTTCCTTTAAAAATCAGCACAAACTTTCCAGACAACCCAATATTCTTAGAATGACATTGTAGGGTAGGTGTGAAAGGTCACTTCTAGCCAGTTTCAACACAAAACAAGTAGAATAGTTGGGCCAGGTATGGTTGGTTTAAGTGTTAAAGGGTCAATGTGTTGCCATCCCATCCCTTCCATACTTGCAGTGATAAACAAATGTTAAAAGCATGACAATCATCCCTAACCCCACATCATTTCTGTTCCCCTTTTTTATATTATACTTTTCTTTTTTATCTTTTTCAGAAAGGGAAAGACGTCGAGATCGAGAAAGGAAGCGTATGTATATTCTGAGTTTAATTCATTTTGAGTAAATTTAGTTGAGGGGAAACTGTGCAGAAGCCAGCCGTGTGTTTGTCATTTTGGTGTCTCTCGTCACTTCTGTTTAGTTGGTTTGTTTACATCTCCTTAACCTAGTGGTTCAGCAAAAAGAAACTGATGAAATGAGTAGCAGGCTTAAAAATTCATACTTTTGATTTTATAAAACTAAACTGTTCAAGGTGGTGCCCCAACATGGCCACAGTCCAACCAGGAAAACCAAGAAAGCAAATAGGTGCAGGTGTGGCTGGGTGGTAAGAAGCTTGCTTCTCAACTACATGGTTCCAGGTTCACTCCCACTGTGGAACCTTGGACAAGTGTCTTCTTATTATAGCCTTGGGCTGACCAAAGCCTTCTGAGTGGATTTGGTAGACGGAAACTGAAAGAAGCCTGTTGTGTGTGTGTTTACATCCCTGTAACTTAGTGGTTCAGCAAAAGAGACCAATAGAATAAGTACCAGGTTTAGAAAAGTAAAAACTGGCATCAATTCGTTCAACTAGAGTATTTTTCACAGTGTTGCTCCAGTATGGCCTCAGTCTAATGACTGAAACAAAAGATAAAATGTCAGACATTATGCTTATATAATAAGCAGTTCAAAATCTCTTCTGTAAATTAGTTTCCATGGCAATATTTAAACTTTTCCCTATGTTTTCATTTAATGTGAATGCTAAATGGTTTAGGTGTTGATCTGGCAGAATCGTTAGCATGCTGGCAAAATGTTGAACAGTATTTTGTGTTTTCATGTTCTGAGTTCAAATTATGCCAAGGTTGACTTTGTCTTTCATCCTTTCAGGGTTGATAAAATAAGTACCTGTTAAATAATGAGGTTATCCGTGCTAGTGGAGCACTAAGAGAACCATACGAGTGAGATCAGGGCCAGAGCAACAAGCTAGCCTCCGAGCCGATGGCACATTAAAAACACCATTCGAACGTGATCATTACCTGCGTCGCCTTACTGGCACTTGTACTGGTGGCACGCGAAAAAACATTCGAGCGAGGTTGTTGCCAGTGCCACTGGACTGGCTACTGTGCAGGTGGCACATAAAAAGCACCATTTGAGCATGGCCGTTGCCAGTACCGCCTGACTGGCCCTTGTGCCGATGGCATGTAAAAGCACCCACTACACTCTCGGAGTGGTTGGCGTTAGGAAAGACATCCAGCTGTAGAAACTCTGCCAGATCAGATTGGAGCCTGGTGCAGCCATCTGGTTCGCCAGACCTCAGTCAAATCATCCAACCCATGCTAGCATGGAAAGCGGACATTAAACGATGACAATGATGATGATGATGCAATCAACTTGCCCTTCCCTAAAAAATTGCTGGACCTGTGCCAAAATTTGAAACCAATATTTTCCAGCAGATTTGAGCACAAAATATGCTAGTTGCTGTGGTGTATGTCACAGAACAACTTCTCCCTTTTCTGAAGACAGTGTGTTCATAAAACATTTGACTCATTGGTGCAGGTGATTCTGGTGTACCTGTGTTAACGACACATTGAGTCTCGTCAGCCAGAAGCCACTGGACTTTCAAGCTGAAAGAAGCCACTGGCTTTGTTCACACTTTGCATTCGAGTCTGCCATAATGTATTCAGAGGAAATGTACATATCATTGTTAATAGAATATCTTTGACCTTATTAAGCAGGTGTGTGTGGGGGGGGGGGCAGCAAGCTGGCAGACTCGTTAGTACATCAGGTAAAATGCTTCGTGGCATTTTGTATCTTTTTACATTCTGAGTTCAAATTTTGCTGTGGTCAACTTTCCCTTTCAGCCTTGCAGGCTCGATAAAGTGAGTACCAGTTGCATACTGGGGTTGATGTAACCGTCTTATCTCCTCCCCCAAAATTGCTGGCCGTGTGCCAAAATATAAAACAATTATTAAACTAGTGTTTGAAATGTAAATTAACATGGAATTTTAATGGAAGGTTTTCTCTAAAATCAATTTAAAAAACAAAATTTATATCATAGGGCCATTTATATCAGTGGACTCGTATTGAAAGAGTTAAGGGATATCAACATAGTATCTGTTCTTTATTTCTCTACGAAGAGGTTGTTTCTTCTGCAAGCAAGCATTTTTCGCACAACTTTGAATAAAATTCTCCTTCTTTGAATTTCCAGACCGCCGCCGAAGTCGTTCCAGATCAAGAAGTAGGTCAGCACCTCGTTATCGTTCTCGTTCAAGGTCAGCACCTCGTTATCGATCCAGGTCAAGATCGCCACCTCGTTACAGGTCTCGTTCAAGGTCTCCCCGTGGTAGATACCGGTCAAGGTCTCGCTCACCTGGACGGAAAAATCGGTAGGTATCATCATCATCATCATCATCATCATCGTTTAACGTCCGTTGTCCATGCTGGCATGGGTTGGACGGTTTGACCAGGGCTGGCACGCTGGAAGGCTGCATCAGACTCCAGTCTGATTTGGCATGGTTTCTATGGCTGGATGCTCTTCCTAACACCAACCACTCTGAGAGTGGATGTTTTACTTGCCATTTGCAATATCTGCCACGACTGTGATTTTGCTCAGCTTGATGGGTCTTCTTCTCAAGCACGACAGAATGCCAAAGGCCTCGGCCATTGCCTCCGTGAGGCCCTACGCTCGAAAGGTGCTTTTTATGTGCCACTTACATGACCCCAGCATCAGCCACGACTACGATTTCACTTGGTTTGACGGGTCTTCTCAAGCACAGCATATTGCCAAAGGTCTTGGTCACTAGTCATTGCCTCTGTGAGGCCCAAAGTTCAAAGGTCATGCTTCACCACTTTGTCCCATGTCTTTCTGGGTCCACCTCTACCACAGGTTCCCTCTGCAGTTATTGTTCGGCACATCATTACATAGCTGTCCTCATCCATACACATCACATGACCATACCAGTGGAGCTGTCTCTCTTGCGCACCACATCTGGTTCCTCTTATGCCCAGCTTTTCTCTCAAGATGCTTACATTCTGTCAAACATGAAACACTGACATTGCACATCCAGCGAAGCATACTGGCTCCATTTCTTCATTTATTTAAGCATAAGTTTTATCCGTTTCATTTCTTAAATTCAAGTTTATTTATTTGCAACGGCCACGATCGGTTCGTGCTTTTTACGTGCCACCGGCACAGAAGCCAGTCAAGGCAGCGTTGGTCATCGGCCACGTTCAGATGGTGCAGCTATCTTATTTCTTATTTCTTTATTGCCCACAAGGGGCTAAACATAGAGGGGACAAACAAGGACTGACAAAGGGATTAAGTCGATTACATCGACCCCAGTGCATAACTGGTACTTAATTTATCGACCCCAAAAGGATGAAAGGCTAAGACGACCTCAGCAGAATTTGAACTTGGAATGTAATGGCAGACGAAGTACCGCTAAGCATTTCGCCCGGTGTGCTAACGAT
Organism: Octopus sinensis; assembly: GCF_006345805.1. NCBI lineage: Eukaryota > Metazoa > Mollusca > Cephalopoda > Octopoda > Octopodidae > Octopus > Octopus sinensis. Next base: position 12,847,565 of record NC_043018.1, on the reverse strand, counting down.
TCTGCCAGCTTGCTGTCTTGATGTAGAGGAGGTTACCCTGCATTTCATAGGGATGTGTGGGAGTAACTGGACACAGATAATCCTATAAAGTTTTGATGATTATTACTGGTACTGAAAATTTTTTAAAATTATATCTGTATTATATTTGGCTTAATCAAATCTGACCTTTTTATTTAGTCATCACCCAAAAAAAAAAAAAAAAAAAAGATAGCAATTGTATTTGCAAATAGAAATGATTTAATGTATTTTATATAAAACATGTATAATTCATAATTAATCCATGGGATTAATTGCTTCATTCTAAATTCACTCGTTTTATTTATATATGTGATTATATTATTGCACATATTTAACCCTTGAAACATCTACAAGAAAGTTCAGTTGCTGTAGGGGGGGGAAGAAACTGATGTTTTGGGTCCTTATTTTCTATATTTGAGAATGAGGAAGGGAGGAGGTGTCGTTGTCGTTCCGATTGCAAAGGGAATGCATTTCTCACCTCTTGTCCTTCATCAGACAAAGAAAGGGAGAGAGAGAGAGAGAAAGTAGTGTTGATGCTCCGATTGTAAGCAACAAAAATGACATCGTTACCTCCTGCTTTTCTTCCTCCCTCTGAGAGGAAAGATGAAGCTCCGAAATGTTAGGCTCTTCCCTTACTGTGTGAATCTAATAAAACAGCAAACATGATTAAGTGATTTCTATAATTGAATTCTTGTTCTTGTTTCAGAGACCGACGAAATAAGTGAGTACAAACTTTTGTTTCCTTTTCCAAATAATTGCCTCTTATTCGACCAGCATTCACAGTCCGAGCAATAGTGGTTGAAGAAGATGGAGGGATTTCCTTTTATACTTCTGTAATTCAATACATATTTATTTAAAAACTAGCAGAGATACCCAGCGTTGCCCATCTTACATGCAATTGAAGAATTAGACTTTTCTGTTATATTTTCTGTAATGAACTGGAATATCTATGATTCGAATTTCATCAAAATTGCAGATGAGGGTTATTTCCCTCTTTACACACCCTAAAAAAATTGTAATCGTGCCACATGTATCCCATACTACTGATTTTTATGCGCATATTCCAAAATTCGAGTCTTATTGAACCTGTTAAGAAGATTTTGCTCCTGAAAAATGAAGGTCATGGAGTTCTAAAATGTGTGAGTTAAGGCCCCTGTTGGGGGTGGGTGTTTTAATGTCTACCAGAGAAGTTGAATTGTTGAGAATCTTTTTAACTTGGGTCTTATATCTATTGTTTGAATTTCTTTGGAATAGGAAATATATGTTCACTGGGTTTGTAAAAGAGAGCAAAGCTACAGGAAACCGAAAGACAAATGATCACAATAAGCAGTCAGCTACCGTATCCTAGTCGTTACCACCCCCAATGTTGGATTCCTCACTATACAGGTGACAGGCACAGCCATAAGATGCAATACGGATCTATAGCAATTGGAAGGGCATGACCCAACTGAAATCAACATTAACAACTGTGTGACGTGAGGGCTAAGGAGAAATGAAAGTGTCACCTCTGGAGTTTGCAAATGACCACTATACTGATACGTAACTGGACAGAATAAATTTGCAATCTATAAATGTCTGAATAACCAGTCACTCATCTGGGAAGGCCTTGAAATCAATGTTACCATCTGGGGACTATATGTCACCCAGTGATAATAAAAAGACTGAAAGGAGGTCTGCAATAAAATAACTTTATTCAGCACTTTGCAACTGAATCAGTGGAGGCAAAGATGCCTCTCATTTACTCGACAATTTAAGTGTATGTCAAAGCAAACTCTTACACTGTTGTACCATTGAATTATAAATAATGCTCATCTTCTATGCTCGGGTAACCCTACAGCTTCCAAGAGCACATGGAGGGGTCTTTGTAACTTGTAAGAAGATGAAATTTTATAAATATTACTTCATTTGTGACTAATATCTATGGTTAAAATTTCATTAACAGCAAAATTATATGAATTGTCATGGGGGTTATGGCCCTTATGCATAGAATATAATTTCCAAATTTCATAAGATCCATTCAGTACTTTTGACCTAGTTTTGGATCATAAAAGAAATGACTAAAATTTGGGAGTTAAGGCCCTCATTAAGGTGTTATATATATATATACATACACACACACACACATACAAAGATAAATTGATAGATACAATTGAGTGGGCAAAGAAAAATATGAGACACTGCCTAGTGCTTTTTTTATTTTGATAAGCCTGGTACTTATTCTATCAGTTTCTTCTTGTGAAACCAGTAAGTTATGGGGATGTAAATAAACGAACACCAGTTGTGAAGCAGTGATGAGGGAGAAACACAAACACACACACATAGACTTACATATATGCATATATATATACGATTGATTTCTTTCAGTTTCTGTCTACAAAATCCACTGACAAAGCTTTGGTTGGTCTGAGGCTATAGCAGAAGACACATGCCAAGTTACCACACAGCCACACCTGCACCTATGTATGTGTGGGTGTGTGTGTATGGGTGTATATATGTATGCATGTATGTACATATTACATGTACATCTCTCTCTCTCTCTCTCTCTATATATATATATATATATATATATATATATATATACATGTACACATACATGTATACATATACATCTATATCTAACTTCTATGAAGGATTGGGGGTGGGGGTGGAATATCCATAGGCCGACTATAAAGGAGTGATGTTAGAGCTGTGAAATCTTGCATGCATTAATTTCAAACCCTACTTATTGATAGTGGAGGCACATGGCCTTGTGGTTAGAGCAGCGGACTCGTGGTCAAGCGATCGCAGGTTCGAATCTCAGACCAGGCGATGTGTATTTATGAGCGAAACATCAAAGCTCCATGCGGCTCCGGCAGAAGGTAATGGCGAACTTCTGCCTGACTCTTTTGCCACAACTTTCTCTCACTCTTTCCTCCTGTGCTAATGGTATAAAATGGCACTGCATAGGCCAGTTCCCCAACCTATAAGGCTAAACAATTACAGCAACTAACAAATATAAAAATCTTCTCCATTTGTAGCATGGTGCGCAGTGACGACAGTGATGAAGAAGTACAGTTTATTATGGAAGAGAAACCACATGACAGTAAGTTCAATTTCTACTGGTTGTTTTTTTTTATATCTCGTTTTGTTTTGCTTCCGTTTAAATCCTTTATTGACATGAAGTACCATCAGCAGTTGTAGCTGGTGTGTCTTAATTGTTGCTTGACTTTTAAGATAGTATTGTTCGTTGCACACAGCAGTTTTTCTTTTTGTTGTACCAAGCACACTTTTTTCTTTTTTTGGTTTAGGTATTACTTCCAGATATTCAATTTGTTTTCATTTTCTGAAGCTAGTTCTACAAGCCTCAAAATCTCTTGGTACTGGCACTTCAAACATATCATAGAAAACTTCCATTGGTATTACACCTTGTTCTTCTGTATGTCTCATCTTTAACTAGTTATGGTGTCTCTTATGTTCCAAACGTTGTCCTAATCTTTTGATTACATAGTCATCCTTCCAACCTTATTTGCCATTTTTGTAATTTTTAAAATGAACTCTATCTCCTACTTTGAAATGTTTTGTAATATTTCTTGCATTTCCTTCAAATGTATTTTTTCCTGGCAATAATTTATGGAAGATCAATTTTATTTTATGCATAAACATTAACTCTGCTGGCGAATTACCTGAATTAGTATTTGGATTTGGTATTATTCTATATACTCTCATGTAGGCTATGGTAGGATTTGAACTCTGAATGCCAAGAGCTAGAATGAATACTGCAAGGTATCCTTGTCCTGTTTTCTAATGATTCCACAAGTCCACTACATCCAGAAGGCTGTCAAGTAAAGTTGAACTCTGTGAGATTTGAACTCAGAATGCAAGAAGTTGGAATAGTAAATGCCATGTAGTGGTATTTGTTTTAATGCTCCTGCTCTGCTTGTTCCTTGCCTCTGTATGTTGTGATGGGATAAAAAGCACCTGTACTTGTGCTGTATAAAAAGCACCCCTGCCAGTACCACATAAAAAGCAACCCTGCCAGTACCACATAAATAGCACCCCTGCCAGTGCTGTGTAGAAAGCACCCTTTTAAATGCACCCATGCTAGTGCCACAAAAAAAAAAACGCTCATGTCCCGATAAAGAGCACCCAGCATACTCTGTAAGGTGGTTGGCAGGATTTGGAAGGGCATCCAGCTGCTGAAAAACCAAGCCAAATCAGACTGGAACCTGGTGCAGCTCTCCGGGTTTCCAGCTCTGGTCAACCCATGCCAGCATGAAAACGGACATTAAATGATGGTGATGATGTAGTTTGATATTTAACAGAATGTTGTGGAGTGATATGGAGGTGTATTATATATATATGGTATTTTATGGTGTTATGTAATAATGTATAGAGTGAGGTAGGGTCTGATAGGTTGTGGTGCAGTGCTCAGTATGGTTTGGTATATGCGAGATGCTGATAATATGCATCTGATCTGCAATAGTAGCAACTGTTATTTTCTACTTGCTTACCCATTGAAAGTATAAAAAATGACTAATATCTCCTTTGAATTTTTACTTTTGTTACATTTATTCAAACCCCAAAGAATCCTTCTCGGCACATGGCTATCATTCTCCCCCACTTCTGCTAATGTTCAGAGATCCACATATTGTCAGCCACTATCTGACAAATCTGTGGCATTGAGCAGAATATTTGTTATAATGATATTTCTGCTTCAGCAACTCAGCACTGAATGTGTCTGAAACGTAATGGAAAATAGGCCAGTTTCAAAACATTGAGGTCCAGGTCACAAAAGCAACGTTTGAAGAGAATGGTAGTCATTTCCTTTGATTTCTAGAAGCAAATAGGAAATAGCACTTACCAGCCAAAGACGAAAATATAAGAAATAAACATTTTGTTACATAATAGGATTGGACTGTATTTGTATGTCCTTCCCTATTGGCCGCTGCCCTCTGCTTCAGTCTCCTTCAGCTGTATCAACTCACCAACTCGTCATCGTATAACTCAAACTAGGAATCTATCATTTAGTTTGTGTTAAATTTTCTGATTCTCTCTTCAAATAATTCTGCTGTTTCTATTTCCAGCTTCACAGTTGACGGACAAGACTGACGAAGAGAAAGAAATGTTTCGGGTGATGGGATTTTTACAGTTTGATACAACCAAAGTAAGTTTGACTCTGACAGTTGCTGTTGTTGAGAAATTTGAGTATCCATCGTCTAAAAATCTAACAATCTAACACCACATAAGAAGCACCAACGCTGGCGCCACATGGATAGCATCCAGTACACTGTGTTGAGTGGTTGTTGTTAGGAAGGGCATCCTGCCATAGAAACCATATCAAGACGGATGACTGCAGCTTGCCAGCTCTTGTGCAACCCATGCCAGCATGGAAAACAGACTTTAAAGGATAATGAACGATTGATGGGATTCTTGTAGTTTCACTTGACAAAAGTATATTTCACTTTTCTTCTTTCCATAAGAATTTGAGGAAAAACAAAAACTGATATCTCTCATGGATTGTTTCCGTGATCCATCTCACCTCCTTAGTTATCCGTTCTGTTACCAGTCCAGCTACCCACACCCACCCATGCAAATTACAAAGTAGCCATGAGTTTCCTCCGCAGCAATAAACCTGCTTCTTAACAACTTTTATTGTAAAGAAAATGAGCATTACAATAGATGTCAGTATGTCCCCAACACCATAAAGACCAGGGCAAAGGTTGGGAGGCCCGCTATTATATATACACACACACACAGTAAATACCTCAATATACAAGTTCATTCGTTCCTGGAGATTGCTTGTAAAGCAAAGCAATAATTTCACATAGTAGCAATGAAATTTTGTGTCAGAACCAGTGTTGCCACATGTGACATTGCCACACACACAAAATGGCTGTTTGACCTTTCTATATTTATTATAAAATAAAACTCGTAAATCCAGGGTCCCGCGAAGTGAGGTATTACTGTGTGTGTGTCTCTATGTGATGGATGGCGCTATCTATGTATGGTAATGAATGTAATGTCACATTGATAAGGAAACAGAGTACTCAATCTTAGAGATATTGTGTCTTCATAGCAGCAAGCAACATGTGTTAATGAATGAATGAGATAATTAAGGTATGCTGATTGCTAGTGTATTATGTATTACCTCCAAGATAATGTATTCACATCAGATTTTCTCAAGTTAATTGATTTTTAGTCTTATTATTGTCTCTTTTTAAAAATTTATCACTTATTAATTTATTCATTTTCTCTAGGAAAAACCAGTAAACAAGAAACCAATTTATGTAGCAAATATTGTCCACAAAAGAAAATACAGGTGCGTCAATTTTTATTCTTTTGCTGTTGAGGTTTCAGGTGTAGAGGGGAAAATATCTGAAGTTTAATGTAATTAATATGAAATTTAATTGATTTTTAATGAAGCTGAGTATCTTCTGTAAGCTTTTCAAGGTATGACTGAGTGATAAGAAGTTTTCTTCCAAACCACATGGTTCCAGGTTCAGTCCTTCTGCATGGCATCTTGGGCAAGTGTCTTCTACTATAGCCTCAGTCCGACCAAAGCCTTGTGAGTAGATTTGATAGATGGAAAATGAAAGAAGCCTGTCGTATATATATATATATATATATATCTATTGATGTGTGGTGTGGTTGTTCCTCACCACTGCTAGACAACTGGTGTTGGTGTGTTTACATCCTTGTAACTTAGCAGTTCAGCAAAAGATACTGATAGCACAAGTACCAGGCTTAAAAAAATAAAATAAGTCCTGGGGTTGATTCATTCAAGTGAAATTCTTCAAGGTGGTGCCCCAGCATGGCCACAGTCTAAAGACTGAATCAAGTGAAATATGAAAGAGAAATAAAAGGAGTGAGAGGGATGTATGAGATGGTCAAATAGCTACGGCATGGCTAAAGGGTTAAAAAGTTCACTTCACAATCATGAAATCCCAGGTTCAATCCCACTTCATAACATCTTGAGCAAATGTCATTAGCTATAGTCTGAGGTCAACCAATTCCTTGTGAATGAAATTGGGTTGGTGGAAACTTTGTAAAAGCTCAAACAGCTTTTGTAAAAATTGTACCTCAAATTCAAAAGGTTTGTCCATTTCACATTCTTAATGTTATGTTGGTTTCTGGCTGAGAATTAGAAAATATGTTTGGCAAATGCCTGGCCACTTCCGGTGCTAATTCAGGAGCAGATAATCCAGTTGAACAAACTGAATCTTCATTGTTGAATAATGGAGGTCCACTCTTCTTCTTTTGACAATTTTTGAAATTATCCCTGTCATACTTTTAGCCTCTCAACACTTAGCATAAAACCTCCTCCCCCCCATCCCTCACTTAGTTGAGGGGGTTTTGCCTTTTTTTTTGCCCCCTGATCTTTCTTGTCTTGTTACTTGGTGGATCTCACTGGAACCGGTGCTATGAAAAAAATGGTTGGTATTAGGAAGAGCTTCCAGCTGTAGAAACCAAGACAAGTCTGGCATTGGAGTTAGATGCAGTCCTACTACAGCTCACCAGATCCTATCAAACCATGTGCTAGCATGAAACACAGGTGTTAAATAATGATTATATACACACACCTGTATAGATCCAGTGAATGCTTCTTGATTCTGAGTGAGAAAAGCAATGTCCTAGTAGCTATAAGTCTATAAGTTCTTTTATAAGGATTCTATCGTACACATCTTCCACCTGCACCAACCTTCTTCCCGGTTGTGCTCACTCCCATCCCTGTTTCCTTTTTTTTAAGACTTATCCACTGTTCGCTTCCTCTGCATATTCTGTGCACCGTTCGTGCAGTTTCGGTTCCTTTTCCTGATGAGCTGTGCATCTGAGCCCTGCATCCAATTCTATTATTCTGTCATCCCTACCAGAGGTATTCTCTTATTCTGCTTCTGATGCCACTTGCTCATTCTGCTTCAATTAGAATGTTGTTTGACTGGCCCAGAGATTGAACACCTGCTAACTAGCCGAACTACTACACCTGACCTCTAATGGTTATGGTCATTATCCCATTCTTTTAAATATAAGAGATGTGAAGGAGGCCAGAGGGTAGAAAGACGGCCACCAAGCTGTATCTGTAATGACAGATACGAGGACACTTGTCTGAACATGTCTATGTATCATAATAATAATAATAACGATACTTCTTAAATTGCTCTTAAGAAATTACTATTGGTGGTCATGCTTGGAAAGATGAAAGGTCAAGTCTATTCCTTTGATGTTTACCTGTCCAGGTCAGTTCTGATCAAATAAAACTCTGTTGACAGGCGTTCCACCCATGATATTCTCATCCTTTGTAGGCAGCAGCAGCACATGGGATTATAATATATTGTCCAATGTGTTCGTTCTTGTCCCAAGACAAGTAATAATCTTCTCTTCTATATAGGCAATGATGTGTGTATAAATATTTCATTTTCATATAGGCAATGATGTATAATAATAAAGTTTTTTTTCTCTTGAGTGGCTGTGTGGTAAGTAGCTTGCTAACCAACCACATGGTTCCGGGTTCAGTCCCACTGCGTGGCATCTTGGGCAAGTGTCTTCTGCTATAGCCCCAGGCCGACCAATGCCTCGTGAGTGGATTTGGTAGACGGAAACTGAAAGAAGCCTGTCGTATATATATATGTACGTGTGTGTCTGTGTTTGTTCCCCTAGCATTGCTTGACAACTGATGCTGGTGTGTTTACGTCCCCGTCACTTAGCGGTTCGGCAAAAGAGACCGATAGAATAAGCACTGGGCTTACAAAGAATAAGACTCGGGGTCGATTTGCTCGACTAAAGGCGATGCTCCAGCATGGCTGCAGTCAAAATGACTAAAACAAGTAGAAGAGTAAAAAGAGTATACTCTTTTACTTGTTTCAGTCATATGACCGTGGCCATGCTGGAGCACCGCCTTTAGTCAAGCAAATCGACCCCAGGACTTATTCTTTGTAAACCTAATACTTATTCTATCGGTCTCTTTTGCCGAACCGCTAAGTTACGGGGATGTAAACACACCAGCATCGGTTTTCAAGCGATGTTGGGAGGACACACATACATATATATGACGGGCTTCTTTCAGTTTCCGTCTACCAAACCCACTCACAAGGCTTTGGTCGGCCTGAGGCTATAGTAGAAGACACTTGCCCAAGATGACACGCAGTGGGACTGAACCCAGAACCATGTGGTTCGTAAGCAAGCTACTTACCACACAGCCACCCCTACGCCTATTTAGGCAATGGCGTATATATTTCTTCTCTTCCATATAACCAAGGATGTATAAAACAATTTTTTCTTCTTTTCTCTCCAGGCAATACATGAACAGACGAGGAGGATTTAACAGACCTTTAGATTTTATTGCTTAATTGTGTGCTTGCTTCACTGTGGAATCCTGTTCTGTCAATTTATTAGAACATCAGTGACCTACCAGAATACCAGTGAGCTACATCAAAAAAAAACCAGAAAATACCACCTCCATGAGTCTATAACTTTATTGACACCTCATCTCCATAATGTGCATCTGTATTTTTGGTCATAAAATTACCTTTTCTACACTTCTCTTTCTCTCCTTAAATCCACTCCTTCAATGTTTTATTTTTTTGAAGTCTAATCTTATAACTTAAATAAAATTACTCAGGAGTTTAAAGATAAGCTTCTTTCTGGAGTATTTATTTGAGCATCTTCAAAATGAGTTTTCAAATTAAATCTACCAATTTGCATGTCTCACTGTGTTTGTAAAATTAATAAAAGTTTCATTTAAAAGGAAATCTAATCCAAACATAGCTAAGGAAATAATTTAATTCAATTTAACATATTCTATAGATAAAACCGCCACCACAGCTTAGGGTCTCCTGTGAGTGTATTAAAAAGGGAATTCGCTGAGGAAGCTCAACTTTCTCTTTATTTCAAGTGAAAGGGAAGAAATGTCTCTTAAAAAGTTTATTTAAATGAGAGGGAGGGTACAAAACATGGCAAAAGTTTATGACTGGTAGTGATGGGGTGGAGTGGGTTGGTCACAAATATGATTAAAAACGAAAATTTATCAAATCTATGTACATATTTGACAAATGTTTATATATACGAATTTATTTTAAATATTCTTGTATTTAAAACCCGTTTCTAATATTCAAATTCTGATTTATATACATCATACATAAAATAACAATACAATGCAGTATTGCAGCTGATGGAATTCACTTAAAAAACGATTTTCTGGAACCAAATCGAGTGTCAATGTTATGGTTTGTACATACAAGTTTTATTTCATCCCCCGTCCCACTCAGATTATTAGCATTTTCCAATTTATTCTAAAGACCATTGCTGGCAAATGACGAAAGAAAGAAGAAAAAATAAAACTTATTGTTCACAGAAATAAATGGATAAATTGCTTTGGTTTTACTGGTTTACGGCACACAGGACATTTATAGTTTAAAGTGGGACATTTTGACAGACACATTTCACAAAATATGTGACCACATAATGTGGCTCTGAATTTTATATTTTTACTCCGGATCTGCAACAAAAACAAAACATTCATTAAATAAAAAAGACGAAGGCAGATGAGAAAACAAACAACAAACAAACAAACAATTTCTGCTGTTATTATTAATAAAGTGTAGAAGATAAGTTTCTCATGAACTTTGTAACATTCTTAATCTTTAAAGTTAAAATGGGAACAGGAGAAAAAATGCTAAAACATCAACACTTACTAAGAACGCCAGACCAGAGCAATCTGTTGAAATTTCATGGTGACAACACAGACTTGCCCTACCATACACCTAACTTTCTTTTTAGGGCCAGGAATTACTTCAGTTCCTAACCTTTATATGGAATACTAACATTTCCAGCAAGCTGGACTGGCACGGTCATACGACGGCTGTTCCAACTGATTTGTAAACACATAACAACCACCAACCTCTCCCTGATTCATGTTCTGGCCCCCACAGACACTAACTCCATCAATCTCTGAAGACTGGGACAACATAGACAACACCTTTCATTGAAGTTAATATTTTCTTAATTACCTTACAGGTACAACACTGACTCTCTGGACACTGTTGGTCTGGAATTTCTTATAAATCGGTAGAATATTGGGGCCAGATATGACTGGTTTAAATGCTAAAGGGTTAATACTATGGCTTCTATCATGCATCACAAGGTCTATAAATGGAAGGTGATCTTAGTACTAGACTGGTACTTTAATTTATTGATCCCACCAGGTGGATGAAAGGTAGTTATCACAGTGGGTATTTAAACTTATAATAGGGTACATAGCTCAGAGAATCTCTCCAGGTCAAGCAGAGAGGCCACAGACGTGATTAGAATGTAGCAGGAAAGAATTGCAAGATAGATTCTTCAAGCTGGGCCAAATGGCAGGAAGACCTAAAGTTAGACCAAGAGTGAGATGGCTGGATAATAGCCATAGTTTCAGTTGGTCAGAAAGTCTAATGATGGTCGTCTCTGACAGAACCCTGTGAGGGCTCTACCTCCTTGATCCTCCTAGGAACAGTAGGCAGAGAAGATGGCTGGAGGACATCGAGTGCTCAAGGCTAACAATTCAACTAATTCAGTGTCCTAAAAGTATAATGAAAATAATAATAATTACATTTTCAAATGTCTCCAAACACAATGGACAGATCTGAGCTGCTGGGGAGGTTCTTTGTGATCTACAAATAAAGACAAAATGGAAAATTCTAGAATCATTTATGATTTGAAAACCACAGAGAAAATATTTGCACCTGAGACTAATATATATGATATAAAGTTATTTATTGGAAAGATTTCTGGTTTGTAAGCTCTATTCATAGCTATGATGCAGGCCTTTTTCAGCAGGCTCAATCCAACTGCCAGATATAGTTGGCAGAATTAGAAAGGAAGACAGAATAGGTAAGGGCTATTGTAGACTTGGAGCAAGAAGCCTCACACTCCAGTTTTGGCCCTGGTTTAGTTTACAGGGTACATTCATAGCAGATGTACAACATTCTTTATTGCACACTAAACCACATGCTACATGGGAAATGAGCAAGACATACAAATGGGTATCTCCTTCAAAGAAGATTAATTATAACCATGTATCTTTGCTGTTTGTCAATAAGGATTCAGCTGTTCAAATGAATTACTTTCTGAATTAAGATGTCCATAGCCAAGCATTCTACAGACATGAGTACCCTTAAAGTGATTCACAGATAAAATCAGTTGGATATATTTTGTATTACAAGTACAATCCACCCGACAGGCTTGCATACAGTTTCCATCTACCCAATTTTAGTCCCAAGATATGGGTCAACAAAAGGCTTTAGGAAATGACATCTGCCCAAAATGCCACACGGTAGGATCCAACCTGAGACTTTGTGGTTGTGAAACTTAACCTTTTGCCCATGCTGTACCTTCTTCATTAAAATAGATTAGAAAAAAACAAAAGGCAGATATTCAGATTTTGAAAACCTACTCTGATTCAGTTTCTGACGTCGATGCCACATTTTCTCTATTTGAACTGCTCTGTAAAAATAGAATTTAGAAAAGCAAAATTAGAATTCAATAAAAATATTGAAATTTTTTTTTCTATTCTACTCAATTGTGTGAAAAAATAATTGAGAAAAATTTGCTAATTTACACCAATGACTCTCACTTTTCTAAATTAAACATGGATCTAGGCTCCATCATCATTTAATGTCCACTCTGTCCATGCTAGTGTGGCTCTGATGGAATTTGTTGAGGCAGATTTTCTACGGCCAGATGCTGTAAGGAAGGTGATATCGCCCATAATCAGACATTGGTTACAACAGAAGACTGAAAACGAAGGACACCAGTTGCATGACGACGACTTTCATTTACAATTATCAATGATGATGATGATGAATGAAGTCAAGGCAAGGAGACAGTAACACACGCACATCATATGATGGGCTTCTTTCAGTTTCCATCGACCAAATCCACTCACAAGGCTTCGATTGGACCAAGGTTATAGAATAAACATTTGCCCAAGGTGCAAATGTTGGGACTGGCAACACCTACTCCAAAGATTGAAAATTTTCCTAAGCAAATATTTCTGCATATGAGGGCCAGCTGAAAAGTTTATAGGCTGACCAAGATACGTTCATGGAATGTGAGCAAATGAAGTGAATTTTTCAACAAAGTTCCCTTTGTGATCCACACACTTCTTTCATCCATGTTGCAGTGCTTGGATCCCATTGGTGAACAAGTTTTCATCCTGGTGGTCAAAAATGCCATCAACAGCAGATATGACATCATCATCATCATCATCACTGTGATACTGGTTCCCAGCGAATTGGTTTTTCACATTGGGGAACAGATGATAGAGCCAAACCACTAAAATAAGGAGGCTGATCAACAAATTCAAGGACACAGTCACACAGCAGCCATTTGAAAGCAAGAGCTTTTATGCTGGAGCATTGACCTGATGAAGCAAGATCCCTCTCGTCAGTTTACCTGAGTGATTGTTCTTGATAACCTCCTGTAACTGCCTCATCATGTTGCTATAGTAATCTCCATTTATGGTGTAACCCTTTTGAAGATAGTCAATAGACACAATGCCTTTTGCATCCCAAAAGCACCGAGGCCATCACCTTCCCTGCAAATGAAATAACCTTGGTTGTTTTTTTGTCTCTGGCTCAAAGCGATGAAGCCAACCCTCTTCTTGGATGAGGAAATGTTCAAGGAAACCAGCTGGATCTGCCTCAGTGTCAGATTTCCCCATGACCACCTCACAAGAAAATGGCCCTCAGAGGGGATTATATAAGATTTTAAAATATATGTGCAATAAATTAATATAACTGATTTACTTCTACATCTCTATATATATATATGTGTGTGTGTGTGTGTATGCACCTATATATATATATATATTTGAAACTAATATATACTTCTTCAATACACAAAATATTGTAACAATTTATTTTACACAATTCTTAATATTTAATAGAAAATCGGATTTTTAAAACATCAAAAGTATATGGGAGCCTATCCAAGAAAAATAGGAATGAAAGGGGATCAAAGGTAAAAAGTGGTTGAGAATCACTGAGTTGACTGATAAAAATTCATTTACCAACACATTACAGATGTGAGTAATGTTTTAGCGTTTAGTATTTGCAACGTGCGGGTGGCACGTAAAAAGCACCCACTACACTCACGGAGTGGTTGGCGTTAGGAAGGGCATCCAGCCGTAGAAACATTGCCAGATCAGACTGGGCCTGATGAAGCCTTCTGGCTTCACAGACCCCAGTAGAACCGTCCAACCCATGCTAGCATGGAAAACGGACGCTAAACGATGATGATGATGATGAACACACACTGCTTTCAACTTGACTCGCAGAATGTTCACACAGAAATTACAGGTTAGTATCATGGCACAGTAACAGACAAAACTAATATGAAAAAATTTGAGTTGGTTTTTCCTAATTATCTAAATTTTTTTGTCAATAACGTTTGGAGGAAACACAGAAGGTAAAATAAAGTCATCGACTAACCTCAATTATAGGTTCATCAGCAATCAATATAGGATCTGTAAAAGAGGAAAATAAGAAAATTTTAAAATAATGTAATAGATTTCACATTTTCCTCTCCCTATAGATTTACTCTTTTACTTGTTTCAGTCATTTGACTGTGGCCATGCTGGAGGACTGCCTTTAGTCGAGCAAATCAACCCCAGGAATTATTCTTTGGAAACCTAGTACTTATTCTATCAGTCTCTTTGGCCAAACCGCTAAGTTACGGGGACGTAAATACACTACCATCGGTTGTCAAGCAATGTGAGGGGACAAACATGGACACACAAACATACACATATATATATATATATATATATATATATATATATACGACAGGCTTCTTTCAGTTTCCGTCTACCAAATCCACTCACAAGGCTTTGGTCGGCCCGAGGCTATAGTAGAAGACACTTACCCAAGGTGCCATGCAGTGGGACTGAACCCAGACCCATGTGGTTCGTAAGCAAGCTACTTACTACACAGCTACTCCAGCATGACTGCATTCAAATGATTGAAACAAGTAAAAGAATAAAAGAATATATATAATATTTTATTTTAAACTAATGCTGTTCCTAGTGTGCAGAGAGAGAGAGAGAGAGAGAAATGTTAAATAGTGATAACAAAAGTTGCTCCAAAAGGGCAAAAGGAAAGAAAAAAAGCGAAAGTCAGAAAGGGCAAAAACTGGAAAATATTTGATGTTGAATGAAAACATTAAAATTTTATTCAAATAAAAACAACCCAGTTTGATAATTAAAGAAGTTTTCTTACCATTTGCTGAACTGCCAATATTCTGAAAGGAAATAAATAAATAAATAAAAATTAGCAGAAAAGAAATTAGCCAAAGTTGATTTAGAACTTTATTACTATACGACTGAGTGGACACTTGAAATGGTTGTTGAGTTTTTCTTTCTAGTTTAATCCTTTTGATATCAACTAGACTGAGATCAGTCCTGGCTCTATGATACGTGCTTTGTGTTCTAAGGTTATCTAATTTAAAACCTTCCATTAAAATTTGATGTTAATTATATAGAGTTCCAAATAGCAGTTTAATAATAAGAAGTTATTTTACAAAATTCTTCATTAGGCACAGGAGTGGCTGTGTGGTAAGTAGCTTGCTTACGAACCACATGGGTCTGTGTTCAGTCCCACTGCATGGCACCTTGGGCAAGTGTCTTCTACTATAGCATCGGGCTGACCAAAGCCTTGTGAGTGGATTTGGTAGACAGAAACTGAAAGAAGCCCGTTATATATATATATATATATATATATATATACATATATATATGTTTGTGTGTCTGTGTTTGTCCCCCCAACATTGTTTGACAACCGATGCTGGTGTGTTTACATCGCCGTAACTTAGTGGTTCAGACTAGCACTTGAAAGATATACATGGCGGCATAATCAAGTCCTCGGTGTCATAAGCGCAGCACTCAAGAAGATCGAGAGGTACAATAGGGGAGAAATATCCAAAAGTGGAAAAGCGCAGGAAAGTATACTTCCACAAGGAGGTAAAAGGATATAAAACCAGGCCTACAAGTAAAGTATACGAGATAGACGAAAGATGGAAGGGATACTGGGAGGTGGCCATGGACTTGGAAAAACAATTAGTATTTCCACTAATAAAAACAACAAAAAGACCGGATTTAGTCCTATGGAACAGAGACCAGAGAATGGGAATTTTACTAGAACTGACAGTACCTTGGGAAGAGAACATCGGCAATGCAGAAGAACAGAAAGAGAAGAGGTATGAAAAGCTAATCGAAGAGAACAGGGATGGAATGTCGAATATTATCACCTGGCAGTGGGGGCTAGAGGCTTCATTGAAAAGAAAATGACAACGCTTTTCAAAAGAAGATTTGTCTTTTCTAGTCCCGAGCTGCGAAAACTAATAAGGAGAGTACAGGAGGTGGTCGAAAAAGCCAGCTTCTATATATGGCTGAAGCGGGAAGACCGAAAATGGCTTGAAAGTCATAAACACGCCGACGGGAAATAACATCATTAGGTGAGACAAGCTGACTGACAGGTGACGGTCGTTTAGAAAAAGCGCGGGCTAAAGCTATGTGCTTTCATTAGTCAGTTAAGGTGAGACAGTGTCACATGACAACTTGCTGGGGCTGCCTGCTGGAGCCTATGCGGCAGGTATTTAAAGGGAGAAATTTGACAAGACAGTCAGTCACTGGCTGACAATACATCGAAGATGCCAGGGAACAGAAAAAAGAAGACGTGCACCCAACACCAGAGCTGAAGACACCTCCGAAAGGGGGGGCCCCGCCACGTCAAAACGGTAGAGGAGTAGGGGCCGAAACCGGACATGGTTCTTCCTGATGATGTCTTGAGCTAACTGGATCCTAACTGGTTGTAATTCCTCAGTACTAGGCTTACAAAGAATAAGTCCTGGGGTCGATTTGCTCGACTAAAGGCGGTGCTCCAGCATGGCCGCAGTCAAATGACTGAAACAAGTAAAAGAGTAAGAGAGTATTAGTTTCAAAATTAATTGAAACCATATTTCAACAGAGAAATGTTATCCCCCCCCTCCTGCTGGCCTTGTACCAGAATTTGAAATCATTATTTTCAATTAATCATGCATTATATCAAAGCTTCAAGATTACAGTGATTTGATTTTATCTTTTTGGAATAACATTGTAGGGTGGGTGTGAGAGGCCAGATCTTGCTACTTTGGACATAAAATAGGTACAGTATTTGGGCCAGATATGGGGGCCAGTTTAAATCCTAGTCTATCAGTGTTAACACATTCTATAAACAAATTTGATGTCAGCACTCTAAACTATCAAACTGCATACAATGTGGACTGTAAATTGAAAGCCGAATGTCTTGTCACCAGCAGAGAACAATGATAGCAGAGGATTCACCAAGTCTCTCCCAGCTGGTTGTTCTCTGCCCTTTTGAATCAACTGTTTATGGCTATCAGCAGAAAAACAGATACCAAGAACTCTTTAGTCTTGTGAGTTAGATGATCTCCTCGGTGATGCTGTTGCCATGGAAATAAACAAAAAATGTACCCAATCCACTCAATCATAGAAAGCTGATTGATAATGATATGAGAGAAATCAAAGCTAGATCTGCCATGAAGCCCAGGCAACAGGTTTTCTGTTGCACATCTTGGCTGCAATGCTAACTTCCATACAAACCATTGCAAGAGGCTCTATTTTATCATTCGATCAGTTAGAAATAGCCAAATATATCAATGGCAGCCTACCATCTTTTAAATAAGACAAAGGTGAACATACTTGATAATAATACAGTCTGAGATAAGCTATGAGAGAAAAGACCAGGTGGTCACAGGTACAATGGATCATAGGAGTCTGGTCAATCAAGGCTGACCTGCTTTCTCTGCTGCCCTAGAAAACATTAGGATTGAGTTAATGTTTTTATTGAAAAATATGGGATTATATAACTTACATGGAGGTGCAATGGCCCAGTGGTTAGGGCAGCGGACTCGCGGTCGTAGCATCGCGCTTTCGATTCCCAGACCGGGCGTTGTGAGTCTTTATTGAGCGAAAGCACCTAAAGTTCCACGAGGTTCCGCCAGGGGTGGTGGCGATCCCTGCTGTACTCTCTCACTCTTTCTTATGTAGGCCTGCTCGTTTAGCCAGCAGGGTGGCGTCATTTGAAGGCTAAAACAATGCAAAGTGCATTGTGACCAGCGATGTGTAGCAACATCTGATAGCCTGGTCGGTCACGTGATATATATATATATGTGTGACGATGGATATAACTTATATAAGAGAGTGTCTGCATCTGCTAGTGATTATACAGGCACCTAGCGTGGTACATGCTACCAGGAGAGAAAGGCTTGACAAAATCAGCCTCGTCCTCCACCAACATTGCCATTCAGTCAATAGCATCAAATCTTCGATGCAAGAATTGGTCTACAGAGTCATCAACGTTATCACCATAAAGGAAGCATTCAACAAAGAAGAAACTATATTCTCAGATACAAGATAAAACCAATGAAATGTATATTTTACTTTTCACTGAGTGTGAAGAATAGTGAAATATAAAATGCTTCATTTGAAAAACAAGTATCAGAATTCAAAATTTAACTGCCGCTATCCACTCCAGCCAAGATATTTCAGAAGATGGACAAAGTATCTAATGGACATTTCAGATTATAGGCGTCAACTAAACAAATTTTGTTTACTTACATTATTTTTCGAACGATTTTGCTTCCGTAATCTTTTTGTTGCAGCTGTTCTGCGTGTATGTACAGCACCTAAAACAGGATATACAAGTAAAATTACTAACAAATATCGGTTTCAAGTGTTATACACAAGGCCAGCAATTTCAGGGGAAGGGACAAGTCAATTACACCGATCCCACTGTTCAACTGGTACCTTATTTTATCAATCCTGGCAAGATGAAAGGCACAGTCAACATCAGCGGAATTTGAACTCACAACGTGACAATGGATGAAATGTTGCAAAGCATTTCGCCCGGCATGCCAACAGTTCTTCCAGCTCCCCGCCCTTCCGATACAAACAAACATCAAAGACAACAATACAGATTTCACACAGTTCTGTGATAGGGGAAGGGACCACCAGGTAGTCCTATACGTACTATATAAGAACACACATATACATACATATACACACAAATATATAAACATATATACATACATGTATATATATACACACACACACGTGTATATATATATATATATATACACATGTATAGATACATATACACCTGTATATATATACATGTATATATATATACACGTGTGTGTGTGTGTGTGTATATATATATATAATAGAAGGGTAAAATTTATTAATCAAATTAATTAATTAATCAATCAATCAATTAATAATTTTACCAAGTAGATCGGTACGTTAAAATGACCTTTATAGGTAAAATTATCCACATAATTATAATTAGGGTTCAGCTAATTGCTTCACCACAATTGCTTTTCCGTCTACGAAATCCACTCACAAGGCTTTGGCCAGCCCATGATCCCATGCAGTGAGACTGAACCCAGAACCATGTGGTTGGGAAGCAATCTTCTTACCACACAGCCACACCTGCACCTATGTATATAAATTTCTTTTTTTAAATATAATAAAATAAAAAGTGAGAATTAAAATGTTTAAAAATTATGAAAAAATTTACCTCTTGTAATTCTTCTTGGAGTGTCCTGAAATGAGAAATTGTAGAAAAATAAATGTCACCAGCCACCAAGTGAGTGAAGTGAAGGAGATGACCATCACCTCCATTAGACCGAAGCAGCTACAACTGGTTTCAGTTCTCTCACCTAAATGTAAGTAGTCATGTAAGTTCCCTATAACAAGAACCTGCTGTGCCCCACTCGCTTCTTTCACACCTTGACCCTCTCATCTGCCTAGCATAAAGCCCAAACCCTTGGTTTTCATAGACTTGCAAGCTCACTAGTGTCGGTGGCACAAAAAAAAAATGCATCTAGTACACTTTGTGAAGGGGTCAGCATTAGGAAGGGCATCCAGTCAAAGAAACAATACCAAAACAGACACTGAAGCATGATGCGGTGCTTGGGACCTGTTGGCCCCTTGTCAAACTGTCCAACCTATGTCAGCATGGAAACATAGACATTAAATGATGATGATGATGGATTCCAGCTTTGGCAAGGATTTTCATGTGGGCTGCATGAGAATGGCTCTTTATCAGATGAGCTGCACTAAAATTCAAGGTGACTTTGTGTTTTCAGTCCACAGTTGGCACATGACTGGTTAAATTCACAAACTGAGTTTAATATTTTGCTCACAGCACTTCTTGGTTGCTTCCAAACACACTCATAGCTCTCAACTTGGCGATGAGAATAGATTGAAAATAGGCCAGTGCCAGTGATGCAAATAAGGCACCTGTGCCAGTCGGTGTCGCATATGAGATGCCAGCAGGTGGCACGTGTCAGGTGCCAGGCACCCATGCTAGCGGGTGGCACATATCAGACGCCTGTGCCAGAGGGGACGCATATCAGGCGCCTCTGCCAGAGGGGACGCATATCAGGCGCCTGTACCAGCAGGTGACGCCTATGAGGCGCCTGTGCCAGTGAGTGACGCCTATGAGGTGCCTGTGCCAGTGAGTGACACATGAGGCACTTGCGCCAGTACACGGTGCATATAAAGTGCTTGTGCCAGTGGTGTATATGAGGCACATGTGCCAGTGACACGTATAAGGCTCCCACTACACTCTTGGAGTGTGGGAAGGGCATCCAGCCGTAGAAAGCAAACCAAAACAGACAGACTGGTGCCTGGTGCCACTGTCTGGCGTTCCAGTTCCAATCAAACCATCCAACGTCTGCCAGCATGGAAAATGGATGCTAAATGATGAAGAACCTGGTGAGATGTGAAATAGAGAAGACTAAAGTAATTGAAACAATGTCATAAATCTGACCACCACCAAAGAAAACATATGACTGGACAATCGTCTGGGGGCTGAGAAGAATGAATATAATTGATTTTGGATAAAACCCCCAAAGGAACAGATGGAAATTTGTGAAACGAATTTGTGTGTGTGTTTTTTTTTTATTTTACTTGTTTCAGTCATTTGACTGTGGCCATACTGGGGCACCACCTTGAAGGGTTTTAGTCGAACAAATTGACCCCAAGACTTTTTTTTTTAAGCCTAGTACTTATTTTATCAGTCACTTTTACCAAACCGCTAAGTTGTAGGGACATAAAAACATCAACATCAGTTGTCAGCCAGTGATGGTGGACACACGGACACACACTACAGGCTTCTTTCAGTTCCCATCTACCAAATTCCCTCACAAGTCTTTAGCTGGCCTGAAGCTATGGAAGAAGACATTTGCCTAAGGTGCATTACAGTGGAACTGAAACTGGAACTATGTGATTGGTAAGCAAGCTTCTTACCACACAGCCATATAATTTGGATTCATTTTAATCATTTAATAACGGTGTCCCAGAATCCTATGTACCAATGATCCAAGTGATATTCTTGTAAAAGGGAGAAGTTATTCTCCTATGACATACACTATAGCAACCAGCATGTTTTGTGTCTAAACCTGCCTGGACATATTCATCATCATTTAACGTCCGCTTTCCATGCTAGCATGGGTTGAACGATTTGACTGAGGTCTGGCGAACCAGACTCCAATCTGATCTGGCAGAGTTTCTACAACTGGATGCCCTTCCTAACGCCAACCACTCAAAGAGTGTAGTGGGTGCTTTTACGTGCCACCGGCACGAGAGCCAGTCAGGTGGTACTGGCAACGGCCACACCCAAATTGTGCTTTTTATGTGCCACCTGCACAGGAGCCAGTCCAGCGGCACTGGCGATAACCTCGCTCGAATGTTTCACGTGCCACCAGCACAAGTGCTAGTAAGGCGACGCGTATGAATAATATACCAATAATGGTTCCAGATCTCATTGTCATACAACAGAAATAATTTTTCATTTACATATTGCTTCCTAGAAAAGGTTAGACAAACACACTGTTGATAGGTTAACCCATTGGCATTTAGACTGGCCATATTCATATGCTTAAACTTGGCCAGATCTGGCCAGTCACACCTACCCTGCAATGTTATTTAAAATTAAACAATCACATCATCATAATCTTGAAGCTTTGAGATAATACATGATTAATTCAAAATAATGTGAATTAATAAGCATTGCATTTGACAGGGTAATCCTGAATGCTAAAAGAGTTAACAATTCCAAGTTAGCAAAGAGAAAGACAAGTGATTGAACCCTCACAGGAAGGAAGACCTTTATACTTACACATATTATAATAGATTCCTCACTGACCACATCATCAGAAATGTAGCAGCTCATGTCATGAAGGTTATCTTCAATAGAAAAAAAGAAGAGGATATAAAAGCCTTAACAGATTATGTGGAGAGGTGAGAGACAACGTCACATTTGGTGATGGCCTGCACCAACAACTGTAAATGCATGAGGGCCAACGTTTGATGGAATTGGTAAGAAGCATTCTGGAACTTTTTTGCCAGTCTTTTTTCGCTGCTTTCATGGATTCCCATCACTCTCTGTTTCCATCCAATTTTCATTAAAATGAATTTAAATTGGGAGCTTTTATCACAGTGAATCTTTCATCAGCTGATCACACAAATATGAACACCATCCCTACGGATGCATTACAGTTGCTCTCTTGACAGAACTTGGCATCCAAGTGCCGGCGTCACTCACTGGCACAGGCACCTCATGGAAATCACTCACTGGCACAGGTGCCTCATGAAAGAAAGGCCAATATCACATGACCAGATGTAGGGAAAACTTTAAACCAACAGAAGCCAGTGGGGTTAATGTGCTGCACAATGTACTCAAGAGCACAGGAGGAACTGATGCCATGGTCATTCAATAGGATGCAGATGTGGGAAAAGTGCAAACATTTATTTCTCATAAATCCTTACTTTGTACAGTTTAAAATCTCAAACAAAAGAGCAAATTATGCACAAATAAATACTGTAACATTGGGAATGTGCAACAGGGCTTTTATAATAAATACAATTTGACTAAAATGTGAGGGAGTGCTGAAAAGTTCCTGGCTTTAAGGGTATCACAAAAAGCTTGGTTGGAGACCCAACATTCAGAGTTCTTTTGCAGGTTTTAGAAAAACTGAAGGACCGCTGCACTAAGTGTGTGAATCTGAGAGGGGAATATATTAAATAAAATTATAATCAACTGATCCTCCTTTTTTTTTCTTTCACTGAAAACCAGGAACTCTTCCGCATCCCTCATAGTTACACTTACGTCAGTGGTCATCAACCATTTTTTACCTGTGGAACCCCTTTCATTCTTGTTTTGCTCAGTTGGACCCTCCCAATCATTTGATCGTCATCATCATGATCATCGTTATCACTTAATGTCCGCTTCCCATGCTGGCATGGGTTGGACGGTTTAACAGAGATCTGGCAAGCTGGGAGGCTGCACCACATTCCAATCTGATTTGGCAAGGTTTCAACAGATGGATGCCCTTCCTAACACCAACCACTCTGGAGTGTAGTGGGTACTTTTACATGTCACCGACATGGGAGCTGGTCAGGCAGCACCGGCCTCAACCACGCTCAAATGGTGCTTTTTACGTGCCACCAGCATAGGTGCCAGTCAGGCGGCACTGGCATCGGCCACGACTACGATTTCGCTCAGTCTTCACAAGCATGGCATATTGCCCAATGATTGAAGGATGCTTTTAAAAGGGCAATGACTATGATCTCACTTGTCTTGCTGGATTTTCTCAAGCATGGCATATCTCCAAAGGTCACTTGTCATTGCCTATGAAGCCCAATGTTCGAAGGTCA
Source organism: Octopus sinensis (assembly GCF_006345805.1). Lineage (NCBI taxonomy): Eukaryota > Metazoa > Mollusca > Cephalopoda > Octopoda > Octopodidae > Octopus > Octopus sinensis. The sequence continues at coordinate 12,823,813 of NC_043018.1, read as the reverse complement.
TGCTTCCCTAGCTCATCTCATGTCTTCCTGGGTCTACCTCTTCCACAGGTTCCCTCCACTGTAAGGGTGAAACACTCCTTCACACAGCTGTCCTCATCCATATGCATCACATGACCATACCAGCACAGTCGTCTCTCTCTTGCACACCACAACTGATGCTTCCCATGTCCTACTTTTCTCTCTGTCATATATGCACACTGACATTACACATCCAGTGAAGCATACTAGCTTCATTCCTTTCAAGCCTATGCATGTTCTCAGCAATCACAGCCCATGTTTCACTGCCATGTAGCATACCTGCTCGCACACATGCATCACAGTCTACCTTTCACTCTGAGAAAGAGGTCCTTTGTTACCAACAGAGGTAGGAGCTCTCTGAACTTTGCCCAGCCTATTCTGATTCTAGCAGCTACACTCTCAGAGCATCCACTCCTGCTACTGACTTGGTCACCTAGGTAACGGAAGTTAACAACTACTTCAAGTTTTTCCCCCTGGTGTGTGATGGAATCTGTTTTCTGTACATCTTCAGGGTTTATTGCCCCTCTGCATCTGCCACACACAAAAACTATCTTCCTAGTTAACCTTCCTTTGATATTGCTGCACCTCTTATGTGTCCATAGCTTACACCAGGTACATCTCATGGAGTGTCTACCAATGCCTTTTCTACAGATCTAGTAGGGCCATCTACCTGAAAGGATTTATGATTTGTCTGCCTCTCAACATATTTTCATAATTAAATATTATTAGGAATTGTGTAAAAAAAAAAAAAAAAAATTGAAATATTTCATGCATTGTAGAAGTATAACTTGTATTGCATATAAATTCTAGCAACAAAATCTTATGTGGAACCCCAGGGGCCATATGGACCCTGGTTTGAGATGCACTGATTAAGATATTTTGATAACTAAAGCAGTAAAATTTACCTGTTGTAGGTTCTGACAGAGAATCCTGAAATGAGAAATTGTAAAACATATTTAATGTAAGAAGGAAAACAAACCTGAAAAGAATAAAACAAATTTGAAGATGGTGTCTGTAAATTTATATCGGGGTGGCTGTGTGGTAAGATGCTTGCTGCCTAACCACATGGTTCCGGGTTTAGTCTCACAGTGACAAACTGAAAGTAGCCCACCATGTGTGTCTGTCTATGTCCCCTACCACCACTATCACTCCACAACCAGTGTTGGTGTGTTTATGTACCTGTAACTTAGCAGTTTGGCAAAAGAGATCAATATAAAACTAGGAATCCAGTGCAAGTTATTTTTAAATAACAAAAAAAAAAAAATTCTATGCAGACATGGTTAAAAAAGTTTGCTTCGGAACCACGTTGACTTGGGATCAGTCCTACTTTGGAGAGGGGTCTTCTAATATAGCCCCAGGCTGACCAAAGCCTTGTGAGTAGATTTAGTAGACAGAAACCGAATGAAAAGTGTGTGTGTGTGTGTGTTAAACTTAAAGGTACAAAAAGTTAAATTTGCATAGAAGAATTTGGTTCAAGATACAAAATAATCTTGAAATGATTGAAGTGGTAAATCCTCACAAACACACAAAAACAAGAAAAGGCTTCAGTTTACTTACACAGATTATTGTTGTAGCATCGGACATCAAACCATCATCATCACTTAGATCATAAATATCTGCAATATGCAAAGATGTTATGCAAGAGTGGTTTTATGGAGGACAGACAAAAGACAGAGTTTCAATGTTGAAGCTGAACAAATAAGCAATGCAGAATGATTTCATTGAAATTATTCTTAATGATGGAACTCAAAGCTGATAAAGCTACGAATAATATCAAGCAGAACATTGGGTTAAACATTGCCTTGGATGGAAAAAATGTTGAAGGGCAAACCAGTGATGTGTTGGCAACAATTAATGTAGAAATGGTAGAAATGAAGAGGAAAGCCAATGCTAGGAAGACCGTGTTTCCAGTCCTCTGTCTCATGTCTGCCAGCATCACTAAACTGTTTAACAGACTCATTTAATAGATTTTTAAGATTTAACCCTTTCGTTACTGTATTTATTTTGGGATGCTTTGTGTTTCTTTCAATTACTTTAAATATAACAAAGAATTTACTAAAATAACTTGGTTATCATTCAGCTAGTGTTAGGAACATAAATTGTGACTAAGGTTTGGTGGAAAATTTTAATTCAAAACTTATGAAAACAAGACATTTGTACTACAGAGCCAGAGCCGGTTTCAGCCGGGTTGGTAACGAAAGGGTTAAAAACAAAATAAAACAGGTAGGGCAAGAAAATTGCTTCCCAACTACATGGTTCCGGATTGTCCTACTACGGATTGATCTATATAACCCCACTCCACTCACACATACTCAAAATTTCCTCCTTTTAAGAGATACTTACATGTAGGTTCCATACTGTTCGCTGTATATCTTGAACCAAAGTTTGGCATTGTATGAAGAACAGCCCAAGTTGTTGAGTCAATGGCTCTCTGAATAAGAAGAAAATGTTTAACCTTTTACCATTCAGATTACTTGGTCAAATTTAATGCTTATTTATTGATATCGTTTTAAATTAACCCTGCATTCTGCCCCAGCTTTGAGAATCTGATGATGTAACTTAATTTCTAGAAAGTCATTGTTGAGTTTGAACAAAAAATATTTAGAATATTTTGGCCAGATATGGTCAGTTTAAATGCTAAAGAGTTAAATAATTCCTCACATTGGTATAATGCCACAGACTTCTAAATGATAAACAGAGAATTGATAACTGTTTTGATACAAACTCATCCAATTTCACCATAAAATCTTCTTAGTTTAAAGTGATCTGAATGAAAAGTTTTTTATCAAAATTTCCTGTTAATTTGTTGCAAACTCAAGCTTAAACTCTTTCTTAAAAATTAATTGAAACAAATATAGGAATGTGGGAAGAAAAGGGTTGACTTTGAACTTATTTTAGACAAAACTAAACTTGCAAGGAACATTTATTTCTTGCAATGCTATCGTTTATCAGTTTCACATCCGTTTTCCCACGGTCCTCTCCAACACAGCATCCAACCATTAGTTATATTCTTTTGTCATCTCTTTTGCAAGGTTCGGTTTCTTGAGATCAGCTTTTGCCATTTCTGCCGCTGTCTTTCTTGAACTTACTCTTCCACATGGATCCTTACAAACGAATCTCTTGGCACTTCTTCACCTGCCTCTCTTCATCCATACCTGTTAATTGTCCACACCAGTTGTCATTATCCATGCACACCACAACTCAGTTTCTCTCTCGGCTCATCCCTGCCTCATCCTTCCACACCCAACAGAGAGTGCTCACCTTGTTTCTTTCCGACCTTCATACATCCTCTACTTTCAGTGCCCACATCTCTCTAACATACAGCATCACAGTCCACACACATCCATCATTTAATTATAACAAAGAGTCAGAACAATTTCAGGTCAAAATAAATATTTCGATAGGCACAGGCATGGTTAAGAAGCCTGCTTCCTAACCATGTGGTTTCAAGTTCAATCCCACTGCAAAGTACTTTGGGCAAATGTCTTCTACTTGAGAATGGATTTGAGAGATGGAAACTCATGGAGGTAAACTAGCTGAGATCCTTTCAAGTGTTGGGCCTCATGGAGGCAATGACCAAGACGTTTGGCATTGTGTTGTGCTTGAGAAGAAGCCTCATGAAGCCGAGCAAAATTGCAGTCATGGCAGATACCAGTGTCACACAAATTGGCACCCATGTTGGTGTCACATAAAAGCACCCACTACACTCTTGGAGTGGTTGGCGTTAGGAAAGACATCCAGCCGTAGAAAACCATGTCAAATCAGACTGGAGCCTGGTGCAGCCTTCCAGCATGCCAGCCGATCAAACCATCCAACCCATACCAGCATGGACAATGGATGTTAAATGATGACGATGAAACTGAAAGAAACCTATCATGAATGTATGTGTGTGTGTGTGTGTGTGTGTGTGTGTGTGTGTGTGTAAAATCATCATCATTATTATTTAACATCCGCCTTCCATGCTGACATAGGTTAGACCGTTTAAGAGAAGCTGGCAAGCCAGGGGACTGCACCAAGTGCCAGAGACTGTTTCGGAACGAGGGCTTTTTCCATCGGACTAGCACTGGCAAGGTCTGTTTTTGCATAGTCTTTACGGCTTGATGCTCTTCCAACCACCAACAACCTTACAGAGTGGACTGGATGACCTTTTTGCATCACACCGGCACCAGTGAGGTCACCACGTAACTGGCAAGACGAAGATCCTTTGAGAGGGGAGGGGGTCAATGGAGGAGGGGGTTTTATGCCAGATGATACGAGAGATTACAGTACTACAGGGGGGGGGCAGAAACAGGGGTCGTCTCAACATTGTATGATGATTGTAAATGAGTTGTTTTTAATTGTGTAAAACAGGTCTGAACATGGAAAGACAGGTGAGCGTTGACCACAGAAAATTTACCACACACAAATTCTGCTTGACCCATAAAGTATGGAAAAGTGAATAAAGGATGCAAAAATGAAGGTAAATCCTCAATAAATTATACAGAACTTTTGTCCTTGGGTAGCAAGTGTCATTTCCTATTTGCTTACCCCCAGAAAGTATGGAAAAATGATTAATATCTCTTTCAAACTTTGCTTTTCTTACATTTATTCAAGTCCCAGAAAATCCTTCTCAACACATGGCTATGGAGGCTCCCAACTACTGCTGCTCGTTACCAGAGATGCAGATATTGTCAGCCACCAAGGGACACGTTCAAGTGGTTAAGGTCAAGCAATTGACAGGCAAAACTATAGTACCGAACAAGAATATTTGCTATAATGATATTCCTGCTTCAGCAACTCACCACTGAATCTGTCTGAAATGTAATGGAAAATCGGTCAGATTCAAAACGATGATGGCCAGATCACAAAAGCAAAGTCTGAAGGGAATAGTAGTCATTTCCTTTGTTTTCCAGATAGAAACAAATAAGAAATAACACTAACCAAAGACGAAAAAAAATGTTTTTTTGTTTACACAGTGTTAGTTTTCCTGACTGGCAGGTCACACAGTATTTGTGTAACATACAAACTGATAGCTTTTCTAAAACCATAACACGGAAATACCCAAAGTAAAGTGTTTTGATTTTATCGAGTTATATCGAAAGAATGCTGAACTGGCAATAGTGCTGATTTCAAAGTACGGTTCCAGGCTTGAAGCCCTATTTTTTTATATATTTGTTTGTTTTTAGAGTTCCCTCCAAATTCCGAACGTCGCTTTTTCTAATGAATTTCTCGAATCTCGTGACTTCTTCCATCCAACAAAACAAGCGCCAAACACAAGATTCTTAGCTTCTGACAATTAGTTTAATTGATGATTTATCAAATTAATGTTGGACATAGTTACCGAGATTATAAGCTGGGAGACCACAATCCGTAAGAGGACCAGTTACCTTTTTTTCTTTCTTTCTTTTTTGTTCAATAAATTTCAGTCGTAAGACTTGACCGTAAAATCCTCCCCGGTGGCTTAGGGGTCTCCTTTGGGTCACGAACATTATACATGGGGAAAACTAAGTAGGGGTGGAACCTCAAGTTTGTAATACCCAAAACCCACATATATTCGAAATGAGGGTGATTACATGTGTAAACGGACAGAAATACTACAAAATAAAATTTACCATAATGCTGTGTGTGGGGAGAGTCGTATTGTCCGAATGCCTTATTATTTAACACACTCACCGGTTCGATTTCCACTCGTTTACTTATTTATATTTTTTCTTCCGAAATTTTCGTTGCCTTTTGCAACCTTGCCATGGATGTTGCCAAGAGAGTCAGAATCCATTCTACTTGGTCATATATAGAGCAATATATTCCTAGAATTTATTATTTTATCTAATTCAAAAACAGAAACCCCCAAATGAACAACAATGCCGAAAAAGACCCAAGCCTGACCGTTGCAGGACTTCTTTACAAAAATAATAGAAATTTTCGCCGGGTCAAAATAATAGATATTGCTAAACAAGGTAAAGGTGGACCGGCAAACACGGAGATTCCCAATTTCTGGGAATGAAGGGAGTTGAAAACGAATGTCTCAAAGAACAGGACAAACACCAACCTCAAAATAAACGTATTTTAATCCCAGCTTCAGTTTGTAAATAAATATAAGAACGGTGGATCCACGGAATCCTTATGATCCCTTCCACAAAGACCGGGCAAAGTGAGACAGAAGGTCTTCTTAAAATGCCAATATATAGTGATGAAGCATCCAAGATGTGGAGGGAATTATAAACAGAAAACTTTTAAATATTCCAGACATGAGGCGCCAAGAACAGTTTTAAATTTCTCAATTAAATAAACTAATAAAAACAAATTACTAAACAATTAATTTCCTCCGTTTCTACCTGTTTTGCCCCAGAAAAGGTTCTGAAAGACAGAATTATTCCAAGAAAATGAAACTGGGAACAAAAACGAAGAACAATACAACTTTTTGTTTAATTCATTCGAAATGAATTGAGTAAAGATTCTGCCGAATGAAAACAAATTCCTAAGTAAAAGTGATTTAGAATAATAAAATATGATACTTACACGACTTTTAAAAGTGTTATTTTTGCTGTAAATGTCCGTTAAAAGTCAAAACGGGATTCCAATATGAAACGTTGCCAGGACGAAAGCCGGTCCAGAAGTTCAAGTCCCGTGTGAAGTCAATTCCTTTTATATACCGTGCGTGCGTGTGTGCGTGCGTGTGTGCGTGTGTGTGTGTGCGTGCGTGTGTGCGTGCGTGCGTGCGCGCGTGCGTGCGCGCGTGTGTGTGTGTGTGTGTAGGTTGGGTGGTACAAACAAGAAAAATTGACTCAAAATATAAGTATATTATGGGATCTTTTCGGTTTGACCGGCAGTTTTTTTAATAATTTCCACGTAACTAAACACTTTTAAACTTCGAGAAAATTCTATAGTTTGTAAGATATTTGTTGTTTTTTCTTCTTCAATTTCTGCAATTTCAACCAATCAATGACATCTATTGAGGTGAAAACTTTCTGTGCCGTATGAATATGTCCCTCGTTTAAGAAACAGATTGGGTTTATTTACATTTCTGAAGAAAAAAAGATACCCTTCTCCCCACCCCTAACCCTAAAACAGATTGAAATGCAATAGATCGATACTAGGGTCATAATTATGGGTGACAATTTCCTATGACACTGCTAGAAAAAACTGCCGTTCAAACCGAAAAGATCTGTGTGTGTGTGTACGTTTCATGTATGTATACATATGCATGTGTATATAGTCAATAGATGAGATCCAGAGGTTCTCTGTATAAAAGACATTTTGTAGTGTACAAACGATTCTTAGACTCCACAGTCTTTACAGAAGATCGGTTCCACAGGGTAAAGAATGGTTATAAGAGAGATCAAGTTGAACTGACATGGAGGCAATTATGCAGATAATCAAATTAGATATATTAGCTACGACAGTTTGAGTATAAAATACAATATATATATATATATATATATGTGTGTGTGTGTGTGTGTGTAAATGTGGTATGTGATAATTATTTGGTAGCCATGATAAAACTCCGAGTTTCAGATGGCCGGATAACTGAAGAGATGGCAGTGTGGATTTCCACCTCGGCATCTGAAACTCGGAGTTTTGTCATGGCTACCAACAATTGTCACAGATAAATTTCTCTATTTACATAGTATCGAGGTCTCTTTCTTTCTTTTGTTGTCTTACCATTTTTATCTATCTATCTATATATATATATATATGATGCCAGCGCCGCCTCGACTGGCTTCCGTGTCGGTGGCACGTAAAAAGCACCAATCCGACCGTGGCCGATGCCAGCCTCGCTTGGCTCCAGTGCAGGTGGCACGTAAAAAGCACCCACTACACTCACGGAGTGGTTGGCATTAGGAAGGGCATCCAGCTGTAGAAACATTGCCAGATAAGACCGGAGCCTGGTGCAGCCTTCTGGCTTCCCAGATCCCAGGTCAAACCGTCCAACCCATGCTAGCATGGAGAACGGACGTTAAACGATGATGATGATGATGATGATATATATATATATATATTATATATATATATATATATATATATAGATGTTTAGCTGGAAAGCAGTGTCTCTGGTCCTCTTACAACAAATCTTTGCTTCTCGTGAGTTACATATAAAACAGTGGAAAATAATACCAGAAACAAGCTTTCAGTTAACAAGCAACACTTAATTCTTTTGCTAAATAAAATTATACAGCGAACCAGATTAATGCATCATGAAGAATGCTGTCTGTGGAAAATCATACAAAGCTCTTCAACTCAGCCGAACTTGGTCACATCTGCTTCAACAGGAACAAAAATAAAGACATAGCTTCCTGAAAACAAACTCACCCTTCTGGTTAAAATGAAACACATCATGATATTTATTAACAAACAGAGGCTCAGACAAAGGTTTTTAATTTGCTGATTTTGGTGGTCTGTTGCGCAACACAATTGGATACCAGCTCTGTATCCCATGTAAAACTGGGCCAATCCAAATGTCAGACTCAACCAAAAATCTCAATGCCACCTGACCGGTCACATGACCAATCATTATAAACTTATGCATGGAGTCTTTTCAAGGCGGCAAGTTGGCAGAAATGTTAGCATGCTGGGCGAAATGCTTAGTGGTATTTGTCTGCCGTTACGTTCTGAGTTCAAATCCGCCAAGGTCGACTTTGCCTTTCATCCTTTTGGGGTCGATAAATTAAGTACCAGTTATGCACTGGGGTCGATCTAATCGACTTAATCCGTAGGTCTGTCCTTGTTTGTCCCCTCTATGTTTAGCCCCTTGTGGGCAGTAAAGAAACAAGATTATTTAAGTTTAAAACATGCAATTATGAAATTAGTCATGCAAAAAAAAAAAAGAAAGCGAAGGTGGAGACTTTCAGACAATAAATATTTAAGTATAAATATGTAAATATTTGCATTAATAGATCCAACTTACTCAGACTACAAACAACAGAGAAAATTAAAGGGGGGGGGGGAGACAATCTAATACATGCCATTATATTCTTTTCTACTGTAGGCACAAGGCCTGCAATTTTGGGGGAGGTGGGTTGTCGATTAGATTGACTCCAGTATGCAATTGGTACTTAATTTATTGACCCCCAAAAGGATGAAAGGCAAAGTTGACCTTTGCAGAATTTGAACTCTGAATGTAAAGACAGACGAAATACCTATTTCTATTTCTTTCTCTCTCTCTCTCTCTCGCCCTCTCTCTCTCTCTCTCTCTCTCTCTCTCTCTTGCCCTCTCTCCCTCTGACTAGGTAACCATGTGTCTCCTCTACAGCAAGACATCTATTTGTATTTCTAGCCCTTCGTTACACTCTGACATCTCATCACCTAGCACAGCACCATCTCCTCCAGTGGCCCTCTTCACAAAGGATCTTTGTCTTGAGAGTTACTCGATGACCCTGCCAGTGCTGATGCCACATAAAAGACATATAGTATACATTGTAAAGTGGTTGACATTTGGAAGGGTCTCAAGCTGTAAAAACCAGGCCAAAACTGGCTTCACTGATGCTGGTGGCAGCTGTAAATGTTATTCTAACTACAATTAAACTCTGATCATTTAATATCTTGCCTCTACAGACATAAGCATTTCTTTATATATCTTCCCTTTTCAATTTCGGCCTTTGATGTTCTGCTTCTCTATTCAGATTTCATATTTTCCTTTTACTGTAGTCATTATACTTCTGATGAAGAATTTAACCATTTTTGCTACAGATAATTGAAGGGAGTACCTCAAAAAAAAACCCCAGCATTTTTAGTATATTTTATTCGTTTAGTTTTACATGTTTACACTTGTATCATCATCAAAGTATTCTCCATTTGAAGAAATGCATCACTCCAGATGCATTTTCCACTGTTGGAAGCAGTGCTGGAACTTCTGCGAAGTGATGCCTTTTAACACCTCTGTTGTTTTTTCTTCACCTCTTCCACATCTGCAATTTCTGTAGCACCAACTTTCATCACCAGTGATGACCTTTGAAAAAAGGTCTGGATCAACTTCCAGCTTCAGTTCATGACTCACATTCAGTCACGACTGCTTTCAATCTTCCACGAACAAGCGAGACACAAATTTCATTGCAAGTCTTTTCATTTGCAATTATTCACTCAAAATTCGTTGGCAGCAACTTCAGGACAACAACCAGTCACAGAAACAACTTTGTAAATGGTTTGGTTTTGGTCTTTCAAGATCTGCTCATGAATTTTCATGATGTTTTCATTTGTTCAGGAGGTCGATGGTCACCCTGAACAAGGTTGGTCTTCAAGCAACACATGACCACTCCTAAAGTGTGAAAACCACTCATAAACTTGTGTTTTGTTCATGGCAGCATCCTTGTATGCTATTTGAAGCATGACAACTGTTTTGGCTGCTGTTTTCCCCAGCAGAAAACAGAATTTCATGGAAGTTCCTTCATTTCAGCCATTACAAAAAGTCAATGAAAAGGAAAGCACTGCAAAATAATGGTGCATGACATGGCACTGGTCAGCAGGTTGATGCCTGAGGGTTTCGTCAAGTGGCTTCAGTGGGGGAAGCCTGAACTACAATGGGATTGTACCACAGAGAACATTTACAGATATTTGGGGGTACTTCCTCGTATTCACAGATCTGCACCAAATATGCAGCTATTCTAGAAACAGCTGTAAAGCTCTACCTACACACCCCTTTTCCATCAATTTTAAGTTGTTTTTTTTTTTCACCTGTGACGCCATTGATCAACTTACCTGAGTCACATCAACATTATGAACTTTCTTTCTCCCTCACCAGGTACTGACCTACACCTGAATTATTACGAACTTTTCATGTTCTGGACTCTTCTTGCCTTTCTGCTATATGTGTGTGTGTATTTATGAATTCCTCTTCAAATATGTTATGTTAATGATGGACTCTCCCATCAAAGATGACTTATGAGCATCCAGCTTTTACTGAATGACTTGTGATCAAAGGATTTGTTTATTGTGATCAAATGTTTGTGCTGCACATTAGTTCAAATTGATGTCACCTGAATAGGTGGCCCTGTGTACCATGCGCCAGGTGTCAAAACGATCACAGAGCAAAGTGTGACGAAATGTTTTGCTCCAGAACACAAAATGACAATGTGGTCTAGAGACTGAAACCACAATCTTGCATTTGGGAGTGCAACACCCTAACCACTAAGCCATGCATCCTCACACATGGAGATAGAAAGATGTAATAGGTTGATTTGCTTGTTTATGCTTTTGTTCTGTTATATCTTTCTCTCTCCCTGGCGTTGGGAAGGGCATCTGGCCGTAGAAACTCTGCCAGATCAAGATTGGAGTGTGGTGCAGTCATCTGGTTTGGCAGTCCACAGTCAAATCGTCCAACCCATGCTAGCATGGAAAGCGGATGTTAAACGATGATGATGATGATGATATATATATGTATATATATGAAGAGCATAGGCTTGAAACGTAAAAGACTTTCTCACCTTCCCAAGTGTCAAACTAAATGACCTCTTTTGTTTTGTTTTTTTGTAAATTTCAACTATATATATATATATATATATATATATATATATAGATATATATATATATAGAGAGAGAGAGAGAGAGAGAGAGAGAGGCGCCACCTATCCTGGTGCCATGTAAAATGCACCTGAGCCAGTGTCACATAAAATGCAGCTGTGCTGGTGCCATGTGGGGAGAACCTGTGTCCCTACCATGTGTGAAGCAGCCATGCTGGTGCCACTTATAAAGCACCCAGTACACTTTGTAAAGTGGTTGGTGTTAGAAATGGCATCCGAGCGTAGAAACCAAACCAAAAGAGACAACAAGGGGCACGGTGCCGCCGCTGTCTCGTCGTCCAGCTCCTATCAAACTATCCAATCTAGAGCAGCATGGAAATGGGACGTTAAGCGATAATAATGAGGATAGATAAATAGTAAACGTATACGCATGTTTGTGTATCTATACATGTTACGTATGCGTGTGGGTGTTTACAGAAAGTGCGGGAATTTCGGGGATCCTTGAGTAGAAGCAAGTCAAAAGCTGAAATCTTCAGAGAGAGAGAGAGAGAGAAGCCACACGCACGCGCACACATATGTGCAAGGGAGAGAACTCTATTAGGGCGCGGCAATGTTTGTTTGAAGTCAGGTGACCATTATTTACATCCACCATGTTGGTTGGATGAGAGGGAAGACGACTCGTTTGGCTGCTGTGGTTTGTTTTGCTCCGGTCGTCGCCTTTCATCTGCTGTTGCGAAGGGAGCCGAACTGACGTCGCAGCTCACTTATGAAAGGGTTACACTAAAGAAACAATCTCCACCCAAAAGCTGCAAAGAAAAGAGCTGACAGCTGTTGAAATCGCAATTAAAACTTGTAAAAAAAAAAAAAAAAGGCCAAGAAAATGGCTTCCCGACGACGTGACGTGTCATAGAAGCGATTTGGGAAGACATAAGTCTGGGTAAATAGCTGTATGTTGCAATAGTGGGCCCAAGCAGACGAGTGTTTTGCCTCCGATTCGATTCCCCGTCTGTGACAAGTTGCCTTTGTGTCGTTTCTAAGCCGTAAATTGTGATGCGAGGTAATGTGTGACTGCAATCGGCCTCGCTGAAAGCAAGAAGATCCGAGTGCTGCGACGGATCAACGAGGGGAACCCAGAGGAACCGAAGACAACCGAAGAAGAAGAAGAAGAAGATGTGGCTACGGATAGTGTTGCTCATCATTTACATTGCCGTTCTGTTCGTCATCGCTCGTCTCTTGGAGACGTTCGCTTGGTACGATGCCGGTCTGCTCGCTCACCGTTTGCTCGACCCGATGACTCTGTCCGTGAAGAAGCTGAAAGCACTTCTCGAGCAGAGAGGGGTCGGATACGAAGGCATCGTGGAGAAGAAGGAACTCACGGGTCTAGTAGAAGCCACAGGTAGGTCCTCGTTCCTCTGCTTTGTAAACTCTTCTCATCTCCTTTCCAAAATAGACTCATTAATACCTGTGTGTGTGTATATATATATGTGTGTGTGTGTGTGTGTAAGTTCAGCAAAATTTAGATTCAGATGAATTTGGTACTTCAGTTAAAGGCACCAGAATTTGGTTTGGTATTATCCTTATAAATCAAATGGGGTGATTATACTACACTACCTTGCATATCCTTGTTGCTTATTTCGATTATATATATATACACGCGCACGCACAGATGCCTATGTTTGGGTTTTAATTGCTAGACATGAATTAAACTGGTAAACTAAATGCTCCAGTGGACAAGAAACTTTAATCCATCGTCTTCACGTAGAAATTACGGAGCTTTACTATGTTGTTTTATTTAAAGCAATATTAGTCATACACAGTCAATAGCATGACATTTGTAGAATTGACCTGTTTGTATTCGTTTGATGACAAGTTTTAGAATAAAACAAATATACCATGCCTTCGTATTTATATATGTGTGTGTGTACGCGACATAGTGACATTATATATATATATATATATTCAGTTTGTTTACTGAAACAAAAGTTTACAAGTCAAAACTTGTAATTTTTCCAGCAGTTAATTAGCTAATTAACTAATTAGAAGTAGTAACCGTTGTGTATAAAACTGTTTCTTAGTTTAATTTTATGTTGTTTTAAAGTAAATTCTTTTGATAAAATTTTAATTTCTAAAATGTATTTCCCAAAGTGATCGTATGAAACGAGATATAAAATACTCCAGAGTTAAAAAGAAAAAGGAGAAACGAAAGTAATTCAGGAAAACTTATGAATTCCCAATGATCTGCCAGAAATAGCAGCCAAATCTCTCTCAAACCACATCCTACAACATTGAAAAGTGGGAATATTTAAGCTAAAATAATCCTAGATACCCCTTAATACGAATTCTGTTGACTTCGGGATGCCCTAAAGATGAAATAATTATAGGTGCACTTGGCAGGGAAATCTTTGAAAAGAAACAACATTTTACGTTAGAAAAAAGACTTTGTTGTAATTAAAGGTAAACACAAGTGTGATCCACCCCCCTCCTTGTTTTCTCACAACTCCTAGAAAAATAGAGAAATTTTACAAAAATGCTTCAGATGATGCAGATTGTGATCATTTCGGAATTTGTTGTGAAAATATTTTTCCGTGTGTGGGGAGGGGAATCTCTGAAAATTCACAAAACTTAGTTTTGCTTCCTCATAATTTTCATGAAATTTAATACAAATACCTTTGAGATAGTGTTCGGGGGTGGCACATTTGTAGCCATACCAAATAGCATGTCCTCTCGACTTTGTTTCCTCATAATTTCAGAAAAATGGATATTTTCTTATAAAATTTTATGCAAATACGCTTCAGATGGTGCAGATTACAATTATTTCAGGATTTAATATGAAAAAAATTTTCGTGGGTGGTGTGGGGAGTTTAGAAAAATTCACACGGGACGGCTTTGTTGCCTCATAACTTTAAGAAAAACGGGTATTTGTTTATGCAATTTCCTACAAATACCTTTCAGAGTGTGTCTATTACGATTATATCGGAATTTAATACGGAAAAAAGAAAATGATGGACTCGTACACATACAGACTGACACATGACAATTTTCTTTGGAAATAAGTTTCATTTTGTAGATATGTGTTTACGTGAGCTAAAATTTGATATAATCGTAATCTACACATCCTGAAAGTATTTGAAGGAAATTTTACGAAAGAATATCCATTTTTCTGAAGTTATGAGGAAACAAAGCCAACCGGTGTGTATTTTCCGAAACTCCTCGCCCTGCCCTCGGAAAAGATTTTTTTACCACAGATTTCGATATAATCGAAATCTTTGCCATTCTAAGCGTACTTGTAGAAAATTTCATTAAAAAATATCCATTTTCCTGAAAGTTGTGAGGAAACAGAATGGCGAGGGTGAAAACTTGTGTAGGTATGCCGCGTTTTATTTGTTTTTCGCTGTCTGCCCCTTCTTTACAACGATAAGGTATGAATATTAGAAGATTAAGTAAAGGGACCACGTTGGCTCAGACCTTATTGGTAACCAACGTGACTGAAGAATCAAGGTAGATTACTCTGCATTCGTCAGTCCTGCCATTCTTTGCTTAGGAATGGTTTTGGCAAAAGGGGCAGAGGGGTCCGAGTTCCAATCCTGTTGGAATCAGCTTTGTTTACCTCCTGCAACCAATGAAATCAAGGAACTGTCAAGCACTAGAACCCATTTCACCAAAGTTTAGGCCATCTGCCTCTTCAAAGCAGCTTTTACTAAAGTCATTTTGTTATAAAAGAAATGGTGTCTAAAATTTCTATGTAAAACTAGCAAACGCACCTGTCCTTTAGATGGTCTAAGTTGCTTTGGTGGTTTGATTTTCCCCAAATAATTGAACTACAAAGAAGGTTTATGAGAAGCATGACAATCTGTTTCTGATTAACCAAGGAACAGAAAACCAAACTGAAGGCTGGTCATTGTGGAGGTTGTTGCACTTTAATGATCATAGAACATATGAGTCTGCAAGCGATGCAAAGTAGAGCTACTGAAGTGCTTTGGGAGTAGATTACGGATAATGACTACAAAATATGATTGTTTTACATGAAAGCGAAATTTCTTGTCAGAAACCGGAACATAAATGGTGTAAGGAAACTGAAGGAAGACGTTGAAACTGCCCCTCTGCGAGTTTATTTTATTCAGCAGCAAAGGGAGCTATTTTTCTCGGAGAGATAAGCTAACAAAAGCCCCTTTATTTCTGTTTTCCTACATAGCCTGCGCATAAACTAGCAGTGAATGCTGCATAAGGTTAAATTGGTTTGGAGCTTTCTGAAAGACATGCATGTCTTTCGCTAGTGGAAATAAAACTCTTATTTAAAGGTTGATTCTTTGGGACGAATCATATCTGAGGCTAGAACAACAATGCTGAAACGTATTTGAAACAATGGATAACAGTTGAGATATCATAATGGATGGGTAAATAAGCATCGTTAAGGGGAAACAAGGCATTGGTAGGTAAGCAAAGGTATCAAAATATAGAAGAGAGGGAAGAGAACTTCACCTTTCAGGTAACTCAGAATAGGTAAAGGTAAGCTTGCCAAAGTTTAATGCAGTTTAAATGTGGAAATTAAGATTGTTTGGTATTGGATATTCCTTGTGTGCAATGTTCCTAATCAATTTAATCACCATGGCAGGTGAACAGTTGATATAGACAAAATCCTTTCACTTTTATAAAAAGACTAGCAGTATCACCCAGTATTGCTTGGGTTTATTTCGACCTTTTAGAATAGGAATTTTTGAAAAGTAAAAATTTTACATTATGTAGCTTGTTATTCTCTTTTAGTGAACATTTTTCTGGTTGAAATACGCCGAAAAATGGTGATACAGCAGCCAAAAAATCGTTAAAAAATAAGGATTTTCATAGAAAAAAAGCACCTTTTTGATGTAAATAATTTTTGGTGTTAACATGGTCCAATTTGAATTTTTTCTTCTACAGAATGAAGTGCAAGCCTTCTTCTATCATACTCTCAATTTTGGTCAACTTGCGCTGCATACACAGACAACTTCAGCTTTATATATATATAAAGAGACTAGCTATTTTGACCCGTGCTTTGCTTGGGTTTTGGTGGTGGTGTTGTTTGGTGCATGTTGTCTCCTTTTTCCCTTCTTTTGTTTGTCTTCTTTGCCTGCTTCTTTTTATTGCCCTCTTCTTTACCCCCCCCCCTTTTCCTAAATCCCTCAAAGTTTTACACCCACAATTAAAGATAACCCCTTCTAGCCCCTGCAGCAACATGAAAAGCCACCATTATTCAAACAGCACAACCTGTCTATCCCATAAAACTCAATTTTTCCCATATTCCTCACCATGGCAACCAAATGGTAGCCCCGAGCGACTTGCAACTCTCCTCACACCATTGCCCACCCCATTTTAACCCCCCCCCCGTGTAAATTTTGGTGCCAATCCGACCCCATCTACCGCCCCTTAAACCGTTCCCATCCCAAAATGAGGCATATAACCAAGAAATCAAACAACTTTTTCGCATTTCAGCTTTATAGATATTGATTAAAAAAGTATGGTTGACCCAACATACAAAAATACTCTGTCCATTTACGTGGGAGCTCTGGGCAAAATGTTTAGTGCATGACCATCTTTGGGACATAAGTAAAGTGTGTGTAAAGTTTGGTGAAAATCAGTTGAGAATTGTGGGAATGTATGTGTTAGTCGTTATACATACACTGTAATTTATATATATATTCTAGATAAAATAGATTAATACGTTTATTAAAAACCACATTCTTAACAGAACAATGGAAAATAGAGAGGGAATATAGTTAAAGTTGGAAAAATAAAATGAAGCAACTTTTTCTTTAAAATTGTAGGGTATATGATATGATACAGATTTAGCTACTGTTTCTAACATGTAGAATAAGTACTGGTAGTTCTACTAGTTGGATAGTAGAACATGCATAAATAATGAGGATCACTTCTTCCTTTAGTAACTTGACACTGTTAGCCTAGTTTGTGTCCAGTCAGTTTCTGTGTCAAGCGTCTACCAATATTTGTTTCTGGGTCATGTACTGCGGCAACAGGACTAGTTTAATTTAGGCTTTTATAGCAAGTCACAAAATGATTAGCCAATGCCACCCTGCCACCCTTAGTAAAGAAAAAAACACTGATAACACTTATTACATAACTGTGTAAAGAGATTTGTGAATCTATCTCATTGTAATCATCAGCATTTTTATGACTGCTTTATATGCTGGCATGTGTTGGACAGAACAAAAATAAGGACCAATCTGAGTCGGTCCTTATTCAAAGCTATTGTTCTAGTAGATGGTTCAGAGTGTCACATCTTGCTTGTATGTTCCGTTTTCAACCGTTGGATGTTGTTCTTAACATCAACCAGTTTACAGATGGTACTAGAAAGGTTGTTTACCTTATATCATCTATGTATGTATCTACACACACACACACACACACACACACACACACACAGAAGTAAGCACATAGGTACAAAACAAAGTGGTAAAAATAGCATTCAGCTAAAAGTAGAGCAAAATACTATTTTATTGAAGCCAAAAAGAAAAAGTTGTGATAAAAAAAGAATTGTTTTATCACAACTGTCTGATGAATGGTCACGTGAAACTGAGTAAGAGTTGGCAAAAATTTTTTTAGTTTTAATCGAATAGTCTATCATCATCATCATTTCACATTCGTTGTCCATGCTGTCATGGGTTGGACGGTTTGACTAGGTTGGCATACTGGAAGGCTGCACCAGACTCCAGTCTGATTTGGCATGGTTTTCTACGGATGGATACAATGGATGCTTTTACACACACTGGCACAGATGCCATTTGCGTGACACTGGGGTGTGTTTATGTGCCACCTGCATGGGTGCAGATTTACATGACAGTGATATCTGCCATGACTGCGATTTTACTCAGCTTGATGGGTCTTCTTCTCAAGCATGACAGAATGCCAAAGGTCTTGGTTATTGCCTCCATGAGGCCCAACACTTGAAAGGAACTCAGCCACTTTGCCTATGTGAGGCTGAATGCTTGAAAGGAACTCAGGCATTTTGCCTCTGTGAAGCCCAACACTCAAAAGAAACTCAGCTACTTTGCCTCCGTCAGGCCCATTGCTTGAAAGGAACTCAGCCACTTTGCATCTGTGAGGCCCAGTGTTCAAAAGATGTTCTTTATGTGCCACAAGCATGGGTGCTCTTGGCTTGACAGGTCCTCTCAAGCACAGCACATTGCCAAAGGTCTTGGTCACCAGTCATTGTTTCTGTGAGACTCAAAGTTCGAAGATCATGCTTCACCACCTTTACACAGCTGTCCTTGTCCATAGGCATCACGTGACCATACCAGCGCAGTCTCTCTTGCACACCACATGTTACCTCTTATGCCCATCTTTCTCTCAAGACACTTACACTCTGCCATTGCACATCCAGCGAAGTATTCTGGTTTCATTTCTTTCAAGCCTATGCATGTCCTCGGCTGTCATAGCCCCTGTTTCACTGCCATGCAGGCATCATACCATCTGCTTTCACTCTGAGAGAGAGGCCCTTTGTTGCCGGCAGGGGTAGGAGCTTTCTGAACTTTGCCCAGCCTAATCTTATTTTCACAGCTACGCTCTCTGAGCATATCCCTCCACTACTAATTTGGTCACCTGGGTAACAGAAGCTATCTACTACCCCTGGCTTGTTCCCCTGGCAGTTTATGGAGTCCATTTTCAGCATCTATTCTACCTGTGCATCTTCACATACAAAAGCTATTTTCCCTGTTAAGCTTCCTCTGATATAGCTGTACCTCTTATGTGTCCATAACTTACACCAGGTACATCTTATGGAGTTTCTACCTACAGCTTTTCTACAGATTGAGCTGGGCCATCTACCCGAGGGGATTTGTGATTTGTCTGCCTTCCTGCTTACTATGACTTGGGTTTTTGCTAGGTTAACACTAAAGTCCTTTGATTCTAGACCTTGCTTCCATACCTGGAACTTGTCTAGTTCTGATAGTGATTCAGCTAGAAGGGTAAGGTCATCAGCGTAGAGGAACTCTCAGGGGTTGCCTGTCTTGAATTCTGTTATTGCCTGGAAGACTATGATGAACAAGAGAGGCTGAGCACTAATCCTTGGTGAACCCCTACTTGTACTCTGAATTCTTTGCTGTACTCACCTTACTGGTAGCACCCCTGCACATAGCTTGAACAGCTCTCACCAACCACTTGTCTATCCCTAGTTTCTGTATTAAATACCAAATAAGGGATCAGGGGACTCTGTCAAAAGCTTTCTCCAAGTAAACAAAAGCCAAGTACAGAGGTTTATCCTTTAGGTATTTCTACAGCAGAAATACCTAAATTCCTCCTCCTCCTCCTCCACCCCCATCTGCCAGTCTCCGGTGTGTGGGGGTTGGAGAGCTTTTGAGGCCCCTTACCCTTCCACTAAGTCAGGTAAAAAATAATTTTATTTTGCAAGACATTTCACCTGTACGCAGCAGCTGCATGGAAAGAAAGGCATTCAAACAAACGTTATCATGTTTGGTTTTCCATGTTGAAACAAGTTGGAAAAATTTGTAAAATGTTCCCCAAGAGATTCGATCCTGTGTCATCATCAATGGAACTCAGCATCTCTTCTGAATCTTCCTTCGTTAACTCTACTTTGAGTTTTTCCCATTAGTATGAATTTTTCCAATTTTTATATATAATGTCTATTCTTCCCCACCCCGTCCGTACAGGTGTGGGCCTTCTTGCATATGTACAAATGAGATCATAAAATCTACTAAACATGAAATCTGACCCCTTCAAGCCCACCCCTCTCAAATAAGGATGCCTCCTTGTCTCAGAGACTGATGATATCTGATCTTAATGCTTTTAGGGAAGTTGGAGTACTCTTTCGACAGAGGATTATCAACCTCACATAGAGTTATGCTAATGTTGTCTAATTATACATGGTGGTGAGGTGGGGTGGGGGGTTATGTTCTAGGGAATCGGGCGGACCAAAGGATTATCTCAGTAGGTTTCAAGAGAAGCAAAATAGAACAGACTGCATGTTACCGGACGATTTAGAAAGCCTACTTGGATGGCCAGTGCTCCACAGGAAGCTGGAAGTTTAAGATCTACTGTCCACGATTCATTTTGCATGTCAAGGTCTTTACCAATCTGGTATTATCTCTTATATAGTATATGTCCAAGTCTTTGACAACCAGTCACTTCCTCAACTCATTTACTGAGCCTTTACCAAACATTTATTGCATACTGGAAAGTACCAGAACACACTGTCAACTGCTGGCAAAGCAAGACCCCCACCCCCACCAGTTTCAGTCTTCAATTCAAGCCAGTTCACTTTACTTTTTTAGAAAGTCACAAATGTCACAGTTCCCATTTTCCCTTTCCTGAAAATATAAGGGTCGTTGTGCCTCAACAAACCTCTCCCTAACATTTTCTTTTACTTTTCCTCTTCAGGTGTCGTCACAGATGATGAAGTCCTGGAGGTTGGTGAAATAGAGGATCCCGCTGAAGTGACCAATTTTACATCTGGTTATGACTTCTACGAACAAGTTGAAGATACAAAAGACAGTGTTTGGCTAGTACAAGTAATTGCTAGTGGTCACAATAGCTCCTTTATCAATAATGCAAGTTGGAAAACTGTGCGGAAGAAAGTTGCCAAATTTGGGGTCAGAGCTGGTGTGATGGACTGTTCTCTTGACTGGAAGTAAGGGTCAAATTTATATAAAATTAATAATTCTATTACAATTGCATCAAAATAGAGCCATAACCAGTTAGCAGTATTCATTTCAAATAAGATCTCTCAAATACACTTGAAATAAATTAGATTTTACGATTTAATGAACAGGAGTGGCTGTGTGGTAAGTAACTTGCTTACCAACCACATGGTTCCAGGTTCAGTCCCACTGCGTGGTACTTTGGTCAAGTGTCTTCTACTATAGCCTCGAGCTGACCAAAGCCTTGTGAGTGGATTTGGTAGACAGAAACTGAAAGAAGCGTGTCGTATATATGTATATATATGTGTGTGTTTGTCCGCCCAACATCACTTGACAACCGATGTTGGTGTGTTTACGTCCCGTAACTTAGCGGTTGGGCAAAAAGACACAGATAGAATAGGCTTACAAGGAATAAGCCCTGGGGTCGATTTGCTCGACTAAAGGCGGTGCTCCAGCATGGCCGAAGTCAAATGACTGAAACAAATAAAAGAGAAAGAGAGTGTGTTGAAGACTAAGAGCTGTGGGAATTAATGAGAAGTGCTCCATGTTTGTAATGGCTGAAGTAAGAGCTGTTCCCACATGTGTATCAAGGGTACCGAAAAGGAATATAGTTCCAAGCAAATAGTGTGATGTCATCCCACCAATAGCTTAGAAACCAATGAAAGGTGTCCTTACTATCAACCAATCAGCATAGAGTTAACAAAACAAATGTGAATATGTTCTGTCTGGAAAACAAGGACGTTATCAATTTCATAAGGGCAACAACTCAACACTTGCACGGGAAGACATATTATATACTGTATATCCTGTTGGTGTGAGTGTTTAGAAATGCCAAAATTGACAAAAACTGTGATTTCCATCTTTTGTTATCACTCAAGAATACCAGCTGTTCTCAATAACAATGCAGTGAAAACAGCAATTGAAAAGGATCCATGGCAAATTATAAGGGTGGCCTACTGTGCAGGATCATCTCAAACAGATTGGGCAAGTGGGTATAGAGAAGTGGGTACCTTATGATAATGCAAGACCACATTTTGCAAAGCTAACCCAAGAGAAGATAAATTCATTCAGGTTGGGCAGCTGTACCTCACGTTCTCTCCTCATCAGATTTTCACTTATTTGAGCCACTCGTAAACTTTACCAGTTGAAAAATATTCAGAAATGGACAATGCTGAAACAGCATTTAAAACATCGAAAGAGCCTGAATTTTGAACCTAAGGAATCGGAGAACTAGTTTCTCAGTGGGAAAATGTTATTAAGAACAGCAATTATATTTTGAATAAATAAATATATTTATGAAATATTTTATGCTGATTTAAACTCCTTACTTGAATGTAATATTACATTTTGGTACCCCTAATGTATGCATACGTGTGTGTGTATTTAGTATAAGCAGATAGGATCAAAATAAAGATGTGCACATTTATTTTTATCACCCTCCAGCTCACAAGAACGTAAAAGGCCTGAGCTGTGGGATAGAATTTCAGAAAAAAAAAATGTTTCTCTCTGTAGTCTTTGTTTGTGGAAACATTGAGCCAAGCCTCTGATATCAGTTAAAAATAAATGTACACATTTTATACACATCCAAATACATATATATGTGTATACACACATGCACACGAATACATATATGTGTATATATGCACCCCACACAAACACACACGTCTGTTCTATTTACACTGCATGTGTTTTTGGGTTCTTAAAATAAATTAATCTTTTTTGTTTTCTTTCTCATTTCAGGTTATGCAGAAATAAGGGTTGGTATTCGTCCCAAGTCATCTTATCCCTCCCTGAGAACTTCAAAACTAAAGCCAATGTTGTTATGTATGTTTACAATGGACCTGCCAAACCCAGTTCCATGTTTAAATGGGTAAAGAATAAACTGAATCGAAAAGTGAAGCAAATTGCCGACTACGATGAGTTAAAGCGAGAATGGCTGTCTTTCCAAAAAAAATATGAAATCCGGGTTGTCCTCTTCACGGAGTTGGCATCCATACCGCTGATATTCTCGGCTCTCAGTGTTAAATTTCCAGGTCGTGTACGTTTTGGGACTATGAATTCTAAATCTGGATCAGGAAAAGAAACTCTAGCTCGTCTGAAACTAAAGCCTCCTGCTTGCTTTGTGATAGCCCCCGGCAAAACCCTTGTTTATGGCTCGCGGCCAGGTGAATTGTTGACGTTTCGATCAATGGAAAATTTTCTCAAGTCCTTATATCCTGAAGTGAATGATTTCTTTATTTTAAGTTTGATTGTTACCAATTTAATGGGTTGGTTTGAATTGTTTCTCAGTCAAGGAAGTCTGTTTCGCCGACTGCTCCGCCTTATCTGCTGTTGTATTAAATACAATATTGTACTTATTATTTTGTGGCAGCCTTTGCTGGCTCTCTTTCAGTTGTCTTATTTTGAAATACTTTTGGAATGGGGTTTGCTGGCCCTGCATTTCCTCAGCGGCTCGTCTATTGGAAGCATCATTCGGAAAGATCTCATTTTTTACAGTAACAGCCGATATCTACTATTAGGGACATTTTCCTTGTATTCTTTACTGGTTGGATACATCCAGTACAAACGGAAGAATGGTATGATTGCCGAAGATGAATTCGATTGGTTCAACTTTGCTCAGCTGTTAAACTTTAACCCCTTGTTAAATCCGTCTTTCCAAATAGTACATCCAGGGGGCTTGTACGCGATGTATCTGCTGGAAAGCAGCGACATGTTGTTTGGACACTTTCCTGATTTAGTAGTCACCGAGATGCAATCTGTGGTCTCCAGTGATTACATTAAACACCTACCTCGATGGAAATATGGCAGAGTACTTAACCACAATGAAAATTCAAAGCTAAAATGTTCTCATAAAGATGATGTTGAAAATTTAATTGCTACACCGAATCATGGATTTTGCTCAGGTTCACCAGATTTTGAATCCGGGGATAACCCTGCAATTCAAATGATGGACGGAAATTACTGCTGTGGTTGTATGCAAAGGAATGCAGCCTCGTCTGAATCTTGTGTCTCAACTTCACCTCCACCAGATCTGTCAGAAGAGCAGCAGTCTCGTAAATCGAATGATGTCTGCTGTCCTTTACACAAAAGAAAACACTCTTCGGCCTCGAGTGCAGACGAATGCAAGCACAATTCTCTCTGTTCTGCATCCTCAAAGGCCAACGCCAGAGAAGCAAACCATCTTGTCTGCTCTGAAAATTACAAGTTGGTGCCTGATGGTTTTCTACAGACAAGCCAATGTGTGATATGTTTGGAAGATTTTGTAATTGGTGCTGACATTTGTGGCCTTCCCTGTGCTCATTTCTTTCATGAATGCTGTATATTACGTTGGTTGTATAGAATGAGTTATGCATGCCCCATGTGTCGGTGGCTCTCTTATAATCCGAAACCGGGCTTGGACTTGTGTGAAATTTTCTCTGCAGTTCCTAACTAAATGTAACAACAAATGCAGTTACCATTTTACTATTATTCTATTTGACTTTGGCGAAACAAAAGGACTTTGGTCGTATATTCTTATTTTCTGTTATTATAATAATAATAATAATCATCCTCATTACTTTCAGGGTTTCTCTTTAGTCTTAGGAGTGGCTAAAGAACAGCAGCTTTTGAACAACAACAACAACAATAATATAATAGAGTTCTTATCAAGTAAGAGTAAGAAAACAAAATTGTCCTCGTCTAAATATATAGTTGAGATCTATCACTCCTGCCTATTTTCTTTTTCTTTCAAACATCAAGAGTTAAGCTCCAATAGCCTGTATTCCTCCAGTAAACAAGCAAGTCGTGGGCTTTCACCACGTATCTACGGTAAGGCATGCCTTTGAAAGCTTCAATTGTTTCTTTAAAATATCCACCAAACATGGAGACCAGCTAGACATTATTGTCCCTCTTCTTCTTCTTCTTCTCATAAAACGATTTTTGCTTTGCTACAGTTTCAACATTTCGGTTTCCAATCGTAGAACTTTCTGTTGTTCTTCAGCTTTATAACATTTGCAGTTATTAGGTATCTCCCCCTCCCCTGTCAGAATCAAAGAGGTTCTTTCGGTTGTTGCAAAATAGAACTCTAACTTCTAACACAAAGAATTTAACAGTAATTTTGTGGTTAAAAATATTAAAACCTTGTTTTAGTTTAGAAACAACATCCAATAGTTTATCTCAAAAATGTAATTTAGACACACAAGACATTTGTTCTCAGCAGCCTCGTTTTTGAAATGTTATTTTGTTAAATATTAGACTTTCTTTAGGTAAAAACTGAAATTATGTATAAAGAATATGAATGCATCTTTTTTTTTTTAAATATAAAGATAGATTAGTTAATTATCAACTGTTAAACTTTTACTTCTTTCAGATTTAAACCGTTTGCCATTTTGACCAAACTAGAATGCTATTGTGACCATTTTTTATTTTGCTGTTATAAGGATGGATAATTTCTTTTAAAGATGGATTTTTAAAATTAATTTTGCAAATGTCAAAGGATGTTATTGTTACATTCCAAAACTTAGTTACAGAAGGATCTTATCTCTTCTTTTCCCTCTTAAAATATCTCTTGTGAAAGACAGTATTCTTCTTACAAAGTGTCAGTGAAGCTGTATCAACAATTTAATTGGTTTTATTTACTTCTCTGCCATCATCTTCTAAAGGGCATGGATGGCTTCACTCGATAGGACAGCAGCAAGCTAACAGGGGGTTTGTGTTGACACAGCATTACATTCTGTCTATGACAAAAACATTTCATTCACCCTGGCCACTGAACTCCAACAAGTACTGCAGGATATAGACCACAGCCACATTATACTGTTGCTCCAGTAAGGTACTGCATGATGGTATAACTAAACCACACTATAAAACTGTCGGATTTGCAGCACTGAATTCAATTCCTCCTGTGAGAATAGCTATTTGCAATAGATTGGAATTTGATTTCTCTTTCATTCAATTCATGCCTCATCATCTGGAGATAAAACATCAAACCCTGTAGATCATGTATGTCTGAGAAAGGATAGCAGTTACACTGAGTTAAGCAAACAAAAATGTTTTAAAGAGTTGCAGCTATCAAGGTGATAGTTTATTGACCTACCGTCCAAAAGTGTTGACATTTTATTCTATTCTGTTTCTGGGAGGTAAAAATAAAAAAAGTGCTTATCTATCACTGGCTGAGTTTGTGTGTAGGTAATTCACCAGTGTTAGCAGTGGTAGCATAGTATAATTCATGAGTGTTTGGTTACCTTGCAGTGCTGAGCTCAACAAAACATCTGAGAGTAACGAAGTTAGTGTTCCAATGTCCTCTTTTTTTAAATTGTGATTCTGATGAAGATTAAGTCTACAATAGTGCCCTCATCACCCAACTGTTTTATGTGATATTCCTGAAAAACGTCTGTGACCATTAAGTAAATAGTGGATACAATTTAAACTTGAGAAGATAATTTTTGATGTCTCATTATGAGACTTTCTGACAAATGCTATACACCATAACTAGGGCCAATTTTATGGCCCCCTATAACAGGGCAATGAATTATTTAATATTGTATCATGTAATATACCCTACCATGGCTGCACTCCCCTTTTTCAGTGTATCAGGAATTCTCAGTATTGCAAACTCTGTAAATAACAATTATATCTTCTGGGCAGAGACAAGACAGATATTGACAGTTTCTATTACATAGCATGGCTAGTGGTATCACTACTATTGCAAATAAAATAGTTTCTTATGAAAGCAAGTTTCTACTTTGAAATCTTTCTTTTTTTTTTAATCAGATTTGTATTACAGGGTCTAACAAGACAGTTCTGAGACCAGCCATTTAAAAGTGGAAGTTGCATTAGAACACACAAACACAGCAATATTTACCAAGAGAGAAAACTCTCAAATGGTTGTATGGTGCATAAAAATACACCATAGCTATCTCCAGTTATTTTAGTAATATTGGTTTCAAATTTTGACCAGCAAAAAAGTTGCCTGGTGGAATTTGAATTCAGAACATAAAGGATGAAATACCACAAAGCATTTTGCTAGGCATGCTAATAATTCTGCCAGCTCACCACCCTAGTTATTTTAGTAATATTAATATAGTTATAATACATACAGAATATCACCTTAATTCTATTAATATAATTGGGAGGGCAGAGTCATC
The DNA here is from genome assembly GCF_006345805.1 of Octopus sinensis. Taxonomy (NCBI): domain Eukaryota; kingdom Metazoa; phylum Mollusca; class Cephalopoda; order Octopoda; family Octopodidae; genus Octopus; species Octopus sinensis. Next base: position 12,796,594 of record NC_043018.1, on the reverse strand, counting down.
AGCAGTCCAGGTAAAATGCTTAGTTTCTGTCTTTCATCCGTCTTTAGATTCTAAGTTCAAATTCTGCTTTGATTATCTTTGCCTTTGGTGTTGATAAAATGAATACCAGGTGAACACCGGGGTCGATCTAATCAACTTAGCCCCGTCTCCGAAATTACTGGCCTTGTGCCAAAATTTGAAATCATTATCAATTAAGATCCAGAATTGGTTGTCTAGAGATGAGTTTAAAAGAAACGATATTTGACTCTAATTGTGGAAACTTTTATAAATCAGGATCTTAAAACTGATTGACATAGTTCATGTGACCCTCAGAAGTAAATATCAAAAATGTGAAAACTTTTGACACCATACTAATGTTTTAGTGAACTTAACTATGTTAAAAAAAAAAAGTATGTTCTTGCTTAGACAAACAAATGAACGAGGCACAAGTTTGAATTTTAAGTTGACTTAATTAGGTAGAGCCATGGCTGTGGTTAAAAGTGTTGCTTCCCAACCACCTGGTTTCTGGTTCAGTCCTACTGCGTGATACCTTTGGTAAGTGTCTTCTGCAATAACCTCAGGCCAGCCAAAACCTTGTCAGTGGATTTTGGAGACAAAGAGTAGAACATTCAAATGACAAATAAATGCTGAACTGTTAACAGCACACAAGGGAGAAACTATCCTGGCCGAACCCTATTTTAATAGCTTTAACCCATTAGCATTTAAACTAGTCAAAATATTCTATTTGTGTTCAAACTTGCCAAATATAGCTTCTTACACCTGCCCTACAATGTCATACTAAAAGTAAACAATCCTATAATCAAAAACTCAAAGCATGATTAATTCAAAACAATGTGAATAAATAAGTAGAACATTTGAGAAACCAATCTGAATGCTGAAGAAGAGTTAACTCTTTCGATACCAACCTGTCTGAGATTGTCCCTGGTTCTATGATAAACTTTCTTTAAAGCAATCGAAATCTTCATCAAAACGTCATGTTAATTTAATGTTCCAAATATCAACTATGTAATATGAGTGTTTTACTGAATTTTGCATTATTCTTAAAAGTAGCCGAAACAAAGACAACGTATTTGAGTTTGCCTTTCTTACAATTGAGTAAAAAAGTGTATTTTTTGATTGTTGATAGAAACTCTGAGCTCAGCATAAAGACTGATGTGTACTTACAAAAAGCTGAAGAGTCTTACAGAGCAACACATTCAAACAATGGTAAATGAAGAAAAAAACAGACTCCTGTTTAATCCTTTAGCAGTCATATCTAATATGTATTTATTCACATTGTTTCGATTTAATCCCGCATTATCTCAAAGCTTAAAGATTTTAGAATAACGTTGGGTAGGTGTGAGAGGCTGGATCTGGTTGACCACAAAACATGTAGAATATTTGGACCGGATGGGGCCAGTTTAAATACTAAAGGGGTAATATCCTAAGGAGGGAGAGGTAGCCGAAACATACAATGTTCAAGAGACTTTAATGATGGTAGAGTACGTTAATGCAGAGGAGGACAACTAGAATGAAACAAGTCAGTGTGATGTTGAACTTTTCAAAGTATCGATGAGGTGGCTGCGTGGTAAGAAGTCTACTTACCAACCACATGCTTCAGGGTTCAGTCCCACTGCATGACCTTGGGCAAGTGTCTTCTACTATAGCATCGGGTGACAAAAACCTTGTCATTGGTATGGATTTGGCAGAAGGAAACTGAAAGAAGCCTGTTGTGTGTGTGTGTTTGTTCCCCACCACCACTTGGTACCTGGTGTTGGTTTGCTTACATCCCTGTAACTTAGCAGTTCAGCAAACGGGGTCTGATAAAATAAGTACCAAGCTTAAAAAGAAAACAAGTCCTGGGGTCGATTTGTTTGATTACAATTCCTCATGGTGGTGCTGCAGTCTAATGACTGAAATAAGATGAAAAGATATACAGTACAGAAAGGGAAAAGAAGGGAACGAATGCCAACAATTATAAATTCACAGCAAAACGGAATTATTTGTGAACCTAGAAATTTCTGTTTTAGGTGAGTTGTGACATTTCTCTTCCCAAAGTAACACAAGTGGAGTGAAATGGGGATCAAGTGATCAAATGGTGAGCAAAGTGGGGATTAAAACAGTCTTTGGACTCTCTTCCTAAAGGACAGGCGGCGAAATTTTATCAACTGAAATGTCTGTTTTCCATTCTGGCCTGGGTTGACCAGAGCTGCACCAGGTTCCAATCTGATTTGCTCTTCCTGGTGCCAACCACTTCACAGAGTGGGCTGAGTGCTTTAAACATGATCCTGGCACAAATGCTTTCATGTGGCACCGACACACGGTTCTTGCAGGACAATCCTCTTCATCAAGAGGGGTGGGTGGCATTAGACAAAATTAACTTTTGCTGAAATTAGTTGGCTTACTGCTTCCTAAAAGTTTCTAATGTGAAGTACAGACACATGGGATAGAGAGAAGCTTCAACAAGGTTTGACCCAAATATTCTATGTCCTCAGGTCTGGTGATATAAGTCTTAGTAACATGGAATTTGTCAAGGCCGAACAACGTTCCTTTTCAGTATATACAACTTTATTTATAGAAATACTTAAGTGATTTTCCAAAGTTTCAAATTCCCACCCCCATGAAAAAAAAACAAAAAAAACTTATTAGATACAGAACTGAGATAAGATTACGTATATGAATTTTATTGTGTGTATATATATTATATATAATTTTATATGTAATGTAGAAACAAGACATAACAGTTAAATCAGTTCTTTTATTACTAGGCCACAGATTACGTACTGAGATTGGGACTGAGCCTACAAAGAGGAAAATTCAAATGTAGGGGCAGAAAAAAATTGAAGGAAATTAAATGGCTGATGAGAAACTTCAGGCAGAACAAGATACAGATTATATTTGTTTTGAAATGTTACTTTTTCCCATCTTTTTTCTCTTCTTTCTTCTTATCCTCTTCAGGTTTGGTTAAAGAAGTCATGGCATTCCTAATGGCTTCACTCTCTGGGTCAACACCCGGTAAATTCTCCAATACACTTTGAACAAAAGCTGGGTCGTTCATAACTTCTGAATAGTCATCTTCCTCTGCCTGGAATAAGTAAGCAAAAACAAAAAAAGAGGTTCGTTAAGATAAAAAAATTTTTAAAATCTCCTCTCTGTGGAGACATTATTTCCATACACTTCTAAAACACTTCCTAAGCGTCAACAGAGAAGTCTGGCTGGGTTCTATAGAGTGCTAATGGAGCACCCTGTCAATATTGTACATTGAGCAGAGTGGCAGCAAAAGAATAGAACAGTTCTGAACTAAATGTCTGAGGGTACTTAGATTTATGAATTAACATCGTGGGTGGTCATCTACTGGGATTGATAGATTGATATTTATGCAACCTATAAATAGATTGGGGCAGCTTTTCTACCCAGAATTCTTTGTTATACTCATTGCCAACCCTCACCTTACTGAGAGCATCCCTGTATATGGCTTGTACAGCTCCTCTCACTAACCACTCATCTATCGCTAGTTTCTACATTGACCACCAGATAAGGGATCAGAGTTTAGCTGGATTTAACCCTTCACCATTCAAACTGACCATGTCTGACCCAAATATTCTACTTGTTTATGTTCAAACTGATCAGATTTGACCTCTCACACCTACTCTACAATGCCATTTTAAAATAAAATAATCACATCATCAAAGTATTGAAGCTATGAGAAAAGGATTAATTTAAAACAGTGCGAATAAATAAGTATTCCATTTGACATTAAACTGAACGCTAGGGGGTTAAATGTGTTTTGATAAAACCCGGCAAAACAATAAGTACAGGGGAGCTGATCCTATCAATTAGGCCTCACCCTCCATGTATATGTGGGTTTATTCCACAAATAAAAAACTGGACTCCATCCTGTGGAACACACAACGAAAAATTGGAATTTTGCTAGAGCTGACAATGCCATGGGAAGAGAACATCTAATGTAGAGCAACAGAAGGAGAAGAGGCATGAGCGATTAATCGAAGAGTGTGGGGAACAAGGGTGGACTGTTGAGTATTGCCAGCTGGCAGGGGGGGGGGGGCTGGAAGATTTATTGAAAGGAAAATGGCAACATTATTTAAAAGAAGGTTGTTTTTTTATGTGTGGAAAGAAGGTTTGCATTTTTGAGCTTAAAGCTGAGAAAAGTAATAAGGATACAGGAAAAAGTCGAGAAAGCCAGCTTCTATAACTGAAATGAGAAGACCCAAAATGGCTCAAAAGCCATAACATGCCGGCTAAGAAATAGCATTGCTAGGTGAGGCTGGCTGGCACTTAAGCAGTGTTGCTGCTTGACAGGTGTGCCAAGGGATCAACCTCATTCGGTGCGCGCCCTACTCCCTAATGGCTTGAAGGCTTATACCATCAGACAGCTAGTTGGCCATGACTGCTGGTATTGAAACTAACACAATGCTGTTGGAAGGTAGGTTTAGAGAGGGCAACGGGCCAAAACTATGCATTCTTCCCCTCCGTTGGCCAGTTGAAATTTAGATAGTGTCACATGACAACTGGTGCTGGCTGTTGGAGTCTACTGGTGAGTGTTTAAAGAGAGAATTTGGCAGGAAGGTCAGTTGGCAGGAAGGTCAGTTGGCAGGAAGGTCATTTGGCAGGAAGGTCATTTGGCAGGAAGGTCATTGGCAGGAAGGTCATTTGGCAGGAAGGTCATTTGCCCACTGACATTTGCTGATGCTGCATTGAAGAAACCAAAGAACAAAAGGCAAAAAAAAAAAAAAAGGAGAAAGAAAAAACACATTCAACACCAGAGCTGAAGACAACTCCGAAAGTTGGGGAGGGGGACACCGCCATGTCGTAAACAGTAGAGGAGTAGGGGCCGAAACTGAATGTGGTTCCTCCTGATGATGTCTTTAGCCACTGGGTCCTATAAAAGAGCTGTTGAGGTAGAAAATCACAAAATGTGGTTGGAATGCCTAATGGATAAAAGGAAAAAGATATTTTACAATAAGACTTTGTTACCTTTTTTTCAGATTCATAGCCAGCAGTCTCCATTGGAGATGGGGCATCAGCATCAGTAACACCTGGGAAAATAAACAGAGGTGTATGTATAAATAACAATCCTACAATCAAGTGTGTATCTATATGCAGTAAACCCTTACTTTAATGGATTTCAGATTTAAAATATGTTTAGAGAGAGAGAAAAGACTGCAGTTGTATAATCACGTAATGCGTATGAAGACAGCTGCAGCAAGAAGTGCCGATCTTGAATTGTGGAGAGAATATGTCAAAGGGGTTGATCCAGGAAGACATGGGACAAGGTGGTGAGAAAGGATCTTTAGATGTTGGGCCTCACAAAGGGGATGACAAGGGACCCCGGGGCTTCTGGTGATTGGCTGTGCTTGAGAAGACAGGTGAAGCTAAGTGAAATCAGGGTTGTCCTTGCATACGGGCATGTCTCCTGCATCCCTCTTCAGCTGAGTGATCCTAACCTTGCAGGTTCGTGGGTGCTGGTGCCACATAAAAAGCACCCGGTATACACTGTAAAGTGGTTAGTGTTAGGAAGGGCATCCAGCCATAGAAATCATGCCGAAACAAACATGAAGCCTTGGGCAGCTGTTAAATCTTCCAACCCATTCTAGCATGTAGAACAGACGTTAAATGATGATGAAGTTTTAGAAAAAGACATGGCATTATGAACAAGAAAGCCTAGGGTGAACCACTTGACAGGTTGAGCCATTTAGAAAATATATCAATGAATTTATTAGACATGAGGTGGTCTATTTTATTAAAGGTTTAAAATGATAGTTGAACTGGTTTGTTTTACTTTGCTGTTCCTGGAAACACCTTGACCTACAAACATCAACACAACACTCTTCCAGGTGGCAGGAAATTAAATAAGGACGACAGACGTTAAATGATGATGATGAAAATGTGAAGTGTGTTGAGGTAGGGTGCAAGAGAGATGCACAGTGCCAGGGACAAGGTCAAAGGTGAACACAAATAGAGGGAGGGAGCTGGGAATGACAAAATGGAAAGGTGTACAAAGAAAATAAGGGAAGGCAAAAGGAGTGTTCTGTGGAAAGTAAGGAATGATATTGAGAATGTAGGGGACAAAGGAAATGATTTCAAGGAGGGTGAGTGGTGGTCTGGTAAAATATGTGCAGTTTGCTCTCATAAATTCACTCAGCTGAGTGAATAGGGCTGTAGCCAAGGGAGAGAAGGAGGGTGTTGACACAGTTATCTGTACCCCAGTGTGTAGCCTTATGTTGAGGCCCCGTGAGCAAAATTTGACAGATGGCAACTACATGAAAGTTCATCCTGCGAATATATCGGTGAAAGATATAAATCTCAGCAAGAAAACATAGAAGCCAGTGTGTTAAACAAAAACCCGCTGTAATATTTATTCCATCCCAGTTGTACAAATACTCCCTTATCACTAAAAATGCAGCCAATTAGTGATCAGTTCTTTGGAAACCTGTACTTCTGATGTCCTTACCACAGAACCACTGGTGTAATTAATCAACACCTGATTCATCTATAAATTGTGTGGGTCAATGATAGCGTGTGTGTAGTGGCACAATATGATAGAAATAGCAACCAAATCTCCTTCAAGTTACAGCCTACTATCTTAAAAAAAGAAAGGATACATTAGATAATACAGTGCTAGATATAATACAGTGAGCCTGAAGAAATCCTATGGCCATAGCTAGAATGGTTCTGACCATAGGTCTGTTTATTGAGGGTGGAGCCAGGCTAATGATCAACAAGTTATTGTCCCTGGTAATAGAGAAGCATGGAGTTACCTGGATTCTGCAAGGACATTTGCATAGCATATGCAATTTGTTCCTCTTCACTCATCGAAGAAATATCTGGAACGATGTTGGCAGCAGGGGCAGCTGGGAAATCAGAAACTGTCTTTGTTGCGGTGGCAGAGGGGAAAGCGGAGCCGCCACTGGCAAGGTTTTCATTTTCTATCACTGACATCTTGAGAGCACGTTCTAATAATGCTTCGTCTGTAGTTGCTGTAAGCACAAAGAATATACGCATCTAATATAATCATTTCCATTCAATATTCACATCAGTGATGAATGAATTAAAATATATTTAAAGACAGACTGCAAAATATTGAGGTATAACAACAGAAAAACATAAGAAAAAACAAAAAAAACCTCAGCCAGTTGTTATGAATATTTTTTGTATGTTACATGTTACCTATGTACTGCATAATACTATAATTCAATATTATGTTAGGAGAACAATCCTGGATGGACAACGGTTTGCAAGATCAAAGTCCAAACAAAAATTCTTTGCTTGAATGAATACTTTTGACATTCACAACACAAATACAATTCCATGTGTCATCCTTAGTTGCAGTTACACTTTTGGATACCAATTTGTCTGAGACCAAACCAAGTCACAAGTTCTATCACACAAAACCAACAAGTTTTGTAGTGCTGATATCTAATTAAAAATCACACACACACACACAGAGGCTTCTTTCGGTTTCTGTCAACCAATCCACTCAGAAGACTTTGGTCCACCTGGGGCTAAGACACTCACTTCCAGGCACCACACTTCTGCAATACAAACAGAAATATTGGTTTCAAATTTTGGCACAAGTCCAGCAAGTTCAAGAGAGAGGTCAAATCAATCGTATCATCCTCAGTGCTCAACTGGTACTGATTTTATCGACCTCAGAATGTGAAGACGGATGAAATGCAAGCTAAGCCTTTTGACCAGTTCACTGCCTTATCCAAACAGAAATACTAATAATAAACAAGGTCATTTACCTGTAGTTTCAGCCGACTGCATTTCCGTGTCCTGAATCGGAGCAGTTGCTGCTTTCCTCGCTTCGTCTTCCTGTCGAGCTCGTTGTTCTTCCATTGAGACTCTCAAAGCCTAAAAACCGAAATCAAAGCAGGAATCTTCATTAATCAAACATTTTTATATCAACAACAGAAGAAAAAATTACAGCTGAGAAATCAAATTCCCAAGGTGAAATAATTATTTTGAGGTGTGGGTTAGAACAGATCCAACCAACTGCATCAGTGCACCTGGTGAACTTCTGCTCGTTTCTGAACCATCAACATAGAAAGGCTATAAATTCATACGTTGCAACAATGATGAGGTAAGACACCACAGAAATGTTTGTTTGCCTTATGATGGGTCTTGCTAAAATACAGGTGCCACAGTCAACATCATCATCATCATTTAACGTCTGCTTTCCATGCTGGTATGGGTTGGACAGTTTGGCAGTGAGCTTCCCAGACTCCAACCGTCTGTTGTGGCATGGTTTCTACAGCCGGATGACCCTACCTACACCAATCACTTGACCATGCGCTGAGTGCCTTTTACGTGCCACTGGTACAGGTGTGTTTACACAGTTCCATCACCGGTACTTTTTAAGTGGCACCAGCACCTGGAAGGACAAGTCTGTCTGTGTAGAAGAGAGGGATTCTACTTAGCTTGACATGTCTTCTCAAGTACAGCAAATCGCCACATCTCCCAGTCCCTGGTCATCATTTCCTCAGCAAGGCCCAGCATCCAAAGAACCCTCCTCCTCACCATTTCGTCCCACATCTTCCTGGGTCTATCCCTACCCTCCACAATTAGCACTTCTTTATGCAACTGTTTTAATCCATACGCATCACATGACCAAACCAGTGCAGTCGTCTCTCTTGCACACAACATCTGATGCCTCTTATACCCAGTTTCCCTCTTGAATCATTTACACTCTGTCATGCATGCACACAGACATTACCCATCTAGCAGAACATGCTAGTTTCATTTCTTTCAAGTCCTCTGTAGTTAAAGCCTATGTTTCACTGCCATGTGGCATAGCTGTACATACACAGGCATCATACAATCTGCATTTCAGGGAGAGAATCTCAGTTACCAACAAGGGTAGAAGCTCTCTTTGCCCAGCGTGTTCTTATCCTAGCAACTACACTTTCAGAACTTCCTCCACTACTGCTAACTCAGTCTCCTAGGTAACAGAAGCTATCTACTACTTCCAACGAGCCTGCTGAACATCTGAAGGAGCCAACTGTCTGCACATTTCAAGTGCTTCGTGTATCTGCACATTTGCCACGTACAACAACTATATTCTTCATCAACCTTACTGTGATACCATTACACCTCTTATGTGTCCAAACCTTATCCACAGATGTACATAAATCATCATCATTTAATGTCCATTGTCCATGCTGGCATGGGTTGGACGGTTTGACCAGGGCTGGAAAACTGAGATTTGGCATAGTTTCTACAGCTGAATGCTGATATTCAGTAGCCACATGACTGACCTGCCTTTTAGACTCATTTGTTGCCAGTGTTTGTGTGTGCATGGGTGGAGACAAGAATTTCAAGTCTTTACCAAGATACGATTCATATAGGTTTTTTTCATGAATCCTTGTGAGAGACTGAAAGCTTAGAGAGAGAGAGAGTGTGTGTGTGTGTGTGTGTGTTTCCTTGTCCTGACATTGCACGACAGTTGCAAGATGATTGTCGCTGTCATACAAGCAGTGTTAGTCATTTCCATCCAATATTCTGCAAGAACATGTCTGGTTATGGGGAAATATTTCCTATTTGCTTCTAGAAATCAAAAGAAATGACTACCATTCCCTTCAAACTTTCCTTTTGTGACCTGGACCTCAATGTTTTGAAACTGGCCTATTTTCCATTACGTTTCAGACACATTCAGTGCTGAGTTGCTGAAGCAGAAATATCGTTATAACAAATCTTCTGCTCAACACCACAGATTTGCTTGACCTTAATCACTTCAGTAAGTTCCTTAGTGGCTGACGGAAGCATCATAGCCATGTGTTCAGAGGGATTTTTAGGGGTTTGAATAAATGTAAGAAAAGCAAAGCCTGAAGGAAATATTAGCCATTTTCCATACTTTCCAGCGGTAAGCAAATAGGAAATGACAGTTGCTTCCGAAGGACAAAAGCCATGTTGCACAGTGGAATCACATCATCAAAGTATCGAAGCCATGAGATAACGAAAGTGGAAGGCCCATCCAAGTCATGCACAGTTAATATTTCATTCCATAAAAGTGGTTAAAAGTCATTCCACACAGGTGAAAAATAAAGGAATGTGATCAAACTCACCAAAGCTAATTCAGGATCTTCATTGGGATCAACTCCAAATTCATAACTAACAATGTTTAATCCAGGAGCGGCACCGTCTTCACCGACAACAATGGCAGAAGACGAAAGAGCATCAGACAACATGGGACCAGATGGTACCGTTAAAAGATGGGAACTGAAAATAGGTGAAGAGTTCTGTGAGAACGGGGATTTAGTAGAAAGATTAATTCACTGTATCAAGTAGAATACAAGTCATTTATGAACTTAGTGTGTAACAGTTTAGTTCCTGACTGTAGCCATTGGAGACTTTAATCAAATCATTAACATCACAATATCAGATAAATATACATTTGCCCTGATTGAAAAACAAAAAAAAAAAAATAAGTAGATGTCTGTCTTTCTTGGCAATCTCCTTGTTTGCTAAGAATTTTGTATATTAAATCACTGCTTCTTAAGGTAGGTTTTTAGGAACCTCAAAGCTTGGTGAAAAAATTGTTGGGGTTGCACAAGATAAATGTCTTTTAATAAAATTTAATACAAAATGGTATTCATCACTTTCGAAATAAATATGGTGTGGTTCCTACAATATTTGGAACTGCTCAATTAAATGCCAAAAATCAGTCATGGAACACGAATAAAGGAAAAATGTATTAGTGGAGACACCAAGGAGGCATTTGCTATTAATTAATTTACAAATGTTTTGTTAACTGAGCACATATTTCGTTAGCAACTGGAAACATATCTAATTTAATTTGCAAAGGAAAAGAATCAAACAAACATGTCTCATTTGTTTCAGATAAATAACAAAGAAAACAATAACAAGTTGAATTGAAAATATTGATTTCATTTGATTAGAATTCAGGTTAATTTTTCTATAAAATTTTCTATAGACTCCAATATATTTTAGCAATAGCATCCATTTTCCACCAAAAGACATAGATGACCAAGGCAGAATTTGAACCTCAAACCAATTGGTACAAATCTAACTATTCAAGTGCTTCTGGTTCAGAGATATAACTTTGGTAGAAGATTCAACTACTCACCTGGTGCCATCTTTACCATTTATTGTATTAATGAGTGCAGTTAATTTCTCAGTGTTGATAGCCTTGAAAGGAGTAAGAAATAAAACAGAAAAACAAAGAAATAAGTTTTAAGTTCCAGAATAACATTAAAATAAAAATTGTTGATTTATTTTTAGAGTAATCACAGAATATCAAATAATAAGCCAGCCAAAATATTCTACTTGCTTTCTGTTGAAAGCAGCCATATCTGGTCCCTTACACCTACCCTACAATGTCATTATACTAACAAACAATCACATCATCATAATCTTGAAGCTGCATGATAATGAGAATCAATAAGCATTAGGTCTGAAAGAGTAATCTGAATGGTAAAGGGTTAAGGAATATATATGGCACCAACATAAGCAGACATACCAATATCACTGATAGGTACAAGAATAAAACATACCACCACAACCACTGAGTGGAGATTCGGTATCACACGGCTGAAACGATGTATCACTGAAATAATATCAGAGTTCTTTCGTTTCCGAAACCATCATCCTATTTCTATAAAGAACTCATGTGCTGGTGCCAAGTTAAAAGCCACCCAGTACACTCTGTGCAGTGGTCGGCATTAGGAAGGATGTCTAGCCATAGGAATCATGCCAGAACAGATTGGCCTTACTAGCTCCGGTCACCATCCAACCCCTGCCAGCATGGAAAACGGACATTAAATGATGAACTCACCAAACTGAATTGATAGTGTAACTGGCCATCACCCAAGAGCTTAAGGGTTCGCACCTAGTTACCCTCACTGCATTTTATTCCTGGTCAAAACAGTTAATGGCCCAATTCTCCAAATACAAAGTAGGAACTATTCCTTGGTGGTAGCACTAAAATGAGTTTTTTTTCTTTTATTAACTAGCCGTGAAGAGTTCAATCTCTCTCTCATCAGTACAGAAGAGTCTGACTGGACCCTGCCTAACATATCCAAAACACATTCCATAAAAAACAAGAATACAAAGAGATGTTACCAAAATATCACAAGATATCTTATTCGATGCTCCACCAGTCTTGTATGATGGCATGCAATTATGTGTAATAGTGAAAAGCAGGGTCCTAATTAGCTGTTGATTAGCCATAATAAATCAGATTAACTGTCAATAGCAACAACAAACCAAATGGATTTAGAATTAGTGATGTGGATTAAACAACTGACACTATTGAGGATATACAATGTAAAAAAAAAACATTAAATGCCATCATCAAATCTTTAACCCTTTATCAGGGCCAAAATATTCAACTGGTTTATGTTCAAATTGGCCAGATCTAGGCTCTCACACCTCTCCTACAATCACATCCTTGAAATATCAAAGCTCTGTGGTAATACTTGATTAATTGAAAACAATATGAATAAACATTACATTTGACAAAAGTGATCTGAATGCTAAAGGGTAAAAGCCCTCTGCACAGATCAAAAAGAACTTGCTGAGGCAGATTTTCTGCAGCTGGCCACCCCTCCTGCCATCAGTCGTCGTACCCGTTTCTAAGCAACGTGATGTTTCTTCCACTGGCTGGAAACAAAGGACTCAGTTTGTATATCAGGAGCACTCATGCGTAACCACCTTGTAATATCAAAACAAGGAGACAGAAAGATACTTGCACACACGACAAGTTCCTTTCAGTTTCAATCTACCAAATCTCCTCACAAAGCATTGGCCAGCCCAGGGATATGGAAGACGATTACCTAAGGTGCCATTCAGTGGGGCAGAATATGAACCCAGCCACTTCTTAACCAACAGTCATACCTACACCTTATACAAAATACATAAAAACAAATCAACCCAGGAACTCACTTCTTCTCCAAAATTCACAACATCAACATTCACTTTTTCTTTTTTCAATTTTTTACCAATTTTCACAAGCTGAAAGAGAGAAAATAAGAAATAATACATTTCTAAATCTTTCAGAGATTTATACAGCAGTAACATGGTAAAGTGGTGGTATGTTGTCAACTTAATGTGACAGTCCCATGAAAGGGAAGCATGCTACTGCTATTTAACCCTAGGAAGCAAGTTATAATTGTATTTTACTTATTTTAGACTCAAATTTATATCTAATTCAGATATCAGTAAAATATTTTAGTTTGTTTCTTGTTTTTTTGGGGGGTTTAGTAATTTACATAACATCCCAAAGAGACATGCAAGCAAAATGGTAGGATTACAACCATATTCAACCATTCCCTTTTTCTTTTCTGTGTTCTTTATTTACTCTTCACTCTGATGAAGCTTCATGTTTCAGATCGGTTTTATTACCAAAAATAAATATTTTTTTAGTATATCAATGGCAATACCACACAATAATTGGAAGCAGAAACGGCTGTTAGATGGGATGCAGTCTATTTGTATTGAATTAATAAATAATAATTGATGCAAATCAATTGTTGTTCATTGATTTCTCCATTTTCTGTTTTCTTTAAATTTTTATTTTATATTTATTTTAATTATTCTCATTGGATAGCAGTCAAAATAACAAGGATTTCTATTTACAAGCATCATCGTTGTTTAACATCCACTTAAACTCCAATAAACTCTGCCTGGTCCTATGTTTGCTGGTGCCAGACGGAGTTTATAGACGTAGACCTTCTACGGATGAATGCGGCTTGTTGCCAAAATTCACTTGCTTCCAAGCAAAGTAATATTTCCTTATGACCTGATGGGGTTTTTTGCAGACTATTGGAAATGAATGACACTGTTTTCTGTATCTATCAAGAGATAGATGCAGATTTTCTTCTAGCATTTTAATAATGAAATGCAAAAACACATCCAAATTTATGTGTTGGTGTATCTCATCTAACACAGATTTCTAATATAAACACCAAAAATGTTGAGGAATGGGTATAGATGATAAACCCAGTAAATGGTTATTTTAATTGACCCTGGAAAGATAAAAAGCAAAAGCCAACCACAGACGAATTTGGAAAGTAAATCAACATGAAACTAAATATTGTTGAGTATTTCATCTTTTGTTCGACTGATTCTTTGGAACCAGCTCACTCACCCCAAACAAACTATTGGTAGAGGACTATAGAAACAACAAATAGTTCAAAAGAAGAAAAACATGTAAAACAATACCTCTTTTTCGTCATCTTCAATAGGGCTGGCCACAAATATTACAATTCTCATTTTATGGTTTCTTCCTTGACGATGTTTGAGAGCCAACTGCAACAAAAACAACAGCAATAATAATAATGAGTTCAAATTCTGGCTCAAGGCCAGGAATTTGGGGAGTGGGTAAGCCAATTACAGTGACCCCAGTACTCGACCAATACTTATTTTATTGACTCCAAAAGGATGAAAGGCAAAGTTGACCTCAGCAGAACTTGAACTCAAAACATAAAGATGGACAAAATGCACTCAGCATTTTGCCCGGTGTGCTAACAACTCTGCCAGCTTACTACATTAATAATAATAATAATAACAATAATAATAGTTTCTAATTTTGGCAGGACTTAAATTTGGTGAGAGGGAACCGGTTGATTACACTGTCTCCACTGGTAACTTATCAACCCCAAAAGGATGAAAGGTGAAGATGACCTTAGATTTGAACTCAGAATGTCAAAGCCAGAAGAAATGCCACTAAGCATTTTGTCTGATGTAATAAGGATTCTGCCAGCTTGCAGACGAAAAATGTGTAGGGGACAAGTATTAAGGATCGAGTTCAACAACAATATATTACTTGATAATAAGCTTATCCATCAAAAAAAAGGATAGTTGACCACAGTGGGATTTGAACTCTGAACCATTGAAATGGACTTTAAATATTAATTTCTGACATAAGCACACGAGCCATAAATTTTGTGGAAGAGAACAACTCTAATATTTGATTGGTATTTATTTTACTAAACACCAACAAAGGACAAAGTCAATATCAATGGGACTGAATTCAAAATACATGCAGACGCATCAATGGGTGCCACTACGTGGCCATTTACACTTTAGCATGCATTCTAACCCTAACCTTAAACCTATTCCTAACCCAGATCAGCACTCATCAATGTATACCCTTAACACAGTGAACAGAAAACCACCCAGAAGGCAGTGTTTCTGCATGTATTCTAACTGCTGGATGCAAAACAGATTTTAGCCACAATATGTTGCAGATTAAATATATTCTATTATTCTCGACATCTGTTGATACTTACGTGAGCAACCCGGATGGCAGTTCCAAATTTAATATAACCATTTGGTTGAACTTGATGCAATTTTGATAATATCCTGCCCACGTCAGTTGTTAATGTAACCAAAACTTTCACACTGGTAAAATAAAGCAATGGAAAAAGTGAGAAAAGAAGAGAAAGAGATTACATCAGTTTCATGTTTTCAAGATCTTGTATTGTGGGGAGAGCAAAATGCTCGTTGCCAGGTTTGTCTTTGTCTGAGCAGGTTAAGTTAAAGTAAGAGTTGTAAGTGTCTTAAATGTTGCCGGGGGGAAGGGGGGGTCGTTTAACCTTTTATCCATCCTGATTGAATAGAAGAACTAGGATCAAATGTTTTCTAGCAAGAACCACCTTGTCTTTTATTCAAACACAGTAAATCAAAGACTACATTATCCAATGTAGTAGAGAATATGAATAAAAAATTTATGAAATAAAATTGCATAAATGGTTTAGTAGAGTGCAGAGGAGTGAGAAACAATAAGAGAGAGGATGTTGGCATATTGTCAGCAAGTTCAGAGCTCTGTGGTAACAGTAAGAAAGACAGGGAGAAGATATAGTAGTAGTAGTAGTAGTTGCAGTGATGATGGGTGATGCCTTCGCTCTCAAACACACAGCCTCCTCTTAGACATGGTCTACTGTGTTTGTGTGGGTACGTGTACACACACTGGATACGTAAGGGCATACTTATTCATTATGAGCAGACCACAGAAGTTTTGTAAACCAAGCCACAAATTTGATTTATAATGGTCACTTGAGAGCAAATAGTGGGGTATACAGCAAAATGTGTGAACTGGGAAAAAAAGGTAATCTAGTAATGGCACACACACACACAGAACTCTCTTGGATTAGTATCTGTGTTTCACTGATGCTAACTCAAAGGACTTCAGATAAATTCAAAGATAGAAGAATATATGATGGCAGTTCTTTGAGCCTAAAGATTATGAAGAAGAGTGGCACACACACTCTGCAACTATTTTCTTCCTAGCAGCACTTAGTTGTTTTAAAGTGAGAGTCAGTCCATCCAGTCCAATCCCACTCTTTAGGCTTGGAGGTCTTAAACCCAGTGGCTCAGACCTCCAGTGACCAGCAAGCTGTAGGTTTTACACTGGCATGGCTTTCTCCCAGGTGAATTACCATACAATGTTGGAGAGCTCTACCTAACCTGAAGTTGCTGGAAGGACGTCAAACAGGGCACTGGACCACTCACTGACTTGCTGCTGAGGTTCACTCTTCTAGTATCTCCCTTTCCCAAAGCACTTTCCAAGGCAGTGAGGGTTTGTGCTTGAAGATTCTTCCATAACATTCTAATTAATCCATAGCTATGGACCCTCTCAAGGTGCTACTGCTCCAGGTAGGAGTACACTTGGGAACAATAGTGGCAAAGAGGTAGTTCCGCACTCCTCAAAACCCTGAACCCAAACCAAGGATCCACTACTGGATGCAGTTTTAAGTCATGCCAGAAGAGTATACACACATAGTTGAAAGTCAAATGTGAATTGAGAAAAACATAAAATAAAAATGATACTAACTCAGACATAACTAATAAACCAACATTATTCTCTGGGTTTGACCGTGTTTTTGATAAACAAACAACATTGACAGCATCTTGCTGGGCATGAAGCCTTGTCGGGGTGTAGTCACCGTTTCTCATATAATCACTGTTGTCGACACTGCAGAGAGAAGGATGGAATCAACAATTGTAGAATAAATATAATGGAAGCATAGAGAGAAACACATGAAAGAAAAAAAGAGAGAGATTGCATTTGCAATTCAAAGTTAATAAAGTATTGCAGCTGAGGATATATAAACAAGGAATTGTGAATAGAAAGAAGAATTGGGAAGTTAAAATTGGACTTTTGGGTGAGGAATAGAATAGAGTGATTCTGCAACTGAGAATTTATGTATTTCTAAGCAAGACTATTTTTTTCAGTTTGCCAAGTTAAAAACATAGGTACAATTTTTTCCAATTTATATATGAGTAGGAAAGATATAAATTCAAATGCACGTGCACACACACACACAATATAAAAATGTTATTCTTTAATCTTTTAAATGTAAGAAATAATTAAGCGAAATCTTCATTATTAATAATATTGTGTGAGACATTTTTTTGTCCTTGAGTAGCAACAGTTATTTCTGATTTGCTTAACCCTAGAAAAGCATGAAAAATAGCTAATATTTCCTTCAAACTTTGCTTTTCTTACATCTATTTAAACCTCTAAGAATCCCACTAAATACATGGCTATCATGCTTCCCCACTACTCCTACTCAGAGATGTCAGCTACAAAGAGACATGTTCAAGTGGTTAAGGTCAAGCAACTGACAAGTAGATCTTGTAGTATTGAGCAGAATATTTGCTATAATGATATTCCTGCTTCAGCAACTCACCACTGAATCTGTCTGAAATGCAATGGAAAATAGGTCAGTTTCAAAACATTGATGGCCAGATCACAAAAGCAAAATTTGAAGGGAATAGTAGCCATTTCCTTTGATTTCTGGATGAAAACAAATAGGAAATAACATTTACTGACCAAAGACAAAAAAAAAACAGAAAAAGATTAAAGTTTTGTTACACAGTGTTATAATAATAACTTAACTGGAGAAACAAGTGGTAGGCTGCCTTATTATCCCCTCCCCCTCCTTCTTTCACCCACCACTCATCAGCAGTCCGGCCCTTTTTTGTCCAGAGCAGTGGTTCTCACCTATTTTTGCCTTATGGTACCCCTTGATTCCTGTTTCACTCAGACGACCTTACATAACCATTTGATGTTTAAAAAATCCTATTAGATTTTTCTTCATCAACATTTAATGTCTGTTTTCCATGCTGACAGGGATTAGGGGTTAGTATGTTTGACAGGAGCCGTCCAGCCAGAGAACTGCACCAGGCTCCAGCTGTCTGTTTTGGCATGGTTTCTAGGGTTGGACACCCTTCTTAATGCCAACTACCTTACAAAGTGTACTGTATTTTCGATGTGGCACTAACATAAATGCACCATATGTGACATTTATAAGAGTGCTTGCTACAGGGCACTGGCATGAGTGCTTTCCACATGGGGCCACAAGCTCACAAGACAAGGACCTTTTGGCTAAGAGAGGGAGTGCGAAGCATGGTCATAAAGAACCTGTTTGGATGTACATGTTTTCCTCAGCTTGATGCGTTTTCTTAGTCACAGCAAATCGCCAGAGGTCTCGGTCCCTTACCATCTTCTCAGTAAGGTCCAATGTCTACAGATCCTTTCTCATCACTTTGTCCCATGTCTTTTCTGCTCTATCTACAGGTTTATTATACTGCTGCCCCCCCCCAGCCACTTTTCACCTACTCTTTCCCAAGTCACTCCTATATCTTTTACCCCCACCCACCCACCCATACTGATATTTACCAATGACCACACCTTCACTACATTCAAGTCTCCTTCCTCACACCCTTACTTTGCCATACACTGAGAGTACTCTCTGACTCATGTATAATACTGTGAGGCCATCTATCTGCTCTGTAACAAGATACCGGTGCCTGTCATTCTGTCTTAATTTTAGCCCCTCACCACCAGGCATAAATCCTCTCCCTCTCTACCGGGGAGGGGGGCTTTTCCTTTGTGTTGTGAGTTACTTGGTGATCTCACTAGTGCCAGCATCACTGTTAAGTGGTTGGTGTTAAAACGGGCATCTGGCCGTAGACACCATGCCAAAACAAACATTTGAGCTCAACGCAGCCCTCCGGTTTGCTGGATCCTGCCAAACCCATTCCAGCATGGAGGACAAATGTCGAATGATGGTTATATACACATATAATCAATACAGTCGTTGGTTATGGCTGGTCAGAGAGTTACCATTGGTTTCGCATCTATACTGCTCTTAGCGGTGTAGGTGACTTGTAATTATTGCGGCGAAGGTAAAGAATACGCACACAGGGTGGTTAGGGCTTTTGTTACTACGAAAACGGGTGGTGTGCGTATTCTTTACCTTCGCCATTATTCCTGCTCTAAAGGTTTTAAGAGTGTGCTTTTCAGGCTTATGAACAACTGACCGATTATAGGTTATGCGCGTGCATGTGTGTGTATATATGTATATGCCTATTTGAGGCTGTGTGTATGTGTGTATATATATATATATATATACCTGTTTGAGGGTGTGTGTGTGGGTGTATATATATATATATATATATATATATATATATATATATACACACACACACACACATATATATATATATATATATATATATATATATATATATATACATGCTTGAGTGTATATATATATATACATGTTTGAGTCTCTGTGTGTGTGTGTATATATATATATATACACACACACTTGTATGTGCTTGATAAATGTAGATTTCAATCTTACGGAATATTAAAAGAATTTCATTTAGAGATAGCACAAAATAATAATAATAATAATAATAAAAAGCAACTTTCAAGGAAGTAAAAAGAACAATAAAAAAGCTGAATGGAAAAAGAAAAAAAAATGAGAAAATTTCTGCAGCGTCAGAAGCATGTCTGTGAGTGGAGAGATGTAAGAGTGGAAGAAACGGTGGATAATGGTAAGATATTCCTTTCTCAGTTGCTGAAAACGATTTTCCGAAGAAAATTTCTTCTTACAAAGCAAGCTAGAAGAGAGAATTAGGTGAAAATATGAAAAGGAACGGCATTTACCAGACCATCGTACTTTCGATCACCATTTTGTCGGATTTTTTTTTTTGTTTAAAATGACAGTACCGCTCTAAATATTTTGGGTCATATGATACATTAATATATTTTCGAGTAATGGAAAAAAACAAAACTGGAGAAAAAATTTCATTGTTATTTGTATAATACACTTAATGAAGTATTCGGCAAATTTCGATAAAAATTAAATTATTTAATTGTAGCATTCGTGTTTCATCGCGTATCTCATTTCCTTTCACTGCTGAACATGCAACAGTGAATTGTAAACTTCCGCTTGAAAATGTTGCCGTGTTAACACCGGTAAGTTTCACCTGAAATCATTTTCTCTTTTAATGACACAAGTCCTCAGATATATATAAGATTAGAAACGAAACTATATGAGGTTTACACCTTTCTCATTAACATTTGATGACATATATAAAAGGAAGTAGATTTAATAGTTTTTTTTTATGATACAGGTAGTCTTCAATGATTTATTTAATAAATATGTGGAGACTCTTTTCTAGAATTTGTCCTTCTGCGTAGTTGCCTTCGAACGATTTCATATTGGAAAATTGATTATAATAATGCTTTCTTAACCTGATCAACGTGAACTGTTCTTGTTCCGTATATTCAGTAAACAAATCGGATATCGATCGATTTGTTTACAATCGTTCTTGGATTGCAGACGATTCATGTCATTTACGTCGATTCGAAAATGTGATTGCCATTTAAAACCATTGAGACAACCAAATTCTATTTACTAATTAACATATCTCTTCACAGAAATTTTTATTGGTTGATTTAAATGTCACATTCTAGGATGAGCTGAAGAATATGAACCATTCTGGATGGTAACGTCCGACTCATCCCGAATACCTGATATTGTTGAAGTCGAGAGAAAAAAATAATTTTACAGTCAATGTTGTTGTATATTGATAATCACTATTGAGAAGAAAGAATTCCAGGTAAGAAAAGAAAAGAAACTTAAGCTCTCAAGAATCTAGGTGAAAAAACAGTTTAGAGGATTTATCATCGCCATCATCATCGTTTAACTTCCTCCTTCTATGCTGGCATGGGTTGGACAGGAGTTGGCCAGGCCAGGCAGGGACCTGCACCATGCTTCTGTGTCTGTTTTGCTATGGCTTTTCTGGCTTGGTCCCCTTCCTAACACCAACCAATCCGCACTCGCACAGGTGAGGTCAGTTTTGGCATGGTTTTTACAGCTGGGTGCCCTGCTGAATGCCAACCACTTCACAGTGTGGACTGGGTGCTTTTCAATCGGCACCTGCACCGGCAGGGTCACCAAGTAACTTTGCAAAACAGAGAATCTTTGAGAGGGGAGTGGGCATTGGAGGAGGTGATCTTGTGTCAGATGATGATGTGACAGAGAGGCAGAAACAGATGTTTTGCTGTAGAGGGGACACATGGTTCCTAGCCAGAGAGAGGGAGGAGGAGGAAGGAAGAGAGCGAGAGTTAACAAGAATGAGGGCAGAAACAAGTGTACTGCTGAAGAGGAGGGACGTGATTACCTAAAGAGAGGTGGAGAGCTAAAAAGAAAGAGGTGTGCTGCTGTAAAGGAGATACATGGTCACCTAGCCACAGGTAAGAGCAAGAGAAGGAGGGAGAGGGAGTGGTCAAGAATGAGGGCAGAAACAGATTTGTTGCTGGTGAGAATCTGGGTATATGGGGAGGGAGGAGGGTAGTGAGGACTAGATTGGGGAGTGGGAGATGATCATAGTGTATAAAGAGGAAATGTGAGGAAGAGAAGAGAAATGGTTTGGGAAAGCAGGATGTAGTTTGGTTCTTTGGGGGTTGGCTGTGTGAGAATTTTATTGTTACATGTAGAAGGAACACAACACTTCTAGAACTCAAGTTTGCTAATGTGGGTGGGTCTTCTCAAAAACCTTATATCACCAGACATCTTAGTCCATTGTCTTTTCCTTCTGTGAAGTCCAACATCCTGAGATTGGTCCTCACCACTTCATCCCATGACTTCCTGGGTCTCCATCTTCCAAAGATGTCATCCACTCTCCGTGACTGGCACTTCTTTATACAGCTGTCTTCAATCATATGGATCAGATGTACAAACCAATGCAATCTCCTCTCTTGCATGCTGCATGTGATTCCTCTTTATGTTCAACTTTTCTCTCAACACATTTATGCTTCATCATGCACATCCAGTGGAGCGCACTGCCTTAGTCTATGCATGTCCTCTGCATTCAGAACCTATGCCTCACTACCATAGAGTATAGCTGTTCATACACAGGCATCATACTATCTACTTTTCATTCTGAGAGGGAGTCCTTTTGTTACCAACAGAGATAGTGGCTCACTGAACTTTCTCCGTCCTATATGTATTCTAGAAACAATACTTTCAGAGCATTCTCCACCATTGCTGATTTGGTCACCTAGGTAACAGAATCTATCTACAACTTCAAGAGAGCCTCCTAAGCATTTGAGAGAGACTAGGCCCTGTGTTCTCTTAGTACTTATTGTTCCTGCACATCTGCCACAGACTGACAGAGCAATAGAAGCTAGAAGGCCTGATTTGGTAGTAGTAGATGAAGTGAATAGAAAATGCCATTTAATTGACTTTACAGTCCCAAATGATGAAAAAAATCAATATGAGAGGTATATAAAATATAGCAAAGTACCAGGACCCAGCCATTGAATTACAGAGGCTATGGGAAGTACAGGTAAAATGTATCCCAGTAGTTACAGGTACATTAGGAACTATCCCTAAAGATCTGAACAGATGGATAGAGGAAACAGGCATAAAACCCAGTTTAATACAGCTCCAGAAAACAGTGTTATTAGGGACAGTTAAGATACTTAGGAGGGTTTTTGGCATCTAAGGTTACTTGTTGTAGCCCAATAGGAGGGTTCTTGGCATCTAAAGATGTTAGGGTTCTTTTCTTTTCCAACAGTCTAATCTGTTGAGTGTATATGAAAATAATAATAAGTAAACCTTAAATTTGTGCTTGTTAACTTTATATATTTAACATATTTGCTTTCTATTTTTTTAAGTGTAAAACTAAATATATAAATATAAGGATGTCTGAAGTTTGGGCTTGTGGTTTTAATGGATTTTCGCAACTGACTGCTGATTCCATAGAATCAAAGATAAAAACTCTTCAAGCAATTCATTTAGGTCTTGAAGATAAAGAAAAACTTACTGAATGTGAAATATCATGGTCTTTTATTGCTTGGCTCACAGGTAAGCATCTCATCCTATTTACTTTAGTCAATGGTTCTCATAAACCTTGACCTACTAGAAATAGCAACCTAATTTCCAGCAAATCACACCATACTGTTTTAATCCTTTGACTGTGAAATTAAATTGTATGATTATTCCAGTAATGATGTTAAATGTCTCTCAAAAACTAGAATTGGTAAGTTCTGCGAGTCATGTTGCCTCATGATAAACTTGACATAGCTCAACAAAAAATGGTTTCAAACGTGACATTCCTCAACAAAAGATAGATTGGTATATTAAAACTGCTTTCCATAGTTTAGGGTAATGAAATTTGGAGTGGCTACATTGGATTTCTACAGTAAAGGGGTTGAAAAAGGAAGAATGTATTGTACTGCATAGTCCCTCATATACAAAGAAGATCTGAACACCTTTGCTTATAGGTTTGCTTAATCAAGACTCATCTAGACAATATAGGCATCTATCTTTTTCCATCTTTTTTTTATCTGTCTCAGTCATTAGGCTGCGGCCATGCTGGGGCACCACCTTGAAGAATGTTAGTTGAATGAATTGACCCCTAATACTTATTTTTTCTTTGAAGTCTGGTACTTATTCTATTGGTCTCTTTTAGCTGAACTGCTAAGCTACAGTGATGTAAACAAGCCAACACTGGCTTGTCAAGTGGTGGTGGAAGACAAACACACACATGAACACACACGCATGCACACATGTACGCACGCACGCACACACACGCGCACACACGCATACATACATACATACATACATATGACATGGTGTGTTGCAAAGGCTCAGTTGATGAGGGTGTTGTGTTGTGTGTTCGTAGATGATTTTAGATTAATATCTATTAATTTATTACATGTAGGTTGTTATATCACTGCTCAGAACATTTATTTCTACATGGTTGTACATGACAAAATTATTTCTTCTAACTGCGGAGAAGAGAAAGCTGATGTTTTCATTTTCTGTCTCATGACCAATCATAATAGACATATTTTAAGCTTTGAGGAACCTCCGAGAGTTGATGCTAAGCTGTGGTTTCATAATGTAAGTGAATGAGATATACATTTCCTGCCAGTCTATCACAGGTAATGTTTCCCAAAATATTTAGTATTTATCTTAACAGGTATGGCTGTGTGGCAAGAAGCTCGCTTCCCAACCACATGGTTCCAGGTTCAGTCCCACTGCGTGGCACTTTGGGCAAGTATCTTCTACAATAGTTTCAGGCCAACCAAAGCCTTGTGAGTGGATTTGGTAGATGGAAACTGAAAGAAGCTTGTCGTATGTGTATGTCTGTACTTGTCCCCCACCACCACAAATTGACAACTGGTGTGGGTTTGTTTACTTCCCCGTAATCTAGTGGTTCAGCAAAAAGAGACCAATATAATAAGTACCAGGCTTTACAAAAAGTAACAAGTTCTAGAGTCAATTCATTCAACTAAAAACTCTTCAAGGTGGTGCCCCAGCATGGCCACAGTCTCACAACTGAAACAAGCAAGAGATAAAAGATAAGAGAAATATATTTGTGAACTGAAATTGTGTAGATTTTTTTACTCTGCCAAAAAGTAACATGAAAAGACTTAAATCTGTTCAATACCATATTTAACCCTTTTGACACCAACCTGCCCATGACCTTCCCTAGTCCTATAATACAAACATGTTGTTTTAAGGTGATTAAATTAAAGCTTTCCTCCAAATAACAGGTTAATTTATTTTTCAAACACCAGCTTAATAATCGCTTATTTTACTAATTCTTTATTTTCAAAATTAATTCACATAAAAGCTGTGTATATCAACAGAATTTTGGTAACAAATTGGTTAACTGGCCATTTTGGTCCCTACTAAATGAAGATATATTCCTATATTTCTAGACCAGCACCGATTGATCACATGTGGCTTCAGTCCTGATAAGCTTGATGCCAGTGTTAAGCCTGCTTTACAAGCCACAACCATTTCTGTGTTGTCATCACATCTCATCGTAATGGACTCCAATTCAACTCTACAAGAATGGCGGCATGGCCACTTTATGCACGTTTCATTGAAAGGTGTGGAAAACTTCAAACCTAAGCAAATCCATAGTAAAGAAATGAATTGTGTTGCAATCAGTGGTATGTGCCAAATATTCTTTCTAAAAATATACCATATTTTGTTTCTAGACTATGTTGCTTTATTGAACCAAGTTCACTTATTATTCTGCACAGATAGAAAAGATTGTCAGTATTTCCAGCAGATCTCATAGCAGAATGAATCTTTCAAAATAGTTTACTTCAAAGGTTTGCTTTGTATTAAGAGGCATTCTTTCCGTTCGTCATCTTATTTGTTCTTCATGATCATAGAAATACATTTGTAAGCTAGACAGGACTGTTCCTATTTGGTTTCTAGGAACTCCAATAAATCTATAAAGAATTCGATGTATTCTGTAATTTGTAATTCCTCTCAGTATTGAAGTGTCATCTGCTTTCATAGAACACATTACCATTATGTTGTTGAACCTTCGAATACTACATTTGAAATATTTTGCTTTGGGAGTATCAGAAAGAAAGAGATCAGTAAGTGTGTTCGGTAACTCTGGGATATTTTCAGTTTTTATCATTCCTGATTTACAGCAAATACCAAAACTGGGATTGTTCATTCTTCCTCCTGTACACTCTCCAATAAACACCAAAGCATTGCAGTGATGGCAATACATTTCCATGAGGCTCTTGTACTTTTGATATGAAGTCACAGAATTATGCACGATATATAACTCCTCATAACTTTTTAGTTTTCGGAGTTTACAGAAAATTTTTGCAAATTTGAATTCTATACACGGGACTTCATATGATTGTGCTAAACACTAAAAAAAATTTGTGGTGGAGTGTGATTTAAAGCTTAGGCCTACTTGGCTGCTATTTTCAGCACACATGACAACCATCTCAATGACGGTGACAAAAATGTTCAATCGATTAGCAAGTCTGCTTTTTTTTAATACAAAGCGACGTCTCGTGTGAGTAGTCAAATCGATAAAAGTGCATCCTTATTCTAGGCATACCTAGATATCAGTAAATGCAGACTCAATTTCTAAAAATTCATTGTCACCCACAAAATGTTCATATCACCCACCAAAATCTCAAATCTCCCACCATTTTCTACAAATTCGCCCATCACCCACCTGTAAGTTGAAATCACCCACTGGTGGGCGATATTGCCCACTTTGGGAAGCTATGATCTAATTGCTGATGGCTTTGGACGGACGGACGGGTGTGGCTCTTATAGTATAGAAGATTATTTTGCTGGGTATGATGCTATTGTGAAAATTTCTTGCAGTTCCAAGCAATGCTGATTTTTGTAGGCGTTCTATTTTTACATTTGTACCAATCTTTTTTAGCCATGTTGGTAGTTGAGTGCTGATACTTCCATGTGCACCAATTACTATTGGTATCACATCTACTCTCCTCATTGATCACAACCTTTGTATTTCCCACTTATTATCATCATCATTATCGTTATTATTCCTTTGTAATACAGTGTAGGTAAAAATGCACCAGAGACTTTGGTCATCTGTCAAGTTGCAACAAGGACCTCAGACAGATACTACTTTCCTTATGATGTGTGCTGTACCCAATAAGGCTGCTTTTTGCAAGACATTAATCTTGCATGGGATTTCCAGTTGCCTTAAGATGTCTTGAAGTTTCAATGGGAATGAGCCCAACACTCTGATCACCACTGGTATCACTTTTACATTACCCTCTCGCATTCCATACAGTCTTGCCATTTCCACTTTCAACTCAGAGTACTTGGTGATTTTTTTCAACCTCTTTACTCACAACATTCACATCATTTGGTATGGCTACATCAATGATGTGACAGTATTTATCTCTCTTATTCAATATGACAATATCCGGCCAACGGTGTTCGATTAAACGATCTGTCTGAAAATCATAGTCCCAGAGTATCGTTACTTTTCCATCCTCCTGCATACCTTTACTTGGTACATGCTCATACCAGTTCTCTGTTACTTCATATTGGTATTTACGACATAAGAACCAATGAAGATACACAAACTTTATCGTGGCGTCGCCTGTATTCTTTTTGTGTAAGGCTTTCACGTCTACCAAGTGGGTCATATTTTCCACACTCTTTCCACAGATTTCTGCCTTTCTGGGTGTCAGAAGTCACTTCACGGAATTGGTAGTGAGAGCCTGGTCTTGTGCAGCAATGATCAGGCTTTCAGTGGTATGCCTCAAATCACCTCGCTCAAGCCATACCCACGATGTTGTAATAACCTTAACATCTTGTGTATTCTTTTCAAACTGTCCATGCATTCTCATTTCAAGAAGGTATTCTTTTCTCTTCTCCTCAGCTCTTTGGTTAAACTCTTCTTTGCCCATCATTTCATCTGCATTTACACCCATAACTTTCACGGCATATTCCAGCAGGTCTTCATCACTATTTATCAAATACTCAGCAAGCATTCTCCTTTCACTCCTTATACAATGGTCTATACTAATTAGTCCTTATACAATGCTCTATACTAATTAGCCCTCGGCTTTCTTTTCATTTACGGTCTGTTTACGTTTGCTTTAGTGTCGTGCACCATGCAACGTCATCAACTTTCTCGTCCTTCTATCCAGTGTTGATTATTATTGTTATTATTATTATTATTATTATTATTATTATTATTATTATTATTATTATCATTTTTATTATTGAGGTGCCTCACCATCTCCTTCTCTGTTGTTTTTTTAAAAGTGAAAGGTTATTCTTTATTTTGCAGAAGAGAATGTTCCGGTTGAAATTAGTCCGGTTTACCATCAGTCATCTATAGAATACATATGCAAACCTCTCCCACTGGGGTGTGCCATCAGATCTGTGGCATGTGGTGTAGATCATGTATTAATGCTATCTGACTTTGGTTCTGTTTTTTCCTATGGATCAGGAAGGTTTGTTGATTCTATAGTTCATTCCTGTCATTCTTACTGTGTTCTATGTGGTCTGCTAATTACATCGTTTGTACTTAGAGTACACACACGTATATCTGCACATATAAATATATATTATATATGTATGTATGTATATATATATATATATATAATATATATATATATATATATATATAATAATAAATATTAGGGAATAAATCCAAATTTACAGGGAAAAATCAGATTTAGGATTGAATCCAATTTTATAGTAAAATATTATATAATATTAATTAGAGACAAAACCACTATTATGCAAATCAAACAAAGAAAGACTTAATCCAATACATAAAAAAAATTATATAAATTAAATAAAATTAAGTTATCCACTACAATTGTTTCTTAGAAGTGACAAGAAACAATTGTAGTGGATAACTTAATTTTATTTAATTTATATAAAATTTTTTATGTATTGGATTAAGTCTTTCTTTGTTTGATTTGCATAATAGTGGTTTTGTCTCTAATTAATATTATATATATATATATATATATATATATACATACATACATACATACATACATATATATATATATATATATATATATTATATATATATATATATATATATATATATATATATATATATATATATATATACATATATACATACATACATACATACATACATACATACATACATACATACATACATACATGCATACATACATACATACATACATACATATATATATATGTATGTATTTATGTATATATATATATATATATATGTATGTATTATGTATATATATATATATATATATGTATGTATTTATGTATATATATATATATATATATATATATATATATATATATATATATATGTATGTATGAACCAGATGGCTGCACCAGACTCCAATCTGATCTGGCAGAGTTTCTACAGCTGGATGCCCTTTTCCTAATGCCAACCACTGTGAGAGTGTAGTGGATGCTTTTACGTGCCACCGGAACGAGGACCAGTCAGGCGGCACTGGCAACAGCCACGCTCAAATGATGCTTTTTATGTGCCACCTGCACAGGAGCCAGTCCAGCTGCACTGGCAACGACCTCGCTCGAATGTTTTTTTTATGTGCCACCAGCACAAGTGCCAGTAAGGTGACACAAGTAACAATTATGCTCAAATGGTGTGTTTAACGTGCCATCAGCACGGAGTCCAGCTTGTTGCTCTGGCAACGATCTCACTCGTATGGTACTCTTAGCGCTCCACTAGCACAGATGCCAGTCACTGCATTTGATTTCGATTTCGATTTCACTTACCTCAACAGGTCTTTGCAAGCAGAGTTTAGTGTCCAATGAAAGAAAGGCACGCATAAGTGGACTGGTTACACCCCTGGCATAGGCCACAAAGTTATGGTCTCACTTGCACTTGCCGAGTCTTCTCAAGCACAGCATATTTCCAGAGGTCCTGGTCACTTAGCGGTATTTTATCTGCCGTTATGTTCTGAGTTTAAATTCCGCTGCAGCCAACTTTGCCTTTCATCCTTTCGGGGTCGATAAATTAGTACCAGTTACGTACTGAGGTCGATGTAATCGACTTAATCCCTTCCCCAAATTTGAGGCCTTATGCTTCCAGTAGAAAGGATTATTATTATTATTATTATTATTACTAATCTGGTCTGTTTGAAACACATCTTGAAGACACTCTCGTATGAAATTATGATTTTAATTTAAATACAAACACTGCAAAATGGATAGTTTTTTTTTTTCATCATAGAATTAGAGGCAATCCCAGACAGGTTGATATCAGAAAAGTTCTCCTATTCTGTCTCCACATCCAGTTATACTCAGGTTCAACATTAAACTAAAGCAATTTCAAAGAAATAAGCAAAAATGCCAGTTCTAAAATCTAAGAGATCAATACTGTAGTTGCACTGACAAGTAATATTCGTAGCCACTTTAACATGGCTGTCCATTCGAATGGACTCGACTGCAGTTTTTTAACCCCGAGAGGACATCTTGGTTAATGGTGTACAGCTGCATCTGATAAAATTGCAAGCAAGGGAGTGAACTGCTAGCGACAGGACCAGTAGACCAATCCTGGTTTCAGACTACTTTTGCTACTCCTCAGTCCTGGGTACCTCGTCTACTAGTGGTGATAGCTAGAGATATCCTCTTGGGGTTAAAAAAATCACAGTCCACTCGAATGGACAGCAATGTTGTTAAAGTAGCTATGAATATTACTCGTCAATACAAAGAAAATAAAATTATGTCTAACGTACTCATATTTATTACATGAAAGTTAGAATTTTTCTAATTCTTATTTTGACAGCCGAGGACAAACTGGTCATGGCACCACAGAAGACATTTGTGGGCAACCCAAAGTTATTGAAGCATTGGAAGGTGTCAGAATGGTACTAATAGCTTCAGGAAATTGGCATTCAGCTGCAGTGTCAGGTAACATCATCTTCAACACTAAGTTAATGTCCGTTTTCCATGCTGGCATGGGTTTGACAGCTAGGCAGGAACTGGCAAGGACAGGAACCACACCAGGTTCCATAGTCTGTTTTGGCCTGGTTTCTACAGCTGGATGCCCACCACAACTCCAGCCACTTTACAGAGTGTAGTGGGTGCTTTTTATTTGGCAGCAGCACCAGTGCTATTTTATGTGGAACCTTGGTTTTAGGATCTCAATTCTGTTGTGGTGGGCAGTTCTTTTCAAATAAGGCAATGCACCCCACATCATGGTCCTCTCTCATCTCCTTTGTAAGGTTCAGCGTTTTGAGATCAAAGTACAATACTTCATCCCATGTCTTCCTGCATCTCCATCTTCCACAACTTACCTCATATTTTCTGTAGATGCTGCATTGTTGTATTTCGTTGCCTCTTTTGTCAGCTTATTGAAGATGCTGCAGCCTTCAGTCTTTGTTAAAATGTACATCAACATTCTGTACAATACACTCATCATCATCATCATCATTATCATCATTATTCAAATCTGCTGTGGTCTTTTGGTATCAATAAAATATGTACTAATCAAGTACTGGGCTCAATGTAATTGATGCCCCCTCCCCTCAAAACTGTTGACCTTGTGCCTGTTATAGAAAAATTATTATTATTATTATTATTTTCATATACACTCAACAGATTAGACTGTTGGAAAAGAAAAGAACCCTAACATCTTTAGATGCCAAGAACCCTCCTATTGGGCTACAACAAGTAACCTTAGATGCCAAAACCCTCCTAAGTATCTTAACTGTCCCTAATAACACTGTTTTCTGGAGCTGTATTAAACTGGGTTTTATGCCTGTTTCCTCTATCCATCTGTTCAGATCTTTAGGGATAGTTCCTAATGTACCTGTAACTACTGGGATACATTTTACCTGTACTTCCCATAGCCTCTATAATTCAATGGCTGGGTCCTGGTACTTTGCTATTTTCTCCATACTTTTCACATTAATGTTTTCATCATTTGGGACTGTAAAGTCAATTAAATGGCATTTTCTATTCGCTTTATCTACTGTTACCAAATCAGGCCTTCTAGTTTCTATTGCTCTGTCAGTCTGAATGTTAAAGTCCCACAACATTTTGTATTTCTTTCTTTCTAATACTTTACTAGGTTCATGTTCATACCATTTATCAGTATGCTCAAATCCTAGCTTTCTACATAGTTCCCAGTGGATTGCTCCCACTAGGTTAGCATGTCTTTTCTTGTATTGTTTCTGTGCCAGAATGCTATATTCATTTACTATATGAGTAATGCTTTCCTCTTTTGATTTACATAACCTACATTGGGAATCTACTTAGTTTTTGCCTGTCTTGTCTTTTATCCGAATAGTCTTTAATGCTTGATCTTGTGCTGCTACTAACAGACTTTCTGTCTCCCTTTCCAGCCTTCCTTTCTGCAACCATAACCATGTCTCACTACTACTATTTGTTGCAAATATCTTTGGGAATGCCTTCTCCTGCCAATCAGATTATTTCTGTTCTTTTTTTCTGGTTTTTAACTTTGTTTAGGTTTTTGGTTTCCCTATGTCTTGCTTTTAATAAACTTTTTTCCCTATTACCTACGCATGAGTCTATATCTACTCTAGCTAACTCCACATAGTCTTCTACTGATATTAACACTCCTCCACCCTCCTTTCTAGGTAAGTATAATCTTGCTAATCCTGCCTTTGGGTGGAGTCCTCCATTCATATTGAATTCCTTCTTAGTTCTTCTGTCTAGCTTTTCTGGATGCACTTCCTGAGCTATCTAGAAGAGAAGTGACTTCAAATATGAACTGACTCAAACTTAGACAACCCATCCGACCCATGCCAGCCTGAAAAGCATACATAAAAGGATGATAATCTGTTTCAACTCTTATTTTTCTTTTTTGTATTTGGCAGAGTTTGGAGATTTGTACATGTGGGGATGGAATGAATGTGGACAACTTGGCATCCTGTGTAGGAAAAATTTGGATCATGAGTTTAAAATTACTGACGATTGCAGTGAAAAGAACGATGCCGTAACAATTCAAGCTCTGCCATATTTAGTGCTGCCACCTGATGACAAGGAAGAGGATATTGTTGTAGCCAAAGTCGCATGTGGTGCACGCCATACTGCTGTTCTTACAAGTAAGTATAAACTTCTACATATGATTTTACATACCGTAAATCTTCAAGTATAATCCGCATTTTTTCCCCAAAATTTAAAGGTCAGAATCCCTAGTGTGTACTATATACAAGGTTAAAAATGAAAATCATTTTCTAAGCAATGTCCGAGTCTCTATTTGTTGTCCGGCAATGTTTATTCAGACGCATTTTGTGATGTCGGGTGCGAAAATACCTTAAGCTAAGCCTGAAAGCAATGAAGTCATAAAAGAATCATCCATAACTTGCAGTAAGCAACATTTATTAAACGTTATTACTGTTATTTCTTTATTTTCTGCAAACAAAATGCACAAAAAAGCTACACGTTTGCATTATGTTATATATGCCAAAATAATAAAGGACGTTACCGTATACAGTTTTACAAACCAAGGACAGGATATAGACCTCCTTGACTCAAGTTAGAGAAGGGGTGCATATTATACATAAGGTCTAGGTTTCCAGAGGCACAGCCCCTTAAAAATCCCCTGCATATTATACTCAAGGGCGGACTATACTCGAGGATTTACGGTATATAGGCACAGGTGTGACTGTGGGGTAAGAAGTTTGCTTCCCAAACACAGATTGGGTTTAGTTCCCCTGCATGGAACCTTGGACAAGTGTCTTCTACTGTAGCCCTGAGCCAACCAAAGCCATGTGAGTGTATTTGGTTGGCAGAAACTGAAAGAAGCTTGCAAATATGTGTGTGTGTGCATTTTGTTTACATCTACATAACTTAGTGATTCATCAAAAAAGACTGTTAGAATAAGTATTAGTCTTAAAAGAAATAAGTCTTGGGGTTAATTTGTACAATTAAATCCTTCAAGGTGTACCCCAGCATGGCCACAGTCTGAGGACTGAAACAAGTAAAGTATAAAATATAAAAGATATAAAGTTGCTAGAACCTGGAATATTCTTTTATTAGTTCACTGGTGTCTGTCATAATTGTCAATTATTACATCAACTTTTGTAATTAATCAAGTATATATTTTATCTTAATCAAATGATTGGATTAATGCTTTTTGGGGTTTTTTTGAGATGGTAATTTATCTCCCTTTTAGTGATGTGAACACTTTGTAAGGTATTCATGTTGCTATCATAGAAAAACACCCAAAAGCGTCTCCGTGGAACTTAACCACATGGTACCAGGTTCAATTCCACTGTGTGACACTTTGGACAAGTGTCTTCTGCCATAGTACTGAGTCAAGCAAAGCCTTGAGAGTAAATTTGGTCGATGGAAACGGAAAGAAGCCTGTTTGTATATGAGTGTGTGTGTGTGTGTGTATGTGTGTGTGCATGCATGTGTGTGTGTGTGTGTGTGCATGCATTTGTGTCTTCTTGTCTTGACATCACATGACAGTTGCAAGCAGACATCATCATCATCAAGCAAGTGGTGTCCTTCATTTTTAATCTTCTGTGTCTACCTATGTCTAGCTATGAGGAAATATCATGTTGCTTGGGAATTGTTGATGTTTGGTCAAAGAAAAGGCTGCACAGAAGGATTGAACTCTGAATCATAAGGATGCAAATTAAAATTCTTAGATAGGTGCAGACATGGCTGTGTGGAAAGAAGCTTGCTTCCCAGCCACATGGTTCTGGGTTCAGTCCCACTGTGTGGTACCTTTGGAAAATGTCTTCTATTAGAGCCTTAGGCAAACCAAAGCCTTGTGAGTGGATTTGATAAATGGAAACTGAAAGAAGCTTTTTGTATTTATGTATATTGCCAGTGTTGTGTAACTGGCATGTAAAAAGCTCCCTTCAAACATTGGGTGATATGCCATGCTTGAGAAGACCCATCAGGTCTCATGAAATTGTAGTTGTGGCTGATGCCAGTGTACAGGGCTGGCACCCATGCTGGTGGCACGTAAAAAGCACCCTTTGAACTTTGGGCCTCACAGAGGTAGTGACAAGTGACCGAGACCTTTGGCAATATACGATGCTTGAGAAGACCTGCTAAGCCAAGTGAGATCGTAGTTGTGGCTGGTGCTAGTGTTTCATAATTGGCACCCATGCCAGTGGATTATAAAAAACACCCACTACGTTCTTGGAGTGGTTGACATTAGGAAGGGCATCCAGCCATGGAAACCATGCCAAATCAGATTGGAACATGGTGGAGCTCCCTAGCTTACCAGTTTTCAGACAAACCGTCCAACTCATGCCAGCATGGAAAAATGGACATTAAATGATGAGGATGATGATGATGATGTGTGTGTGTGTGGACCAGGGCTTGTGATTTGCTGTACTTGAGAAGATATGTCAAACTAAGTAAAATCACACCCATCCATACCTACAGGTGCAGGTGTGGCTGTGTGGTAAGTAGCTTGCTTCCCAACCACATGGCTCCGGGTTCATTTCCACTGCATAGAACCTTGGGTAAGTGTCTTACATTGCAGGCCTGATCACCCTATCTGTATGTATGGTTTGTTCATTATCATGGTGGTGGTACCAGGGTCTTCGGTGACGCTCTCTGTGATGCTGGTCCCAGACTGGTTATTATCTCTGGGCTGGGCATATATATATATATATATATATATATATATATAGAGAGAGAGAGAGAGAGAGAGAGATTTATATATATTATTATTATATACCTGTGATATATGATTTGTGATATTAAGTTTCTATTATAACTTGTCATATATCGCCATATGTCTATGATACTTATTATGACATGTTATATATTATCATATATTTATGACACTTATTATGACATGTCATATATACTTATGACATATAAGTGTTTATTACGACATGTCATATAAGTCATCATTATTTCTTGTGAGATGCCATCTACATCGTCCATTCTCTTCTTTCAGATTGCTGTAAATTATTTACTTGTGGTTGGAATGGTTATGGTCAATTGGGTCTGGGAGATTGTTATAACAGAGACCGTCTCACTTATGTACAAGATCAACATCTTCCTTCCTTAAAATGCCAGCCAGAGCAGCTTGATATTTACTGCGGAAGCTGGAACACCATCTTAGTTCTACAGAAAACAGAAACCAAAACTGAAACCTAATTCTTTAAATTAAAGTCTTGTTTTGTTTATTGGTTTTGATATTTGTTTTCTGGATTCAAATTCCTCTTTAGGTCACCTTTGTTTTTCAACCTTCCAGAGTCCATAAAGTAAGAACCGGTCAATTTTCTGACCTTATGGATCAGACAAGAGTATGTTGCGGTAGAGTTTTCTACAGCTGGATGCTTTCCCTGATGTCAGTCCTGCTTCGTGTCCAAGTAAAGTAATAAATCTTCTTGTCAATTGATCAACAAACAGCCTGGAGAACTGGAAATAAATGTTGCTGTCTGAACGAGCCTTTTGTGTACAAAGATTGTGAAACAAATTAAGACATGTCAAGAAGTCCAAGCTTGTTTTTGTAGTGAGCTGCAAGCAACCTTGTTTGACACTGTCAACAAACCAAAATTTAGAATCTGTGAAGGGGGGGGGACTGTCAGAATCGTTAGCACACTGAGCAAAAACATTGAAGATATCTATGCAGATTTTAAACCACACCTAGTGTCTCCAAGTAATCTTCAGGCTCTGGGTACATGGCCATATGCCCAGAGCCTGAAGATTACTCGGAGACACCAGGTATGTTTTAAATACCTACTTAGATAATCCTTTCTACAATAGGGTCAAGGCCTGAAATTTGCAGGAGGGGGATAATCAATTACATTGACCCTGTTGTTTTACTGGTACTTGATTTATCAACCTCCAAAAGGATGAAAGGCAAAGTCAACCTCAGCGGAATTTGAACTCACAATATTCCTGGAGGTGAAACACTGCAAAGCATTTTGTTCAGCGTGCTGACGATTCTGCCAGCTCAATGCCTTAAACCTGCACAGATAATATCTTCAAAGTATGAAACTTTTTATTGTACATAACTATATACTGGTGCATTAAACAATATTTATCTCTCACCAGATGGAGTACTTTTTTTGTTGATCTTACCTTAATGGAAAAGTAAACTATACACGTATATATATATATATATATATAATAAAATAAATAAATGCGCCCTTTTAAAGCCTAGCCAGGCTCATGGGCCCGGTTTCTATGGCGTATGTGTTCCCCAGCTGGACTGGAAGCCAGTCCATCACAGCGTTACTCATTTTTGCCAGCTGAGTGGACTGGAGCAACGTGAAATGAAGTGTTTTGCTCAAGAACACAACGCGTTGCTCGGTTCAGGAATCGAAACCACAATCTTACGATCATGATGCTGACACCCTAACCACTAAGCCACGCGCCTCCACATATATTTATATGTATATATATAGAGAGAGAGGTGGGGATATGAGGAGTTTTCTTCAGGGTGACTCAAAACTTATAGGTATGTGTTGTGAGGGCTCAAATAAGTGTGCCACCAAAGTTCTAGTTTGAGCAGCCGTTGAAGTTATGGTTGTGATTGTCTTCTTCAAAACGGCTAAAGGTGGCTTCCCTTTGAGTCAGTAGGTGTAGGTTAAAGTAGTAAGGAAAGGCAGACAATTAGGCAAGATATGACAAGGACTTTCAATTTCATTAATTCAATCTAAATTTGGCTACATAATGAATGGTAAAAAATAGTCTCTGATCCCTGTTTCTGAGATATCCCAGCTGTTGGTGCATCATATCAAGTGAAGACTCTGAAAGTTGGGTATTCCGTCTTTGGAGAGACAAAGTTTTAGCATCCAGTTGTTAGATGTTTCAAGATATTTAGCCAGTCCAATTGTAGTGGTTTTGTAAGAGATTTCAACTTGGATCAAACCTCAACTTCCTTGAGCTCTGAGAAGGTAAAGATGATCTGTGTCTGTCTTATTGCAAGTCAGCAGCTTACGGATTTTCTGGTCAATTTTCCTTATTTTGCTGATGTTCTAGTTCAACACTTTGAAACTATAAGAACTGGAACCACAAAGGGATTTATGGCTAACACCAGATTTTAGGACTGCTTGAACTCTCCTGTAACATTCCTTCCTGACCTTCTCTTTCATGCTTGCATAGTGAATGCCAGAGCTCTCATTTATTCAGAAGTATTTGCAAGATTATTCTTGCTCAAATTCTTTTATAACTGTGTCAACATCTAACACCACTAAATATGATATCTTCAATTTCCCTTTCTGGAAACAATGATCAAATTAGTGGATCATGATATGCTGATACACATCTGGGAGGAATTCTTTTATTGCATTGTTGTTGCCCATGCTGCAGGTGGTGGTGGCCACATTGAACATTTGTAAGACAAGAAATAAAAGTTGATTGTGAGTAAATACTTCTGACTTAGCTGGAGTTTTCTATTGCTTTTCCTTATTAAAACATTGTGTTATGAAATTGGCTCATTCTTTTTGAATAACCCTACTGTTTTCTTCCTCCATCCTTCTCTAATTCCCCTTTTCTTCCCCTTAACTGTTTTCTATCTCTCTCTCCTCCTCTTTCTCTTTTTCTGTCTCTCATTGCTCACACACAACCATCGTCCATTTTTCTTTTCCTCACGTGCTCATCTTTCTTTTCGTGCACAATGTTCTAAGGACTGGACATTTTCTTTCTTCCTCTTCTATATTTTCTCTTTTCAAAGAAAATATTTCTCCCAGCATTCTATTTTCCTCTTGTTCTGATCTAACGACCCTCCATGTTTGTTCAGGGCCTGAGGTAGAAAGCAGACATGGATGACAAGTGGACTTAGATGAAGATGGTATTGAAGTCATTTGTTGAGAGGAACAAAGACTTCTCAGAGTGAGTTAGTTTCAATGAGAAAGGAGACAGCATGTATGGGGAGCTACAGTTTGAAGTGTGTTGGCAAATGAACTCATGTCATTTGACCAGATAGTCTTCTTCTACATAATCCTCAGATGTTCATGTGGCACATAGCAGCAGCAATGTTCCATTATGGTTTTCTCTACAGCTTTATGGAGAACCAGCAACTGTTGGGAGTATTTCTTGATTAGTCTCTCAGATGCAGTTTTCATTACATTTACTTAATGCATTGTGCTTAATATCAACTGAATAATGGTTTTCTGCATGCGATGCCAAGCAAACAGAAATGGAGTTTCATTTCTTAATGGTCCTGCTTACAGCAGTGAAAGCTAATGTCTCAGTAATAATTCTGTTTTCATTTTGCTGTTCTATTACCAATATTAAGCTAATCTGTGTATGTTTTCCCCTCCCAGTGTACACAACAGAGAAATACTGAGCCAAAAGAAGAGGAAAAAAAAACAAACTGTAATTTGATAATCGTTGTTAATGTTCTTCTGAATTCAGCTCCTTTCAGTCTCGTACGTTTAGTTCGTTTACAATGTCTGTACCCCAGATATTTGTTGTATGTCGATGCTCTCACTTTCTAAATAAACACTTTTTTTCTTGTTTCGTAATATTGACAAAGACAGAAATTAAATCTGACAACAATAAGTAAGTTTAGGCATGGCTGTGGGATAAGAAGCTTGCTTCCCAACCACATGGTTCTGGGTTCAGTCCTCTACTATAGCCTCAGGTCAACCAAAGCCTTTTGAGTGGATTTGGTAGATTGAAGCTGAAGAAAAAAAACAATCATAAATGTGTGTGTGTGTGTGTGTGTACATGTATGTGTGTGTGTGTGTACGTGTATGTGTGTCTTTGAGTTTGTGTTTGCCCCCCACCAGTGTTAGTGTGTTTATATTTTTCTTTTTTGCGTGGCACCTTGGGCAAGTGTCTTCTTCTATAGCATCAGACCGACCAAAGCCTTGTGAGTGGATTTGGTAGACGGAAACTGAAAAAAGCCCATCGTGTGTGTGTGTGTGTATATATATATATATATATATATATATATATATATATACATGTATGTTTGTCACCCCCCACACACACACACACACCATTGTTTGACAACTGAT
Source organism: Octopus sinensis (assembly GCF_006345805.1). NCBI lineage: Eukaryota > Metazoa > Mollusca > Cephalopoda > Octopoda > Octopodidae > Octopus > Octopus sinensis. The sequence continues at coordinate 12,757,107 of NC_043018.1, read as the reverse complement.
GTCGGTGTGTTTAGAATAACTTTCATTATCTTTCAAAGTGTTTGTATTAGAACGATTCCTCAATGAATCATTTTGAATAACCATACTGTTTTCTTCCCCCATCCTTCTCTAATTCCCTTTTTCTTCCACTTAACTGTTTTCTATCTCTCTCTCTCTCATCCTCTTTCTCTTTTTCTGTCTCTCATTGCTCACACACAACCATCGTCCATTTTTCTTTTCCTCAAGTGATCATTTCAGTTGATATTGCTTTGAGACAAAAGACAAAAGACAAATGATAAAAGCCTGTTGCTTTAGCGTAGTCCTCAAAGTAGATGTCTATGAAGACAATTAAGAAAGTTTTAGAAAGGAAGATGTTCTTTGCTTCTTTTTCTCACAATTTACAAAAATAAAAATGCTAATGCTTTTGTATTGTGCTTTTTTCTTTATTAGAAGTTGTTTTGTTTTTTTATTAAAAAATGTGGAAAAAAAAAGAAATATTTTTAATAATTCTAAAGTGAAAATTCTCCCTGTTAAAATGAGTTATTAATTGAAAAGGGATGCTATTTTGCCATCAAACCAAACAGAAAGAGCAAACTAGAAGTCTGGCAAATGAAATAGAAACAATAAAGATGATAATAATAATAATAATAATAATAATAATAATAGTAATAATAATAATAATAATAATAAATGCCCTGATGCAGTACCAGGCTGTGGCTCTCATGGCTTCTGATCTTAACTGATTGGAAGTGTTATCAGGTACATTGTTTTGTATTGGTATAAAAGATGGGCTACAGCAAATATTCTGCTCAATACCACAGATTTGCTTGTCAGTTGTTTGACCTTAACCAGTTGAGTATGTTCCTTAGTGGCTGATGATATGTGCATCTCTGATCACGAGCAGAAGTAGTGGGGGAGCATCATAGCCATGTGTTGAGAGGAATTCTTTGGGGTTTGGATAACTCACCACTGGAAACATCCTTAACAACCCTTATTCAGGGACCTTTTGAGTAGGATAGACTACTTAACCTGAAGAAAATTCTAACTGGGCCCCACCTGCAAGGTCAGATGTTGTTAATCTTGATATGAGATCACCATGTGGTGCACATATGGTTTTAATGCATGTGCCTGGTGTACCCTTATCAGACGGGTAGTCATGATAGGTATACTGGGCTTCGTATAGCTTACCCCAGTGTCACTTTGATGGTATGCACTGCTCTCTCACTCAATAATAATAATAGTAGTAGTAGTAGTAGTAATAATAATAACAACAACAATAATGAGAAGAAGAAGAAGCATATTTATAGGGCAAATCTTAGATGATTCCAGATGCAACGCATAACTATGTATTGTACTGTAAGTGGAAGGAGAAAATAATTTTCTCAATTATTTCAGCAGACAAAGTTGACAATGTGTGTGTGTGTGTGTGTAATATATATGTGAGTATAAATATAAGCATATATCTGTGTAAGTGTATTTATATGTATGTATAATGATTATAGTTCTCTCTATATATATATGCCTTATTATGCATATATATATATGTACTAGTAAAACACTGCCCTCTGGGTGGTTATTTATCAATACATGTTGAGTTGAGAAATTCTAATGTGGAAACAAATAGCACAAGAATGTATATTGTGTTCCTGTATTGTAATCAATATGCTAAAAGAAATCAATATAGTTCTACACAACAAATGCAAAGTTGATGATTTAGTCACAGAAACTAGTCAAAAGACCATGGTTTATACATTTGTGTATAGAAGAATAGAACTGGAAATACAAAGAATGTAATGATAAGATAAATAGATATGGTATAAAAATGTTCTTAAAGTGTCACAAAGAAAATCTTTGTAATCCCTTATTTTAAATGTAAGCAACTGAATAGAGGGAGTTGAGTAAAAGAGGGACAGTGATGCAGAGAAAGAAAGTAAGGATAAAACTGAGAAGGAAAATGTTATAAAGATAGAGAAAGAGAAAGACTAAGGAGAATAGAAAAAAAAGATGGCAACTGTTAGAGAAAGCACATGAAAAAAAAAGTTCTCTTGCAGTACAGGATTTTAAATTATGCTATCTTGTGAATTAAAATTAGTTTATGGACTGAATCATGTAGCTGAAATCTTCTATAATAGAAGATACTTCAAATCACATTTTGATAAAGATATATCATAATTGGAATCTTAAAGAATTTTCTAGAGAAAGTAGAATTTAATAATTGCCTTCTTTCAGTAAAAATTATATACTTATAACTAATTAATAAGCAGTTTTCTTCATTATATGTATGTATATGTATATATATATATATATATAATATATACATACATACATATATATATATTGTTATATTTCAGAATGGTCATATTGCCAGTTTAGCCAATAAAAACACACGCACTATATATTTGGTGTTATTTTGCTTCAGTGTTATTTATTTTTTACATTAATCTTAATCTTATTTCGGCCAGAGTTCTTTCGTCACACTCCTGTGACCGCATCAGTGGTCCTTTGTTTTCTTCTCTTCTTTCTTATTTGTGTCTCTCCTTACTAACCGTCAGCCGTTTTGTATTTCTATTGTATGTCTTCATTTGTGCATGCGTATATCTCTATGTGCGTCTATGTTTATTTAGTGTGTGTATGTGGGGGGATGCCTGTAATATTTGTATCTTCTGTTTATATCTTCTTTTGTATCTTCCTGGCACACATACGAACATGGTGGAAGGTATTTCCATGCCTTTGCAAAAAAACAGTCATGATACCAACAAAAATCATGTGGCAAGGCGTGCAACAAAGAACTCTGGCTATGACTGGTTGAATAACTGTGATGCTGGAAACTTTGGGATGGACACAACCTCTTGACTTGCTTGGTCAGATTTAAAATGGCTTCTAAAGTTGCTGACTGAGTAGAGATGCAGTCTGTAGGAGATGTAGCCATCAATGGAGAAGACACAGCAACGATTCTGTCGGCCGCAAGCGGATTTCTTGAGAATTTCATAATCTTATCAGCCAAATTAGCAATCTGTTCCACCGAACTTCCGTTGACAATGGGCACCAAAATTGCCTGAACTTGTGGGGGTAAGCACAGGAAAAAGGGCTGCTTAAGCAGGGAACTGTCTTCTGGAGCTACATCACGTAGGTCCCAGATGCGACAATGAAATTCTGTCAGTCTTCTGTTTCCCAAATATTCGTCATTGATGAGAGTCTGAAAATGGTGCTCTGTGGAAAGAGACGTCCTACGAAGTACTTTGCACTTTATAGATGAATAAGTCATGTTGTGTAGTGTATCAGTAATCAGGTCTTTGAGTTGAATGGCTAAAGCAAAAGGAATGGTGTTGAGTAAAATGTTTAGTTGCTGCCGGCTGGACTGAATATTGCTCACCACAAAGTAAGCTTCTTCCTGAGCAAACCAGAGATAGACATTACCGCTAAAAATGGGAAAAGAAGAATGCTGCATGTTGCTCCTGGGTACAGGAAATGTTGGATAAGGATAGGCACGAAGAAGAAAAATATGCCATTTCAAGTAGGCCGTCTTAGAAACAGTGAGGAAGAAGAATCAGGCACATGTCAACTCCACACAAATTTCTCTTTGAGAGAATATTCCACGTGAATATTTGCATGTTGGGCTCAGCATTTTAGGATAGAATCAGGCATTAGTCTGGTTCATTTGTTTAGTGTTGTGTGTATGTGTATGTAACAAACAACATTCAGACAAGGTTATGTGTAACAAAGGTATACAAACTGTTTGTTCCCTCATTAGTGAATTTAGTCAGTCGGTGTGGCTAGTAATTAAGCCAGTAGTCATTGAGGGTTAAAGGTTCATGCTGGAAGAATAGAGAGTGAGCATTGTACTAGCTACATAGCGTGGTAGTTGTCATGGCCAGGAATAAAAGAGAGCTAGCGGTCATAGCTGTGTGGGCAGTCATAAGCTGCCTGCCCAGAAGGGGAAACAGAAAAAGAGAAAGACTGGATGTTCAACAAGGGATTTTATACCTCTCTAGCAGAAGTAGCATCAAAGCGCCACCTACTGACAACCGAACGAGGGAATATAACTCTGCCCTGTTCCCTTTAGCCTTGATGGCCCTTGCTACATATTCACAAAATATTGAAGTCGAAGAAAACTCCTTTGTATGATGGTGATACTGGTTTGTCATGTCAAGACAAGGCAACACAAACTTACATGCATGCACACCTGTACTCACACACATGATGGGCCTTTTTTCAGTTTCAGTCTACCATATCCACTCGCAGGGCTTTGACTGGGACTATATTAGAGGACACTTGCCCAAAGTGCCAAACAGTGGGTCTGAACATGGAACTACATGATTCAGAAGCAAGCTTTTTAACCACATGGCAATTGATTCACTTAGATGTGATAAATTATAGAACTCCTTAGGAAAATGCGGAGTATTCCTTAGTAGAGTATAACTGAAAGGCTCGTAATTTCCACAACACTGAATTTCCCATTTCTGCTTTTTCAGCTGATAGCCCTGTGTAACAAAATTAAAAGGTTTTTTTTTTTGTCTTTAGTCAATAAATGTTATTTCCTATTTGCTCCTATTCAAAAATCAAACAAAATGACTACTACTCTCTTCAAACTTTGTTTTTGTGACCTGCATATCAATATTTAGAAACTGACCTATTTTCTATTTCAGACAGATTCAGCTCTGGGTTGTTGAAGCAGGAATATCATAATAGCAAATATTCAGCTCAAAACCACAGATTTGTTTGTCAGTTGCTTGACCTTAACCACTTGAGCATGTCCCTCGGTGGCTGACAATATGTGCATCTTTGATCATGAGCAGGAATAGTAGAGGAGCATCAAAGCCATGTGCTGAGAGGGATTCTGTGGAGTTTGAATAAATGTAAGAAAAATGAAGTTTGAAAGAAATATTAGTCATTTTCCATATTTTCTGGGAGGAAGTAAACAGGAAATAACAGTTGCTACCCGAGGACAAAAATCGTGTTACACAGGGTAACCCAAAGCTTGTTACACAAATCGTGTTACACAGGGTAACCCAAAGCTTGTTACACAAATCGTGTTACACAGGGTAACCCAAAGCTTGTTTCCTCTTGAAGTAACTGTTGCTTGAATGTATTTTGAAACAGTGTATGAAAGTTATCAAGAAACACTTACCTTTATTGGAACAGTTGACCTTGAAGCACATAAAGCTATAAATAATATCATGTAAATATTGAGTTGAAAGGGAGAAGATACTTGGTGCCTTGCTGTACTCAAGAAGACCTGTTCTCCATGGCAGAAGTGTTAAGGATTGACCTGCAAGAGTCCTGGGTCAGTGCCACTTAAAAAGCACTCATAGCAGTGTCATGAAAAGTGCTCACACAGCGCTACAGAAAAGTGCCTGAGTGGCACTACATAAAACACCCATGCAGCTCCATGTAAGCACCCATGCAGCATGGCATAAGAGAGCCTGGGCAGTGGCCATAAAAGCACCCAGTCCACTCTGTAAAGTGGTTGGGATTAGGAAGGGCCTCGTCCAGCTATAGAAAACCATGTCAAATCAGACTTGAGGACTGGGGTCTGGTGCAGCTCCCCAACTTGCCAGCTCTGGTCAAACTGTCCAACCAATGCCAGCATGAACTGTGGACATTAAATGATAATGATGATATATATATATATATATATATATATATTATATATATATATATATTATATATATATATATATATATATATATATTGTATGTATGTACCATTATATATTTGTTGTGCAAGATTTTTTATGTGAAGTCGTGTGTTGAAACAGATATTGTTATATTTCGGAATGGTCATTTTGCCAGTTTAGCCAATAAAAATACACGCACTATATATTTGGTGTGTGATGAAAGAACTCTGGCCGAAATAAGATTAAGATTAATGTAAAAAATAAATAACACTGAAGCAAAGTAACACCAAATGTATAGTGCGTGTGTTTTTATTGGCTAAACTGGCAAAATGACCATTCCGAAATATAATAATATATATGTATGCATATAGATCAAAACAGTTTGATTCAAATTCCTTGGTACTCCAAGTTTCAAAGCATGATGCCAATCCTCAGCCGTTGTCCATTTGCTATTCATCCTATCTTGAGTATTATGTTGCTTGTATGATATATAACTATTCTCCTTTCTGTTTGTCTGTTCACATTCTGTCATGTTGTTTGTTTTCTCATTATTTCCCAGTGGCTTGTCATTGCTGACACTACCAGAGGGGAGCAATATTATCGTAAAAGGCATGAAATTGGTGCAATCCTTAAGACAGTAACTGAAGAGAATTTAGTGACATTCTAAGTTTGTATTTTCTGTTTGCTCCAGTTTTTGTACTTCTCCCTATATATGTATATTAACTACTTCTCGTTTTCCCCAGTAGCATTTGCTGGAGTCTATTTTCTATACAGTTTTAGTGTTAATCATACCTGTGCAAAAACTAGTTTTTCTGTTAACGCTCTTCTGATATTGCTGCACCTCTTATGTGTCTGTAGCTTACACCAGGTACATCTTATGGAATTTCTTCCTATGCCTTTCCTACAGATCGAGCAGGGCCATCTACCTGAGGTATTTGTGATTTATCTGCTTTCCTACTTATTAAAACCCAGGATTTTGCCCTTCAATTCTAGACCTTGCTTCCACACCTAAAACTTCTTTAGTTCTGGTGATTCAGCTATAAGAACAAGGTCATAGAAGTGCTCTCAGGGGCAGCCTGTCTTGAATTCTTCTCTTATTGCCTGGAGGACTATGATGAACAAGAGCAGAGTGGGGACTGAGGACTGATCCTTGGTGAAACCCCTCCTTGTAACCTGAATTCTTCGCTATACTTATTGCCAACCAACATCTTACTGGTAGCACCCCTGCACATAGCTTGAACAGCTCTCACCAACCACTTGTCTATCCCTAGTTTCCGTATTGACCACCAGATAAGGGATTGGAGGACCCTGTCAAAGCCTTTCTCCATGTCAACAAAGGCCAAGTACAAAGGTTTGTCTTTGGCTAGGTATTTCTCCTGCAGCTGCCTTACCAGAAATATAGCATCAGTGGTGCTTCTCCCTGGCACAGAACCAAACTGCATCCCATCTAGACTGATTCTCTCCCTAATTAGTTGGGCTATGACCCTCTCCATGACTTTCATCACCTGATCCAACAATTTGATACCTCTGTAATTATTTCTATTTAAGGCATCATCTTTACTTTTGTAGCAGTTGACTATGGTGCTGCTACACCAATCATTGGGTGTACCACCTGGTTAACTATGTGGGTGACTAGACCATAACCTACATTGAATACTGAAGATGTACAAGAAACCTCTTTCATACTTACTGAAGTAAGTATTGAAACTTACTGAAGATGTACAGGAAACAGATTCCATCACATGCTAGGAGGAAAAATTAGAAGTAGTTGATAGCTTACACTACTTAGGTGAACAAGGCTGTAGTGTGAATGGTTGCTCTGAGAGTGTAGTGGCTAGAATAAGAATAGCCTGGGCAAAGTTCAAGGAGATCCTACCTTGCTGGCAACTAAGGACCTCTCACTCAGGATGAAAGGTAGACTGTATGATGCAAGAGTATGAACTACCATGCTACACAGCAGTGAAACATGGGCTGTAACTGCTGAGGCCATGTGTAGGCTTGAAAGAAATAAAGTTAGTATGATCTGCTGGATGTGTATTGTCAGTGTACAAACACGATAGAGTGTGAGCACCCTGAGAGAAAAGTTGGACATAAGAAGCATCAAATGTGTGCAAGAGAGATGACTGTGCTGGTTTGGTCATGTGTCAAGTATGGATGAGGATAGCCGTGTGAGGAAGTGCCACACCCTAACTGTGGAAGGAACCTGTGGAAGAGATAGACCCAGGCAAACATGGGATGAGGTAGTGAAGCATGACCTTCAAACACTGGGCCTGACAGAGGCAATGACAGGAGACCAAGACCTTTGGAGATATGCTGTGATTGAGAAGACCCAGAAACTAAAGTGAGATTGCAGCCATGGCCGATGCTTGTGTTAAATGTGCAGCCCATTTAAGAGTACTCTTGATGCTTGAGAAGACCTGTGGAGTCAAG
>NC_043018.1:12726581-12744081 GCF_006345805.1 Octopus sinensis | reverse complement strand
TCGCCTGGCACCTGTGCAGGTGGCACGTAAAAGCACCCACTACACTCACGGAGTGGTTGGCGTTAGGAAGGGCATCCAGCTGTAGAAACACTGCCAGATAAGACTGGAGCCTGGTGCAGCCTTCTGGCTTCCCAGATCCCCGGTCGAACTGTCCAACCCATGCTAGCATGGAGAACGGACGTTAAACGATGATGATGATGATATGCGTTATGTTATTTAGTCAATCAGATAGGGACATTGCCAGTGACACATGTGAAGCACCCATGCTGGTGACACGTAAAAGGCACCCATGCTGGTGACATGTTGATGGTACCTGTGCTAGTGAGATGCAAAAGACACCCAGTACACTCAATGGAGCGGTTGGTGTTAGGAAGGGCATCCAGTTATAGAAACCAAGCCAAACCAGACTGGAGCCTGGTGCAGCTCTGTGAGTTACCAGTTCCATCAAACTGTCCAACCATGCCAGCATAGAAAATACACTGATTGATAATGATCATAAAAAGAGAGTTAAGGTAACTGAATCCAGGTGCAAAGTACAGGAGATATTTCAGATATTAAAAACTGAGTTTTCCTATTGTGATTTTCTTCAAAAACTGATGAACACTATGGCCAATAACCTAAATAAAACCCTTTGGAAAGGGTCTAGAGCAATGCCCTAACTTTCAAATATACATCTGTGTGCAATTCAAAATAACTTTTGTCCTACATAAAGTTTTATATAGAAGATGCTAATAGGAACCTTCTGTTTGTGTGCAGGCATCGTTATGTAGAAATATAAAGAGAAGTATATATAAAGGAATGTAAGGCCCTCAACTCCTGATGGAGTCACAGGGACACCATTGTGACATGTCTTGAACATTTTAAACCTAGTGGAGTCACCCCGCTCCAGGATTGGACACAGCCAATTTGTTCTTGTGGAGAGTGAATAGGCTTTAATACTGGGACTTGATCAACCTCTGAAGGATAAAACATAACATTAATCTCAGTAGGATTTGAACTCTGTACACAGAGTGCTAGACAAAGTATTCTGCTTAATGTTCTACTGATTGCCAACACATCACCTATATAAAATATATTCAGGTGAAGGGATGTGGCCCAGTGGTTTGGGTGCTTTGCTCCCAATTGCAAAAATTGCAGTTTCACTTTCCAGATGGTGTTCTTGAGCAAAATGCTTCATTCCATGTTAGCCCAGTCTGCTCAGCTGTAAATGGGTAAGCCTACAACAGACTGGCATTCTGTTCAGAGGCAATGTTGATCTGTGTCCACCTAGCCAGTGGAGTGGCATCATATGAAAGCTACAACAATCAAGGAAGCACATTGTGATGAGCAGTGTATAACATCTGATAGTCTGATCGACACAGTGATAATATACATGCAAATGTATATGTATAAATATATATATATATGTACACAATAGAGTTTGTGCATGCATGTAAGCATACATAAATACAAACATACCTTTAACACTGGCCTTGTGCTTATATATTACCAAGTAGCCAAAAAAGTGGTAATGTCTACCAATCAGAGTTATCCAAGTTAAGGAGAATATTTACATAAATACACGAGAAAATGAGATGACAAAGGAATAAATGATTCTCTTATGAACTTCATTAGCTTACAGTTGTTTCTGCTTCGTATTTCAAGCACTCAACTCTAAGTCCATTGCATCTTATAGCCGAGAAAGCTGTGAGCAAATGAGGTTCATAGATAATCCTTTATTCTTTTGCCATCTCATTTTTCTCCTTATTGCTCTCTACTTGACTGTTGCCTCACTCTGAAGCCCAAGTTCTACTGAGTTCTACACCAGGATATAAGTGAAATATTTTAAAATATAACACATGCACAATGTTTGTAGAGCTAAAATATTAATACTTCTTACTCTTTCACAAACATCATCACCTTGTACTCACCAGATCTTAATGTCTTATAATTCATATTGAATTCTTCCAAAATTATGCCAAATCTACAATCTGACCAATAATAATATTTACAATATTAAATTAATGATAATTGCTGGCATATTTGTGGTTGAATAATCTACATTAGTGTTTCTAAAGGTGGGGGTTACTTCAGAGTATGGAATACGTATCAAAGTAACAAGTGAATAAAACGGGTGTCTATGCATATATATCTATATATATATCATCATCGTTTAGCGTCCGTTTTCCATGCTAGCATGGGTTGGACGGTTCTACTGGGGTCTGTGAAGCCAGAAGGCTTCATCAGGCCCAGTCAAATCTGGCAGTATTTCTACGGCTGGATGCCCTTCCTAACGCCAACCACTCCGTGAGTGTAGTGGGTGCTTTTTACGTGCCACCCGCACTGGTGCCAGACAGAGCTGGCAAACGGCCACGAACGGATGGTGCTTTTTATGTGCCACCGGCACGAGGGCCAGGCGAGGCTGGCAACGGACACGAAACGGGGCAGTGCTGGCAACGGTCGCGAAACGGAAAGTTCTCTTACATGCCACCGGCACTGGTAACACATCTGCAATTTCCATTGATCGATTTCCATATATATATATATATCTATATAATCACTTAACATCTGTTTCCCATGTTTGGTATGGGGCAGACAGCTTGACACAAGTTGTGCTAAGCTCTGTTGTTTGATTTGGAAGAATTTCTATGGATGGACACCGTTCCTAATGCCAACTGTTTAATGGAGTGTACTAATGGGCACATTTTTCTTGTAGCACCAGCACTGGTTGGGTCACCAGGTAACTTGCAAGACAAGACAAAGTCCCCTCAACTGGAAGGGAATTGGCTTTGTGTTAGTTGAGAGATTAAAAGAATAATAGAGGGGTAGAGATAGGTGTCTTGCTGTAGAGATCCAAGGATACCCAACTGCAGAAGAAAGGAGAGAAAGAGAGCCTTAAGGAGAAAGATAAAAATGGAGAGTAAGAGATGGTGGTGGATATGTCAGGATACATCTTCAAGATAAAGGGAGAAATTGAATATAGGTGAAGTGGTACAGACGATTAGACTGGGTGATATGTGTGTGTGTGTGTGTGTATTGAAATTGATATCCATGAACACATATACTCACAATTTATGAATTATTTTATTAGTTTGTATTATCACAACAATCTGTTGAACAAGTATGTGAAATTCTGAGTAAGTTTATGAAGTTTTCTTAGCTTCAATAAAATGACTGTACCGGTGCCACATAAAAGCACCCAGTACACTCTGTAAAGTGGTTGGCATTATGAAGGGCATCCAGCTGTAGAAACCATGCCACAACAGACAAATCAAGCCTAGGCAGCCCAACTCCTGTCAAACTGTTGAACCCAGGCCAGGCATGGAGAACAGATGTTAAAAGATGATGATGATTAGCTTGTCCATATATGGTGGGATGTATGATTAACTGAAAAACTGAGGTTGGGTGTGGGAACAAAAATAGTTGAGAAAGACTAAGCTACAGAATTTTCTTGAGAAAGGTAAGCACTGGTTTCTCTCTTTACTGCTTTCTGCAGACAAAAGACCTTAGGTCATTTCTTATTCTAAACAGCCAAGTGAACTGAGTACACACAGATGTAATTTCAGGGCCTTGCTCAGAAACCATCAAAATGTATTCGAACCTTTTTGATACTGACCAGCCTGAGGTTGCCCTTGGTTCTACAATACAAACTTCCTGATGTAAAGTTATCTAAAATTAAAACCGTTTATCAGAATTCCCTGTTCCAAACACTAGCTTAATAATAAAGGCATTCTACTTAATTCATTTTTAAAAGTAATTGAAAAAACAGTAAAAACTAACAAATAATGAAAGCCAATCTTAAAATGCTGAACCTTGTGAAGATGGCAGAAGACTAAGATTTGTGGTGTATTGAGATCCTAAAAGAGAGGTGCCTCATAAAAAGCACTGATGTAAGTGCTGATTCCACATAGAAAGCACCCAGTACAGTCTGTAATGTAGTTGACATTAGGAAGGGCATCCAGCAATAGAAATCAAGCCAAAACTGACTACAGAACCTGGTGTAGCCCCTGGCCTTGCCAATTCCTGTTAAGCCATCCAACCCATGCCAGCACGGAAAATGGACGTTGAATGATGATGATGATATGAAGACAGAGAGTTTCTAACAATGCAAATGGGAAAAGCTAAATAACCTGTATATATATATTTCAGGCAGAAAAACCCATTATCAGAAGTGAACAGTTTAGTGTATTTCAGCAGAAATCTGTAAAGTTGAAACTCCTGATACAGAAGCTGGTTGTGTGATAACAGACCAACTCGACCATTCTATCAGAGATACAAGAAATAGTTTAACAGATTCAAACTCAATTTAATTAAAAACTGTAAAAAGTGAAGTAACCAAGTTAAAAGGGTAGCAAACAATTAAATCTTAGGTTACTGGTTTACATTGTGTCATAGTAACTTCTGTCTCCCAAAGATTGAGAATAGGTAATGTTCTTTCTGAGAATTTTACCTGAAATACCCTAAAGTTCTGTCTTGTTTACTTCACCATTTAGCATTTAATTTGGCCATATCTGACACAAGTATTCTACCTGTTTTGTGTTAAAACTGACCAGATCCAACCTCTCACACCTACCCTACAATGTCATTCTAAAAACATACAAACACTCCATTGGAATCTTGAAGCTTCAAGATAATGCGTGACTAATTCAAAACAATGTGAATAAATAAGCAACACATTTGACAAAGAAGTTTGAATGCTAAAGGGTTCACCCAGACACGGGGCAATCTTTTTCGAGAGGCAGGCCACATGACACATCATTCGTCATCAGGTAGGGTTAGGGTAATTTTTCAGCAGCTATGCCATTCAGAAAGTCCCATGTGAAGCAGTTGGCCTATGACAGATGGAAATATTACAAAAGTCATGGCTTGACTGAGCCTTATTAAAAATAGAACTGAAAAGTTTTCCCTATTTAACTGTAGCTAAACCCTAATCAGTAAGATATAGTTTACAATCAGCAAGAAGACAGGTTTTGTTACACATGGCATAAATTACACATGTAATGATGGCTCAGACTTGGTAAAATTTTTAACATGCAGCGATATCCACTAATATATATATATATATATATATATATAGGAGACAAGGCTCACCTAGTTCTGAAACATGACAAGCTATTCTCAACTTTCAAATCCTTTTAACGTCTGCTCATCCATTCTTGCATGGGTCAGATGGAATTCATTGAGGTAGATTTTTCTATGGCCAGATGCCCTTCCTGTTGCCAATCCTTGCCAGTTTCCAAGCAAGTTAATGTTTCCCCATGGCTAAGGCTGAACATGTCTTCTGGGACAGTCAGACTCATTTACAACCATTATACAATGTCAAAACAAGACACAAACTCATATCTGCACACACACACACACACACACAATCGGCTGCTTTCCAATTCTGTCTTCCGAATGCACCCACAAGGCTTTGGCCAGCCTGAGGCATAGCAAACGACACTTGCCTGCAGGGGGTGGGGACTGAAGCCAAAACCATATGTTTGAGAAGTAAACTTCTTAACCACGCAGCTATGCCTGCACCAATGGATGGGTTTTTGCTTTCACTTATTTGAAACTATTACCATGTGTTTCCAATTATTCTTTTGGAATAAATCTCCATTGTACCCATTCAAAAATAATGTTTACAGCAACAAAATATACAATTTAAATAATAATAATAAAGAATGAGATATATAAAATCCAAAACCTTAACTTATATAAAATCTAGAAAAAAAACTCAAAGTGTTTGCTCTGATGAGAAAAATCAGAGAACGTTTTTAAGCAAATAAATACACAAGGATTAGATCTAAACAGCAATTTGTGATTGAGAAACACTGATGAAAGATTATAGCACCATGTGTGACCTAAATGGGATATTGGATATGTAGGAAGGGAGTGAAAATAAAATCAATAAGAGACAGATAACAAAAAAGTTTCCACATTACATATGCTGTTACACACTGAATGTGGTTGTTCAACTCAAGGAAACTTTCTTCATTCAAAAGGAAACTGAACTGGCCTCAAAATATCTAGAAATTCTCCTTCAGGCCACACCCTACTGTCTTCAAAGGAAGGACACACTGGATAATGTAATCCTAGATATTGTGTGAAAATAAAACTGGATGGTCACAGCTGGATTGCCTGAGATAATAGAGCAACTCAATCAGGACTGACCAAGAGTTAAACAGGTCCAGTTGAACATTGATGGTCAAAACAACCTGAATTAGAAAACAAATCACAGGGTGAGATGTAGTAATTGTATTAGAGTAACACATAACTCAATGTGTCAAACAAGTCAGTGAAGGTAATTAACACTAATTTACATGTTCAAAAAAGTTTTGCCTAAATAGTTCTGTGCAAATTGTATTTAAATAAGTACAAAATTTAAGGTCTATTTTTCAATTCACATGTTTATGCAAAAAATATTCACCTTTTTATCAAGCAGGACCCCCGGCCCCTTCTCTTCCTCCAATAAAGTAGAACTCTTTACATGTTACATCCAGTCCAGTAGGGGTCTGGTATGCAATAAAAACAAAAATTTACAGACACAAGGCCTCAGATTTATAAGTTAGATATTGTAACATTCACGCCCATCTCAAGGGTGTTAGCAGCAGCAGCAGCATAAAGTGAAATGACCTCCACCCAACTGGGAATTGAAACCAGGTTGCAGGCTCAGCTTGCAAGGAGATTATTACTTACACTAATCAACTGTACATGTCTGAAAGACTGGAAAAAAAAAAAGAAGTCAAATCAAATGAACTTAAGCCAAACTCTTATTCATTCCTGCCTTGGATTCATTTCATATTAAAACATCTGAATGTGTAAACCAACAATGTTTGTTTTTGCATTTTTTTGCTCAACTGGCAAAGTCTAGTTGCAGAGAATTTGTAAGAGAATGTCAGCAGCATTACTGAGTTATCTATAAATTAGACAAAGTGTCTTATAACGATGGGATACAGTTTATTTGGAGTGAGATTGTGGGTACACTCCTTAATAAGTGCTCTCGTTCCAGTCCTACTTACATCTAAAACGTTTGATCATTATAAGACACCCTGCATGAGTGTGAGTGTGTGTATGTATATATACATATATATATATATATATATATATATATATTAGTGTTTGTCTTTATGTTCAGTTATAATCCTTTCTACTATAGGAACAAGGCTGGAATTTGTGGGGAGGGGGATAGTTGACCACGTCGACCCCAGTGCTTGACTGGTACTTAACCTGTTGACCCCGAAGGGATGAAAGGCAAAGTCGACCTTGGCAGAATTTGAACTCAGACGAAATACTGCTAAGCATTTTGTCTGGTGTTCTAATAATTCTGCCAGCTCCCCGCCCTAATGTCCAGTTATGATAGAAACAATTTTACATTAATCTGATGGGTAACTCTATACTCTTGGAGAGAACTAATTTATTATTCTTATACAAGAATGTTGTTGACAGTGACTTGGAAGTTTTCGGTCAGATAAGCCATCGTTTACCACCCCACACACCCAAAGACGATTTTAACTCAACAGAGGCAAAACTAATCCTAAAGCATTGCAGTCCAACAATGGTTTAGATGGCCAAAACTTCAAAGTCACTGTCAACAAAATTCTTGTATAAGAATTTTAAAATGTGTGTGTTTGAGAGATGCAATTTATCAAAATTACAAAGTGTTATAAACATGAGGATTTGCAATAGCACTGAATGGACTAATAAATGCTTACATCCTGCTAAATAAGAAATATACCAGATTAGAAAACTTGGCCAATGGTACAAGGAAAGGGTTTATCCATTAGGGCCAGAGGATGAGCAGAAATCAAACCTAATTTTAGAGTATTGAATGAAATGTGATTGTATATATGAGAATATGTAACATGCATAAATGTGCAGAAGCCAATTCCATGCATGTCTACATAAACATTTGATAGACATGTACAGCACATGTTATGTGATGCATAAGTATCGAGAAAGACAAATAGAGTGTGAATTCACAGATAGGGTGTAACTAGTTTATATTGTGTAAGTATGTGTGTACTTAAAAAACGGTTTTACTTTGCAATTACAGAAAACTTTTTACAACCTATAAACTTGAAAATTCCATCTATAAATGTGTTACAGGAATTTACTGTTTTGCTTTTCCGAAACCCCAAGTTACATAACGATAATTTGTAGCAATATAGATTAACTTGGCAGGAAATTTTGTTTCCTTATTTTCTTTTCTGATCAACAATCTCTTATTTAAAAAAAATAAATAAAAGCAAAAAATAAAAGCAAGAGATAAACAAGAGCAAGAGATAATTGTTATTTTTTCATTTTTTTTTTCAAGTTTCTGAAATAAAACAACAGATTGGTTCCATTTTGTAGAATAAAATGGAACCAAATGAATGAAAGCCATGTTAAGCTAAAGCAACAGATTAGATAGGATCCAGATGATAAAATCTATGTTTAAAAAAAAAAGAAAGGGACTGTGAAGATACCAATAGTGGTCACAATTCAAAATCTTCCATTTTGATATTTCCAAGGAAACTCTTGGCAGCCACAGTTGCCTGTTTTATAGCCACTTTATAAGGACCCCGCTTCTTTTTGTTGTATCGGAGTTTAAAGTCTTCTAAAAATGGATATAAATCGACACACTGCATATGTGACATAGTGGAGGACCCAAACCACGAGACGTGAGCCAGCTGAGCTATCACAACTCCATTGTCTCGTGTACTTACAGTAATGGAGAGGACTCGTCCTGGCCACCAGGGAAAGCCCTGAATCTTACCCCAGACAATATCTCCAACATGAATTATACGACCCTCAGAAGTTTCAACTTTTGTAACAGTTTTAGTTTGAATTTTCATCATGAGAGGTTTCAGGGAATCAGACGTGGGTGACTGACTCCCTGGGAATTCTTGCTCTTCATATTCATCCCTGTAATCAGAGTCCGAATCAGATATCCCGTTAGCTGAGTTTGAGTTAAAACCGTCCGTCGATTCGCCTGAGGATTCCGATTTCGTTTCTAAAGAATTATCAAGCAAAAGATTTACTGTGGATTTTTCATTTTTTAAATCTCCTGATATGGTGTTTGCTGAACTCTCCGATTCTACCCGTGATAAACCGCTGTTTCGCCGCCAAGTGTACAACAACCGAGGCCGCTGATGGTCGTTCATCTCAGAATCAGTCGGCTCAGTTTCAAAGTCATTTTCCTCTCTGTTTGATTTGTCAACACCCAGAGCTGGTAAATTACGATCTATATCCGCACAAGCATGTTTATGTTTATGCTTCCGCTTGTGCTTTCGGTGATGACCTGACGAGATTTTATCACCATTTTCAGAGTCTACCCGTTTCAGCTTCTCCTTGGCTTTCTTTAAAGCTTTTTTCAATCTTTTATGACTTGAATATTCTTTATTTTCAAGTTTTTCATCTGAAGATTGGTCTGTATCCACTACTTCAGAATGAAGGCGAGGAGGAATTTTTAGCACAGTCCCCTCACCAACTGATATTTTTATAATTGGACTAGATTTCACAATGGTCAGTCCTTCAGATTTAGGGTTCAGTTTATCATTAGTAGGCACATACTCCTCGGCCAGAGAGCTTTTCCTCTTTCGAGACTCACTCCTTGTTTCTGGATGTTCTGTGAGTTTCAGAGGTTCCAGCTGAACCTGGGCTTGTGGTAGGGGGAGGGTTATTGGGGAACTTACTGGTCTGGGAGATTGTGGGGGTTGATTAAAGCGTGGAGGTTTAGGAGATTGAGAAGGGTGATTGAAGCGAGGGGGTTTAGGTGATGGTGGTGGTAAGCTATAACGAGAATTGCGTGGAGATGGTGGTGGCTGATTGTAATGAGGAGGCTTAGGTGATGGTGGTGGTTGGTTGTAACGTAAAGATTTAGGTGAGGGTGGAGGCTGGTTGTAACGAGAGGGCTTGGGGGATGGAGGGGGTTGGGCATACCTTGAGTTCTTGGGTGATGGTGGTGGTTGATTGTAATATGTATTTTTAGGTGAAGGGGGTGGCTGATTGTATCGTGTTGCCCGGGGCGATGGAGGTGGCTGGTTGCTACTGTATCGTGTAGTTTTTGGAGATGGCGGGGGCTGGTTGTACCTTGTAGTTTTTGGTGAAGGAGGTGGTTGACTATAACGTGATGGTTTTGGAGAAGGAGGCGGTTGGCAATACCGATTAGTTTTGGGGGAAGAGAGCGGGGTATTTTGTTGCCGGTTTCTGGTTATTGGTGGGGATCTACTACGTGCATTGAACATGAGAGTGTTGTTTCGAGTGTTTTGGTTGTTACGTGTGGTCAGAGGCAAAGGGGCTGGAAATTGTGGTGGGGGTGGTGGAGGCGGCGGCGGCGGCGGTGGGAGAAGTAGTGGTTTAAGAGATGTGGGTGTTGAAAGCCGGGATGGAAGAGAGTGAAGAGAGTTTGAAGAAGATTGTGAAACAGAAGACAGTGAAGAGTTCTGAGAGCTCTTAGCAATGGAAGAACTCGGATCTGCCGCACTGTCATGGCATGCCGACTTGCATTTGGAGCACAGAGTTTGACGAGGTCTAAGGCGAATACTTCGCACAGTCTTGTCTTTGAAATGTCTAGTGTACGTCCTTTTGGTCAATGCTACAACCTTTTCGCCGAACTGTGAAAAATCCTGATTGTACGTATGCCGAAGGGCCGCAGCAGAGATCTGAACATTCTGATCTCCCTTCTCGGTACACCCAACGTTCGTGTCACTTTTACTATCTGACGAGTCATCATTGGAATCCCTTTTAAACGGGAAACATACACCGTGGGGCAAACTTCTGCAACAAGAAACAAATTGTGGATTTAATTAAGCTGAATAGGTGAATCTGGGAGGTGTGGGACCATGCAGACATACATATACATTCATTCACATATAATAAGAGTAATAATAAGGATATATCTATAAATATCTATATACACACACACACCTATATACATATATATATATATACATATATATATATACATATATATATATATTTACAATACAGACACACACACATACTATGAGAGAGTATATATATATATATATATATATATTATATATATATATATAATTACATTTATTTCATTCCCGTTGGAACTTACTGATTCAGTAGCAGTTTCGAAAGATGTTTCAATGATTCGCCTGATACACAAAAACAGATTCGTCGGCGGTCGGAGCCGAATGACCGACTCATTGTTACTTAAAACAAATGGGTAGAAGGTTTTTTTTAAAATGTGTGTGCATCTCTATATGTTTATCAACGGCACCGTTGTTGTGCAAAGATGTTGGGCAGAAGATTGAAGAAAGGCAAAACATTGAAAGAGAGAGAAATGGAAATATGAAAATAGCCAAAAATAGCAGACACGGACGCTGACAGGAAAAGTCAGCTGTCGTCACACTTTTTGACAACATTTCAATACGATAGCTCTGGCCCAAAGAATAATTAAAATATTTGAGCTTACCTTTTGTCGGAATCGACCAGAACACCGCGGTATTTCTTGGCGCCGGCCTCCAAGCACACGATGAGGACATCCTCGATAGCTTCCTCGATGAATACAGGTAATTTCTCGCCTTTACAAACGGCTTGGTGGTGCCCCCGTCTCTCGTCCGCCATTTTCCGAGCGCACGGCCCTCAAGATTCTAATACGGCGGCGCATGCGCATCCGCACGTCTTGCCATCCTCAGCAGGTAAATCCCGACAAACACACAAATAAATATTTTTATAGAGAAATAGAAATAGAAACGGTTGTATTGATGAAAGTAGCGAGTGTCTGGGCGAATGGTGTAGGCGAAAGAAGACGGAGAAGCAAGAGCTGAAGTTTCCAGCCAGCATACAGGTCTTTCATTGAAAGAAAAAGAAAAAAACACGAAAAAAATTTTTTTCAAAAGGAAGAAAACAACGACCAACGATCAGGCAACTTTTATGAAAGATGTTAGGAACTGGACGTCAGATGGGAAATAAAATGAAATTAAGATATATAAGATATTGTAAATGTATTTGAAATTCAAATATATGTATGAAAATAAATTTACAGCTGCAACGAATGCATTTTTGAATGTTTCTATTGTGAAATAATGGAATAAATACGAAGAGTAATTTTGACTTTTTTGTTGTAAGGGAGGTAACTCCAAGAGAAAACATTTTTATTCTTTGCTCTCTTTCATGGTTGTTGTTTTCTTAAAACCTCTTCCAATCTTACTCATTCCAACGACACACACAGACCTTTCACAAACTTTCTCTCCTTCTTCACTTCATCATCTCTCGGCCTTTACTTAGAAAATATGGGCAGATGCGCCGATTTGCTATTTACAGTAGTTTTAATTTAATTTTGTTAATCTTTATATTTTTCTTTGATTGCATCTCTTTATTGAAAGTTTGACCATCTCTTTCTTTTTCATGTTTCTTTTTTCTCTCTCTCTCTCTATCTCTCCCCTCATTCTGATCTGCCGCGTCTCCCTCTTCTCATCGTCGAGCGATCGACCAGCTGGACTTCATCATTACGTTGAGTCTGCTTAATAGAACAGAGAGAGAGAGAGAGAGAAAGGGAGAAAGCCTGAAGTTTTTCAATGGAGGAAAATATTTCTGACTGCTTCAAGACGCGTCAGAGTCCGATTTTCGTCTTTCCTCAGGTCGTTAAATTAGTCAGTTATGCACCGAACCCCATTCAACTGACTTTACATTTATTCCTTACGGGAAGAAAAGAAAAAAAAAAAAAAAGCAGTTCAGTTTGTGTCAAATCTATATTAGTAGTCGTTATTTGTTTTGGTGTTTAAAAGGTCTTCGAGATTAATAAGAAAAGCTTGATAAAAGCAATTAAGAATCGATGTTTACACATATATTTATATGTGCATACATTTATATACTTTCTCGTCCCTCAATTCTTTCTTTCCTTTTTTCTTTCACTCACACGTTCCCTCTCTCTCTCTTTCTTTCTCTCTCTCTTCTTCTCGCTCTTTCTTTCTCTCTCTCTCTCTCTCTCTCTCATAGGTTTCTTTAAGTTCAAATTTATTAATTCGTACATAAACAAAACGCTGTTATTTACTCTTTTTCGTGGTAGGTGCGGAGAAGATAGTGTCGAGGAAATCAACTGAGCATATTACGGGTACTAATCAACAGTAAGGATAATGTTACAGCCTATTTAATTACGTAAATATTCCACATTAAAATATAAATCCAAGACAAAAAATATAATCATGAGCGAAGAAAAAAGTAGATACCGAAGAAATTTAAGCACAAAATATAGAAGAGGGTTCAACATTAAATTCTTAATGGCTTGGTATATTAATTATAACGCCGATCTCTTGAGCCTTCGAACCAACGCGGAAATATCATCGCGGTTACCCCACAAGAAATAGGAGCTAAATCTCTCTGAACTCACATCTCACTTGAAGAAGAAAACATGAGAGACAAGATAAAAAAAGAAAGACTTGGATTATTGTCTGCTCGATCAAGGTTGACCAGGGGCCAATCAAAAAAACATGAGCCGACGAGGAAGCCTCTTCGTGGTTGTTCGAACTGCTAGACTCAGCAACCAAATGTTACCCTCGTATTCCACACCCCTGCCGCCGTCTTGATACGCTGTCATAATAGATACGTAATGCAATATCGAAGAGACAATGGGATGGTTGTGATTAGGATACCTTTGATTAATAAGTTAGCTGTCTTTACGTTTTGAGTTCAAATTCCGCCGAGGTCGACTTTGCCTTTCCTCTTTTCGGGGTCGATAAATTAAGTACCAGTTGCGTACTGAGGTCGATCTAATCAACCTCAAAAATTTCGGGCCTTGTGCCTATAGAAGAAAAGATTAATAGGTTTGGTCACCAACTGTTGACTTTGGATTAAATGGCATTTATGAATGAGACCACCGACATTAGACTTTTTACTGTGGAACTTATGTCCTACATATAACCATCGTAGGCTACATGCTAAGAAATCGCAGACGCAGGCGTGCCTGCATGGTAAGAAGTTTGCTCCCCAACTACTATAACTCCAGGGCCGACAAAAGCCCGGGAGTGAAAATAGAAGACACTATGCGTGTATTTGTGTTTGTTCTTCACTATCGATTGACAACTGGTGGTGGTTTGTTTACGTTCCCGTAACTTCGGGGGAGACTGGTGTTAGCACCAGGCTTTATAGAAAGCAGGTGCTGGGGTCGATTTGTTCGATTAAAACCTTCAAGACAATGCCCCAGCATGGCCGCAGTTGAATAAATGATAAATATATATATGTGTGGAAAAAGAGAGAGAGAGAAAGATGTAAAATGCTGAACAATACTTCAGCACACAGAAAACAGATCTGTATGTGATTAGAGAGAGGAACTGGAGTTATATGATCCTCCTGCTCCAACTCTCTTCCCCCCTCTCTCTTTTTTCTCCCTCTCTTTCACTCCTCTCTCTCTCCCCTCCCTCACCCCCATTATGTAGATGTAATAAGGCTGAATAATTCCAGGTTTGATCCCTCTATAAGGCATCTCGAATGTGTGTCACATCAATCTAAGCCTTGTGAACGAAACTGGGTGGGTGAAAACTGTGTGGAAGCCTCTTAGATGAACTGTGCTATTTAGCTCTCTTTAGTTTTGGGCCATAAGCCCAGTTGGCCGTCCACAGAAGCTTAAAAGTCTGCACAGAGGGCAACTTATAGGCTAGGATATTATTTGTGATAAACACACAGACACACACACATATGTATACTTGTATGTCTGTGTCAAAATGTCTATAATAAATGAGGTTCAAAATATCTATAAATATCTATTTTGTAGTGGGTCATCTATCAGATAGAAAGCAAGTGACAGAGAATATCAGATATCTATCAGAAAACTGAAGCTTATTGGTGCAAATTACAACAAAACTGGGTTTTTTTATTATCAGATCATTGACTCGCTGCCATTGTCATGTTTGTTGTTGTTGCTCTTGTCCCTGTCCTTGTTGTACTCGTTGTTGTTGTTGTTGTTGCTAAGCAGTGACAATGAGCTCTTGTCTTGACAAACCTATGGTGCATAGCTCAATATTAAAATCTGGTTAGGTATTCAAGTACTATATTTTCCCACCTGTTTTGCATTTATGTGCTTACCTGTGGCGTCTTTATTGTACCTGTATGCTGTTATCCAAAGTTTTAGGTGTTTTAATAACTTATGAACACATTTCAAAATTTCAAAGACAGTGAGGTCATTTATTATTTTACTTTCGGTGGCAATTAAATGCTGTATCGTTAGATTCAGGGACTCCATAGGCACTGATTTTTTAGGTTCAGGGTTTTCAGTTTGAAGTTTTGGTTGCCATTCATCCATAAGGCTTTGTTGGCCAACATTTCATTCTAGTGTCTACCTTTTAGTTGGTTCTCATTAGGACACATCACAATATTGGTTTCAAATTTTGGCACAAGGCCAGCAGCCTTGGGAGAAGGGTCAATTGAATTGACCCTAGTGTTTAACTGGTACGTATTTTATCGATCCTGAAATGATGAAAGGCAAAACTGATCCCGGCAGAATTTGAACTCAGAATCTAAAGACAAACAAAATGCCACTAAGTCAATAGTCATTGGAAAGGTTACAAGTAGCAATGAAAGAGCTTTGACAAATGAAAACCAAACATTTGAATATTTGACCAATTCATCATCATCATCATCATCATTTACGTCGCTTTCCATGCTAGCATGGGTTGGACGGTTCAACTGGGGTCTGGGAGCCCGAAGTGCCACAGTCCAGTCAGATCTGGCAGTGTTTCTACAGCTGGATGCCCTTCCTAACGCCAACCACTCCGAGAGTGTAGTGGGTGATTTTATGTGCCACCGACACAGGTGCCAGACGAGGCTGGCAGACGGCCACGCTCGGATGGTGTTTTTATGTGCCACCGACACAGGTGCCAGACGAGGCTGGCAGACGGCAACGCTCGGATGGTGTTTTTATGTGCCACCGACACAGGTGCCAGACGAGGCTGGCAGACGGCCACGCTCGGATGGTTGTTTTTATGTGCCACCGACACAGGTGCCAGACGAGGCTGGCAGACGGCCACGCTCGGATGGTGTTTTTATGTGCCACCGACACAGGTGCCAGATGAGGCTGGCAAACGGCCACGATCGGATGGTGCTTGTTACGTGCCCACAGCACGGAGGCCAGTTGATGCGGGTCGGTACTGGCTACGGCCACGTTCGGATGGTTTTCTTATGTGCCACGTGCCACCGGCACTGGTACCACAAAGATACAAATTCCATTGATGTTCATCTATTTTGATTTGTTTTGATTTTCACTTGCCTCAACAGGTCTTCACAAGTGTCACAAGAAGGAAGGTATGCACAGGTGGACTGACTACGTCCCAGGTAGGGGCCATGGGTTATGGCCTGCTAGTCTTGCCGGGTCTTCGGATGGTGTTTTTATGTGCCACCGACACAGGTGCTAGATGAGGCTGGCGAACGGCCACGATCGGATGGTGTTTGTCATGTGCCCACCGCACTGACTACGGCACTGATGGATTTCTTGTGTGCCACAGGCACTGGTACCACAAGATACCAAATTCCATTGATGTTCATCTATTTTGTCTATTTTGATTTGATTTTGATTTTCACTTGCCTCAACCGGTCTTCACAAGTGTCACAAGAAGGAAGGTATGCACAGGTGGACTGACTAGTCTTGCCGGGTCTTCGGAAGGTGTTTTTATGTGCCACCGACACAGGTGCCAGATGAGGCTGGCGAACGGCCATGATCGAATGGTGTTTGTTATGTGCCCACAGCACGGAGGCCGCTCGATGCGGAACTGGCTACGGCCACGTTCGGATGGTTCTCTTGTGTGCCACCGCACTGGTACCACAAAGTGTGTGCCACGGCACTGGTACCACAAAGATACAGATTCCATGATGTTCATCTATTTTGATTTGTTTTGATTTGATTTTCACTTGCCTCAACAGGTCTTCACAAGTGTCACAAGAAGGAAGGTATGCACAGGTGGACTGACTACGTCCCAGGTAGGGGCCATGGGTTATGGCCTGACTAGTCTTGCCGGGTCTTCGGATGGTGTTTTTATGTGCCACCGACACAGGTGCTAGATGAGGCTGGCGAACGGCCACAATCGGATGGTGTTTGTCATGTGCCCACAGCACGGAGGCCAGTCGATGCGGTACTGGCTACGGCCACTTTCGGATGGTTTTCTCTTGTGTACCACCGGCACTGGTACCACAAAGATACAAATTCCATTGATGTTCATCTATTTTGATTTGTTTTGATTTGATTTTGATTTTGATTTTCACTTGCCTCAACAGGCCTTCACAAGTATCACAAGGAGGAAGGTATGCACAGGTGGACTGACTACGTCCCAGGTAGGGGCCATGTTTTATGGCCTGACTAGTCTTGCCGGGTCTTCGGAAGGTGTTTTTTATGTGCCACCGACACAGGTGCTAGATGAGGCTGGCGGCGAACGGCCACGACCGGATGGTGTTGTTATGTGCCCACAGCACGAGGCCAGTGATGATGGGGTACTGACTACGGCCATGTTCGGATGGATTCTTGTGTGCCACCGGCACTGGTACCACAAGCGGTTACTGACTACTTTTTATGTGCCACCGACACAGGTGCTAGATG
>NC_043018.1:12674081-12721581 GCF_006345805.1 Octopus sinensis | reverse complement strand
TCTTCCAAGGGGACTTGTTTTCTCTGTTACTCTTTGTAATAACACTAATACCCATAACAATGACACTTAGGGAAGTTAAGTTGGGTTACCGATGTGGGAAGAAAGGCCCACCATTGAATCATCTGTTTATGGATAACCTGAAAAACAGATAGATTCCTTAACCAAAACAGTTCAGAAGTGTGGTAGGGACATCGGTATGGAATTTGGAATTACTAAATGCTCAGTACTTAATATGAAAAGAGGGAAGAAAGCAGCCTGCAGAGGATTGTGGCTACTATCAGGAGAGACCATGGGTGAACCTGACAGTAGTGAGTATAGATATTTAGGGATTTTGGAGCTGGGTGACATTCTACACAAAGAAATGAAAGTCAAGGTCAGCGAGGTGTATCAAAAAAGGGTGAAGATGGTGTTGAAATCCAACCTGAATGCCAAAGATCTGATTACTGCAATGAATATCTGGACAGTTGCAGTGGTCAGATATAGGGTGTCCATCCTCAAATGGACTAAGGAGGGAATATCAAGACTGGATAGAAGGATGCATGGGGCACTACACCCTAAAGCAAATGTAAACAGACTGTATATGAAAAGAAAGAATGGTGGCTGAGGACAAATTAGTATAGACCTTTGAAGCCAAAAGTGAAACATAGAGCCCCCTGGGAAAGCAACACAGTGCTCGCAAAAAGAATTAACATAAAGGAAATAACCAAACAGCACAACAGGAATCCTACAAGAAGAAACTTAAATAGAAAAAAGGAAGGCACTGACAGAACTTAATATATTATATCAGACGGAACAGCAAAAATACATTCAAAGCCAAACAAAATCAGAAAAGGAGCAGACAACAAACAGCTTTCCTTGGCATGACAGACAGTAAATAATAATAATAATAATAATAATAATAATAATAATAATAATAATAATTATAATAATAATAATAATAATAATAATAATAATAATAAAAAAAAAAAAAAGTCTTGGTATAAAAGAGGGGTTCAGCAAATATTCTGCTCAATACCACAGATTTGCTTGTCAGTTGTTTGACCGTAACCAGTTGAGCACGTCCCTAGGTGGCTGACGATATGTGCATCTCTGATCATGAGCAGAAGTAGTGGGGGAGCATCATAGCCATGTGTTGAAAGGAATTCTTGGAGGTTTGGATAATTCCCCTTTGGAAACATGGATGGTTCATTCAACATCCTTAAACAATCCTTATTCAGAGACCTTTTGAGCGGGATGGGCTACTTGACCTGAAGAAAATTCTAACTGGGCCCCATCTGCAAGGTCATGCACTGTTTATCTTGATATGAGATCACCATGTGGCGCACATATGGTTGTGATGCATGTGCCTGGTGTACCCTTATCAGACGGGTAGTCATGATGGGTATACTGGGCTTCGTATATTTTA
Source organism: Octopus sinensis (assembly GCF_006345805.1). Lineage (NCBI taxonomy): Eukaryota > Metazoa > Mollusca > Cephalopoda > Octopoda > Octopodidae > Octopus > Octopus sinensis. The sequence continues at coordinate 12,720,176 of NC_043018.1, read as the reverse complement.
CCCCAATGTCACTTTGATGGCATGCACTGTCTGAAACAATAGTTGAAAAAAATTATTAAGGTCTGAAACTTAGGAAAAGGAGGCTAGTCAATTTCAATGACACCATTAAAGAACGAAAGGCAAAGTTGACCTTGGCAGAATTTAAACTCAGAATGTAAAGCCGGAAGGAATGTTGCTAAGCTTTTTGTCTGACAAGCTAATATTCGGCCAACTCACCATCTTAAAACATCAACTTAATAATGATTTCAAATTTTGGCACAAGGCCATCAGTTTTTGAGGGGAGGGTGAAGTCAACAACATTGACCCCAATATTTGACTTGTACTTATTTTATTGACTCTGAAAGGCAAAGTCAAACTCAGTGGAATTTGAACACGGAACTTAGAGACAGATAAAATGCTGCTTAGTATTTTTTCTGGCATGCTAACAATTCTGCCAGCTTACCATCTTAAAAGCACTAACCTAATTATCTTTACTGCTCTAGGCACATGGCCAGAAATTTTTACAGAAGGGGCCAGTCAATTAGATTGACCCCAGTACACAACTGGTACTCAATTTATCAACCCTGAAAGGATGAAAGGCAAAGTCGATCTTGGTGGAATTTGAACTCAGAATGTAAAGACAGACGAAATACCGCTAAGCATTTTGCCCAGCGTGCTAACGTTTCTGCCAGCTCACCACCTTACACCAACCTAATAATGACAGTCATTTTACTAAATTCTCAATTATTCTCAAAAAAATTAATTAAGGCAGATTGGAGCCTGGTGCAGCCATCTGGTTCGCCAGTCCTCAGGCAAATCATCCAACCCATGCTAGCATGGAAAGCGGATGTTAAACGTTGATGATGATGATGATGATGATGCATTGTATTTCAACAGAAATACATTAATGAAAGGAATAATATTATATCAATCTGAGACAAACGAGAAGCTAAGATTCATTAACCATCCAGTTTTGCTTAACTAATTTCTAAGCTCAAATCACGTCAGAGTCAACTTCACGTTTCATCTGCCTGGGGCCACATCAGCTAAGTACCAGTGTAGATTGACAATACTCCCTACCTTCCCCCTTCCCCCTCTCTAAATGTGGAATCTGATCTTAATGAAAAGAAATCAATATTTTGTCATTTTTTGCTCTGGAATGAAGACAGTTATTGATCTTCTTATATTTTTGCCTTTATACTTCCAGCACTTCCCAGCCAGCAAGAGAATCTTTATGCAGTCACTCAAACTATTAGAAACAGCAACTAAATCCCCCTCGATTCCCACACAAACAGATGAGATGGCTGAAACACCTTTGATCATAATGCTGCTCAATCAGGGGGCTGACATGTGGCTACACAACAACCTCCAGTACATTTTAGCGAGTATCTGCATGTGTGTGTGTGTGTGTGCATATACATGGTGGTGCTCCAATATGGTCACAATCTAATGACTGAAACAAGTAAAAGATATATCATCATCATCATTTAATGTCTGTCTTCCTTGCTGGCTTTGGTCAGATAGTTTGACAAGATCTGGCAAACCATGGAACTGCACCAAACTCCACTGTCTGCTTTGGCATGGTTTTTATGGCTGGAGTTCAAACAGTTGCATACTGGGGTCGATCTAATCGACTGCCCCCCCCTCCCCCAAAATTTCGGTTCTGGTGCCTTGAGTAGAAAAGATTATCAGCATGGAAAACAGACGTTAAAGGATGTTTTCCATGTTGGTGTGGGTTGGTTGGTTTAACCAGAGCCAGCAAGTTGGAGAGCTGCGCCAGATTCCAGTCTGTTTTGGCTTGGTTTCCACACCCAGATGCCCTTTCTAATACCAACTACTTTACAGTGTGTACCAGGTGCTCTTATGACAGACATATGTTATGACACTTTTGCATACATGACCCTGTCTTGAAATAGGAGCCAAATCTCCCTCAAATCACACCCTACCAGTCATCTTTAAAAGATGCAAGGACACTTTACATAATGTAGAGCTAAATACCCTAAAAAGGTAGGTGGAATATTTACAATTGGAATATCTTTGATGATAAGATTGCTTGGTCAGTGGTAATTCAAAGCCAAACAGTAATAACCTGTACATACACACAAATATGTATATACACTCACTCTTATTTTGATACACACCTGCATACGCACTTAAACATTTATAAACACACAGAATAATAATATAAGAATAATATAACAATTTATTGTTCTACTTTGCCAATGGCTATAAAAAAATTTAAGAAAATTAACTTGAAACTTCATAAATACCATATTTTTGTCTGAAATAGCTGCAAGTGAAGGACTTGATGGAAAACAAATGTTTTACTTCAAGAAAGAATTCAGAATTCAAAACTAATATATTCAGATAGTTTACCTCACAGTGCCAAAGTGTTACCAGGACTACAAGAGAAAATTAAGGATTAATCTGGAATCAAGGAGCCTGAAGGTAAACATGACCAAGGTTAATGAGTATTTCTGTCATTAAAATTCCTTTGAAAGCTACTCAAAGCCATTGACTTGCTAATTATAAATGCAACCATAATTATCAATTACAACTGATGTGAGCTGTTCTGTTTCCACAGGCCAGTCAGATAACTCAGGTAATCTTGGCTTTTTCTCAGTCTACCTGGCTGACAACAGGACATGCAAACAAATCCTAAAAGTAAAATAAATATTCTCACATTGTCTTTTATCATTTGTCTTCAACTTGTTTCATTCATAGAATTGTGGTCATACTGGGGCACCACCCTGAAGGATTTTACTTGAATGAATCAGCCTCACTACTTTTTTTTTTTTAACCCTGGTACTTATTCTATCAGTCTGTATTGCCAAACTGTTATGGGGATATAAACAACCTGTGCCAGTTGTCAAGTGGTGTTGGGAACAAACACAAAGACACACAGACAGATCTATCTTTTACTTGTTCTAGTTATCAGACTGCAACCATGTTGGGGCACTGCTTAGGAGAATTTTAGTCAAACGAATCAAGGCCAGCATTAATTTCTTTTTAGCCTATCGGTCTCTTTTTCTGAACTGCTTGATTATCAGGATGTAAACACACCAACACCGGTTGTCAAGCAGTGGTGGGGACAAACACAGACACAAAGACACACACAGATATCTTTCAGTATCTGTCTACCAAATCCACTCACAAGGTTTTGGTTGGCCTTGGACTAGAGAAGGAAACATTTACTCAGATGCCACATGGTGTAACTGAACTCAGAACCATGTGGTTGGGAAGCAAACTTCTTACTGCACAACCACACCTGCATCCATAAATTCAAATAATAATAATAATAATAATAATAATAATGGTTTCAAATTTTGCCACAAGGGCAGCAATTTTGGGGGAGGGGACTAGTCGATTACATCAACCCCAGCGTATTACTGATACTTAATTTATCGACTACGAAAGGATGAAAGGTAAAGTCAATCTCAGCGGAATTTGAACTCAGAACATAACGGCAGATGAAATACTGTTAAGCATTTCACCCAGTGTGCCAACGATTCTGCCAGCCCACTGCCTTAAATAGTAATGATGATGATGATGATGATGATGATGGACTTTCGCCTTTGAAGATGACACATGAGTATTTAGCTTTTGACAAATGCTCTGCACAAAGGATTTGTTTATAGTGATCAGGCTTAGGAGTGGCTGTGTGGTAATTAGCTTGCTTACCAACCACATGGTTCCAGGTTCAGTCCCACTGCATGGCACCTTGGAAAAGTGTCTTCTACTATAGCCTCGGACTGACCAAATCCTTATGAGTGAATTTGGTAGATGGAAACTGAAAGAAGCCCGTCATATATATATATATATATATGTAGAGGCACATGGCTTAGTGGTTAGGGTGTCAGCGTCATGATCATAAGATTATGGTTTCAATTCCTGGACTGGGCAACGTGTTGTGTTCTTGAGCAAAACACTTCATTTCATGTTGCTCCTGTCCACTCAGCTGGCAAAAATGAGTAACGCTGCGATGGACTGGCATCCCGTCCAGCTGGGGAACATATAGCCATAGAAACCGGAAAACCGGGCCCATGAGCCTGGCTAGGCTTTAAAAGGATACATTTTTTTTATTTATGATATATACATATATATATATATATGTATGTATGTATGTGTATATATATTCGTGTGTGAGTGTGTGTGTGGTATTTTATATCCTTTTTATAATGACTAGTAGAAAGATTGCCTGAAGGACGGTTTTGATAGGAATATACTTAATTCTCTGTTGTCTTCCATTTCCTGAGCTGTTGGGAATACCAGAAAATGTAATCAGAAAAAAATATCATGTAATGTAACCCAGGGCTGAACCTTCTAAACCCGCTGAATATTTAGAACATCTTTATATTTACATTAAAATTTGTGAAATCTGGTTTGGGCAAACAACAAAATGCAATTGAAACAAAAACATCGACAGCTTAGGACTTAAATCATTTTAATCTTTACTTAATAAATGCTGTCTGGTTGTTATGCAATAATACTTAATTCTACTGGTCTATTTACATCTTAAATACAACACACGTTAAACCAGCTAAATTGCTGCCAGCAAATTAATTTACAGCCTTAATTATCAGATAAGTTCTGAATAGTTCCATCAATGTAAATGTCAAACTGACAACAGAAACTATCTGCCAATGATTTTTCACAAAAATTAGGCTTTTTTATTGCTGTTTTTAGTGGCATCCATGTGAAACATTTCCAGAAAAAGAGAAACTTTCTCATAAATTCATTATTATTAGTTTTAATTTGATTAATAACTATATCTTAAAGATTGTAAGCAAATTGTCACCATATAGTTAAAGATATAAGTCAGCATTAAGCATGTGCTTCGGGTATCATGGGAGGTGGCCACTACAGAAATGGTAAATGGTTTATGACATAAGAGAAATCACTTTAACCTTGCTAAAGTAATATTCAAAGTGATTTATATGATTAGGAATATAATTTCAAAGAGCTCATGGTGTCACAGAGAGGATCAGATCAAAGTCTTTGCAACTAAAAAGATTAGGAGAAAATTTTTCAAATATGAATAAAATGGAAATATACAAAAATAAACATTATTTTGTTTCGTTTTAAAAGACAGAAATTTATTTTATGACTTATTATTATTATTATTTATATTTGAAATACATATATATGAGGGCACCACAATCTTTTAAGTGCTTAGGGCCTCTATGGGCTTTAACCTGGCCAGGGAATAGGACACACTGCAGTCTCTTTCCAAATGTTAGAGTATACCCCGGCAGCAAGTGATGGTTATAACAAAAAAATATTTTAATAAAAATCATTTAAAAATAAGAATAAACAGTTTCTTTTTTAAATGTGTATAAAATAATAAATAATACATCAAAAGAGGTTAAAAATATCATCACAGCCTTATCACATTCTGTGTTGCACTGAATCTCCCTGAAAACTAAGTTAAGGTTATGCTTGTCTGTGGAGCACTCAACCACCTGCGTGTTAATTTCATGAGCAGGCTGTTCCATTGATCGGATCAACTGGAACACTTGTTATTGGAACTAGCAGTATAGCCGGGCGTTGCTCGGGTTTGTTTCGACCCTTTAGAATTGGAATTTTTGAAAAGTAAAAATTTTGCATTATGTAGCTTGTTATTCTCTTTAAGTGAACATTTTTATGGTTGAAATACACCGAAAAATGGTGACACAGCAGTAAAAAAATCGTCAAAAATAGGGATTTTCATAGGAAAAAAGCACCTTTTTGCTTACTCTCTTTTACTTCATCTCATGACATCTCTGATGCCTCCCTCTGTTTTAAAGTGCTGTATCATCTTTCCTCCTCTCTTATTCATACTATCTCTTTCTTCCCTCACTTGGTACTTTTTGGTTATCTCACCCCCATTAAAAAATTGCCATTAAAAAACTGGGTTATCTTCCCACTAAAAAAATCAAGATATGACATCAGATTGAATTAAAAGAGTTAGATCCTTTTGATTCAATACTTCAACGTATTGTTGACATTTGGCCACCTCAATAGGCAGGGTAGGAATGGTTATAAAAATATCATCAGATTCAGTAAAATGTTTAATTTTTTCCATTTTTATGTTTATGAATTTTTTCAGTTTTGAAAAAATTTGTTATAAAAATATTATCAAATTGAAAATGATGTTTCGTCTTTTCACTTTTTATGTCTATTAATTTTTTCTCTTTTCTATTTGTTTTATTGAGAGTCAAACAATTTTTTTAGTTGAAGGAGAAAACCAAAAGTACCAATATTTCTCGTAAAATGGGGGAAATAACCCAATTTTTTAATGGGGGTGAAATAACCAAAAAGTACCCCTCCCTCTCTGTTGCTGTTTGCTTGCCTGTTTTTCTTTCTCTCTCCATTTCACTCTGTTGCTACTCTATGTATCTGCTTCTCTGTCTAATCTTCGTCTGTTAATAAAGCTTTCTCTCTCTTCCACCTCCCCCAGGACAAAGAGAAGGAAACCAACAACGAAAACCAAAAAATAAACAACAGACATGATTTCAATGCCTTACAAAGATTCGTTAGCATTCAGTTTACGTTTGCAGAATGGTCTGGAGAGGTTATGAATACTTCCCATTTCCCCAAGGCTATCTTAAAGAATAAAACCTGATATGCAAAATATACTTTGCAAGTGATTCCATATTTTGAGGAAAGAACATTTGGAAAGGCAGAGCATTGTCATTATTCATCATCGTTTTAATATTCACTTTCCCATGATTGCTTGTGTCGGATGGACTTCATTATGACATTTTCTACAGCTGGATACCTTTCCTGTTACCAATTCTCTCCTCTTTCCAAGCAAGGTAATATTTCCTTCCCATGGCCAAACATGTTTTCACAGAATATTGGAAATTAATAACATTCATTGACATTATGCAAGGTCAAGACAAGGAAACTCAAATGCACATACACGTATGAGACAGGCTTCTTTCAGTTTCCATTTACCAAATTCATCCAAAAGTGCCACACAATGGGATTGAACCCTAAAACCATGAGATTACAAAGCAAATGTCCTAACCACATTGCCACATATTTAACATTGTGAGCATTAAGTCTGAGAGACAATCCTAAACATGTTCCAGTCTTAATACACCTCTTCAGCAAAACGGAAACTTCACTGAACTACCCAAAGTAGCAATGAGAGAATCGACAAACAGATGTACAACTGTGTACACAACAAGGCATAAAAATTTAATGATTCCCCGACTGGCTTCTGTGCCGGTGGCACATAAAAAGCATCATCTGAACGTGGCTGATGCCAGCGCAGCCTTGACTGGCTTCCGTGCCGGTGGCACGTTAAAAGCACCGACCGATCGTGGCCGATGCCAGACTCCCCTAGCACGTAAAAAGCACCCACTACACTCTTGGAGTGGTTGGCATTAGGAAGGGCATCCAGCTGTAGAAACACTGCCAGATCAGACCGGAGCCTGGTGCAGCCCCTGGCTTCCCAGACCCCGGTCGAACCGTCCAACCCGTGCTAGCGTGGAAAACGGACGTTAAACGATGATGATGATGATTCATTAAAAACAATAATGGTATTAACGGTATTCTTTCAGTTAATAATCAGAAAATGAAAATGAAAAATTATTGTAAGCAATTGGCATTAAAATATTGAAATTTTGAACCGAAATTTTTTTTTTTTTCAGAATCGTAATCTTCATATTTTTGAAGGTGGAATTCTCAAAGTTTTCACAAAAAAGTTAAAAACAAAAATTTCAGGCAGGTGAAAATTTTTAAAAATATGAAAAGCTGTGGTGGGAGAGGGCTTTTTTAAAAAAAAATTTCAAAATTGTAATCTCCGTTGTCGAAAACATGGGAGCCATCCAAAATATTTTGAAAATTTAACATGACCACCCGAATGCTGGCAATAATTAAGTCAGTGTAGTAAACATTAAAAACATCATTAGTAATAAATATGTAATGTGAAAAAGATAACAATAACTGAATGACTATTTCGTTTTGGGATTCGGTTTGCAAGATTCTTTGTGTGAGTTCGTGTGTTGAAGTGGAAATTTTACCGGTGAGTGTGTTAAATTATAAGACACTAAAAGAGAATAACTCCCCCCAGACACAACTGAATGACTATTATTTTAATTTTAATAATTTCGTTTTTCAGGAGATAACTTCAAGCATGCTTTTGCCTTATTATACCTCCTCAGCGAATAGATTTTTCCCTCAATATGCTTGTCAAAGGATAAATGAAATAACCACAACAGTAAATATACAGTACCATATACATGTAGGCTTGGAAATCTAGATATTTAAAAACTGAATACTTTTTCCTGCGACTTTATTTCCTGTCCCGTTAGAGATTTTATATACCATTGTAATTTTGATTCTCGGGGACAAAAAGTCACAGGGGAAAAAAAATCCTAGTTAAATTTTTTACTGATTTAATGTAATTTTGCTTCAGAGATAACACCAATTTTTTAATGGGGGTGAGATAACCAAAAAGTATCCATTGTTTTATTCAATAAAACGTCTTTTTTTTCGCCATAAGTGAAATGCCATTATGTAAAGTATGTCATGTCAATATATGCATGTAATGTCATTTACAAGGTGACGTACAATATTCCAAAATATTTTATCTATCTATTTTAAAATAGATCAAATATTTTAAAATGTGCCATTATTAGAAATCGTGACATTATTTTTTCCAAACTAAAATTTTGACTTTTAAACGCTTGCCTTTATTTTAATAACTTAATGAACCTTTATGGGTTTACCTCTAAGAACTGAGCAAGGAATAACAGCCGAATTTCCTTCAAATCACCCTTTCCTATTAAAACAAATCACACCGAACATTAGATAATGCAGTTCTAGATACTCTAAAAAGACGGGATGGTCACGGCTAGAATATCTTTGATAATAGATTTACTACTTCATGGTTAACCCAGAGATAAACACCAACAACATGAAAAAACTAAAATTACAAGCACTGTTTATTTACGGGAAAAAACGCTGAATATGACAGAATTTGCCAATCCCTTGTAAATTCTCTCTATATAATTGCAGGGCTGATAGAATCAGGTCATTTTTTGGGTTTGCTCCAACGAACTCTCTTAACCTTGGGAAAAAAAATATTAATTTAATTATTTATGTTTGTAAAAACCTTAAGCAAGTTATTTCATTGCACTGCTGCTGATTGCTCACACCAAAGGTTCTCAACGTGGGGGGTACTACCCCAAGGGGGCACTAGACATGTCGAAAGCGACGGTGAGGTAATATAATTAAATGCTAAATTTTGAGGCTTTGTGCTTATGTTCTGACTGAAAACCCCGCAGAAGCTAACTCTACCTCCAAACCTTCCTTGAAGAAGGCCGATAAGATAAAAATAAACTACCAAATGAAACTGTATGTTGATTTAGCTGTCTACAGCCTTCCTCTAAAATTGATAAGTCTTGTGCCATTGTTAGAAATCAATAAAAATGTAATATCAACAACATTAAATTGAAACGAATCACCAAACTAATTGAAGAGGAGGGGAAAATTGTTTCTACTAAAAGCACAAGGCCTGGAATTTGGGATGAGGATGCTAGCTGATTACATCGACCCCAGTGCGTAACTGGTACTTATTTTATCGACACCGAAAGGATGAAAGGCAAAGTCGACCTCGGCAGAATTTGAACTCAGACCGCCGAAATGCCGTTAAGCAATTATCCCGGAGTGCTAACGATTCGACCAAGCTCACCGACTTAATAATAACTGTTTCTAAATTTTGGCACAATGTCAGTAATGTTGCAGAACGAGGGAAGCTGATTACAACTAGTTCCGTTCTTATCTTGGTGCTACTTAAATAGAGGGGCAATGTTTTGTTTGTCGTAGCACACGTTTCCGTCGACTTCCGTAAAAAACTTTTATTTTTTTACATATGGCTTTGCGGGAATATTTGAAGTAATGAGAGCGAAAGAGACTAAGAGGAAGCGATTTTATGATGAGGGAATTTCTTTTTGAAGTCCCCGTGTGTGTGTTTGATGAGGTGTGGGAGACAGACAGTATGTTGTGTAAGTGGAGTGCTTCTGTTAGTGTGTGCGAAGAGACAGAGAGAGTAATATGTGAAAGAGAGAGATAACTGAAATTTTTTACTCGGTGTATGTGTATATGTATGTGTATGTATCTATGTATGTGTGTGTGTATGTATGTGTGTATGTATCTATGTATGTGTGTATGTATGTATGTATGGCCGATTCAGTGTAATTTTTTACTCGGTGTATGTGTATATGTATGTCTGCATGTATGTGTGTGTGTATGTATCTATGTATGTGTGTGTGTGTGTAAGTATGTGTGTGTATGTATGTATGGCCGATTCAGTGTAATTTTTTACTCGGTGTATGTGTATATGTATGTCTGCATGTATGTGTGTGTGTATGTATCTATGTATGTGTGTGTATGTATCTATGTATGTATCTATGTATGTGTGTGTGTATGTATGTATGTATGTGTATGTATGTATGTATGTATGTATGTATGTATGTATGGCCGATTCAGTGTTTACATTTTTTACGGAAATCGACGGAAACGTGTGCTACTACAAACGAAACATTGCCAATTCTGGATCTACAGAAGTATTTAAGTGTCCTTGAAAAAAATGATATTTTAGATGAGATACCATCAGTTTGTTTCTCTAACGTTTTACATATTTCAGCTTCGATTTGTGAAAGAGAAAATAGCAATTTTGAAAAGAAATGTCTATAAAACTATATTTTAAAGATCGAATGGTTATGGAGGGGATCCAGCAGAATAGTAACGACGGGGATCCGTGCATAAAGAGACGGTCGAGAACCTCAGCGATTCAAGCAGCGACCGCCTTTGAAGAGGAGAGAGAAAAAATAAAAGGAAATTAAAAATCAATAAAACCTCCCCGATTACACACTTATTATGTGGTGCAAGACTACAATAAATGCTCCCTTCCACTTCCGGTTAATTATATCTTTTTTTTTTTGTTTTCTTTGTTTTTGTGTTCGATTCTCGTGTTTCCTCCCTTGTTTGTTGTTGTCGTGTTTGGTCTGCAGATGGCGCTGCGTGTCGCTCCAAAATTCCGCCAGTCTTGTTGTGTTGTTTGGCGAAAGAACTTGTTGCTGTATCATGTCGACGGCTGCCTCGGCCGTTGCTCTGCTTCTTCCCCCCCGCTTCTGCCGCTGCTCTGAGGCCGCATCACTCCTTCATTTAACCCTTCATCTATAGGAACATTACAAGTCATGCCAAAAAGAAAGCCCAGCGTAAGTTCAACTCTCTTGTTTCTCTCACAGACACATCATATATGTGTCTCTCTTATATACACACATACATACATATTTATATACTGTATGTGTGTGTATATATATACTGTATGTGATGATATAATGTATGTGTGTGTGTATATATATATATATAAGTTCGTTTGTGTCTATAACCTTGGTTGAAATTTCTTGTTTCCCTCATATATATATATATATGTATGTATTTACTGTGTGCACATAGGTGTATATATGTGTGTGTAAATACAAGTTCATTTGTGTATATAAACCTGGTTTTTACTGTATCAGGGATTTTGCTATTAGACAACATCGGAGATGGTTTGATCTGACCGACAAATATCTGAGAATCCGTCGTCTCCGAAAAGTACATCTCGTAATGTCTATTTATTATATTGGACAAGTATTTTTTTAAAAATGGAGCAAATTTGCAAAGATATAGAAATGTGTTTAGTCTTGTGTTTGCTTTCGAAAATGTTTCTTGGTTTGAAGATAGTTTTCCCAGTCAATCCATCGCTGTGTGCCGGAATAAGAAACGATCATGCCGGTTTATTTTGTAGCATTTCCTTCTTGCAACCTGGTGCCAACCATTCATAGATTTATTGATCGATTTCCTTTGCCACAAAGACTGAACAATTAGTGAATCGTGGAATCCGAGCACAATTCTTCTTTCTCTCTCTCTCCTATCTATCGTTTGTGTGTATATATATATATCTATTCCCACTTAAAAGTGGATGTTGTAATTATATCTATGATGATCCTTCGTTCTAATAACAGCAGTTTAGCTTCAAAATAAATGGTATATTTCTTTATCTTGCTGCTGCTGAGGATGAAGGATTTCTTTTGCGCAGCTATCGTTCTCTTTGCCAATACAAGATGTGGTTCCTAAATACCTTGCAACGATCTACCAAAAACATTATCCTGCATTTGGCTATTCCAGACTTTTCCGTGTCCAGTGACCGACCGATATTTCTGAAATGTCGACCGATTATACACATTCCTTACCCTGGGACCCTTATTATTTATGCTATTCAGCTTTACTCCATGGATATTTCGTACTGGATAGACTGGGTAGAGACTGCTAAAAATATTCTAGGAGAAAAGTTGATGAAGGAAAGAAAAACTCCAGCATAAATATATTTACACAGAGTTGATGCATTCTCAGTCACACGTGGATGCAAACTCGGGGCTCAGTTTATGTAAACGTTTGAGCTGCAAAGCGATCCCTCACTTTTAGGACTTCGTTTCCGAGTTTTGATCCAAGCCTATTATATGTATGAATTGGTTTCCCTTGATCGTTAAGGCTGACTTAGTTTTTAAATATTTCCAGCCTTCTCTTCTGTTCAATACTAATCTCATTCGCTTTTTCGTCTTGCATCATCATTCCTATAGAAATCGATTTGAAACTGAAAATTTGTCAATGTCAGATCTGTTCTTGTTGAAGCAATTAAAAAGGCGACGGGTTTATTATAACCGCCAGATCTCTTCTTATTTATGGATATTAATCATTATTTTTAGAATATAGCGAAATTCTTCCGTGTCGCACTGTGTATGTGTGTGTGTGGGGGGGGGTATTTGTTAGTCATCGAGCTGTTTTAGTATAAAAATTGTTTTATTTCGTGAAGTTTTAATTCCCTAATTCAAACGAAACAGTATTTTGACTGTGAGAATCGTCCTTTTCTCACGATCTTCGCGCGCGCGTGTTTATATATATAAATAGCTGTTATCCTTCATTTGGTTGTGATAACAAATTCTATTGAGAGAGAGAGAGAGAGCTGTGTGTATGTTCCCTGTTGTTGTGCTTTGTATAACATAACCCGCCCCCACTCCAGGCCAACCCCGATCGGGTGGGTCTTTCTTTGATCAAAGGCATTCCAGCCATTGCTGCCCCGTCTTTTTAGTGGAATGTTGGATTGCATTATTAACCAATATATTCCAACTATCAAAGACGGAGATTTGGCTGATGCTCCAAGCCTGTCCGATCATCTGCGTAAACAGAGATGTCCCCGCTGAGCTGATCCATCTTTACTGTCCGATTTCGGTTCAGACCACTGTTTTTCACTACACAACATTAATTTCTCCTTTTCCTGTGATGTTCTCTTCATTGGTGGATACTTCATAAATATCTTAGTCATGACATTTCATACAATATATATATATATATATATATATATATATATATATATATATATATATATATATGGAGTGCTCTGTAGTATAGTTATGATAAAAGTACTTTAAGGTAGATACGGTTACTTTTATTATATGATTGTTACATTAAATTGTTTTGTGTTTTGTAAAAATATAGAAAATGCGCAGTTTTAGTTAAACATGTAAATCTGATATGACACTGTTGAGAATTTTTTGAAGTTTATCAAAATACACATTATATATCTGCACACACCCATCATCCAGGTTACAATATATAATGCAGGGCATTCTGAAACTCTACGTGGAATCTATGTACAACGTTAAGCATTATATATGCCACTTTACCATTTTCTCTCTGGAAATATCGATAAACATAGAGAGTGGATGAAGGAGAGACTGATTAAACATTTATATTGAATTTAAAAACCTTTCCTGTTGTCACTTTTCTTACAGATACTTTTGTTGTGTTGTAGTTTCTGCTATTATACAAAAGCTTGAGGGAATTTTAGACTTAATGCAGAGAAATTAAGCTTGTATCAAAAACTAGTCGTTTGTCTCCATGCTACTGTAAGCTTTTATGCTGTCAATAGGTTTTGTATATATGTTGGTAATGGTTAGTATATAAAATAATTCACAACATGACACATAGCTATAAGTTCAGGCTATTGATGGAGGTAAGATGCATTTGAGAGTATTGGAGTTGGTTGAACTTCACTTTCTGTGAGATTTCTCTCAATGATTTGGTTTCAAGGAAGATGCTATGCCCATGGCAATTGCAGAACTTCGGAGACCAGTAATATTCTTTGATTCTGAGTTGTGCTGTGCTTAGAAGTCAAAGTTTGTTAGGAGTTTGTTAGCTTTCAAAACTGAAATTTCTTCACTCTATCCCCTCGAGGGCAAATTCCCAGACTCCTAGTTTTGTTCTAGCTGCACAAAAAAAAAGCCAAACAGTTTAATCTATATTTAATTTTCAATCGTTATTGTGATTCTGAATTTCTTTTCAAAAATTTAGATAACTCCTTTCTTATTCTTGTAAAAATTGTTCTACCTTAAGTGTGGAAGTATCAAAAGTTTCATCGACAAAAAGTTTGTATTATACTTTCTTGATAAGAACAACAAAGTTTTTTGGTTGTGAAAGGATTCAGACAGTCTCCCATACTACCTCTGATGATGAGCTGTACCTCTCTACATTAGTAGGGAATCCTTTGTCCATGTAATTTCACTCATATTCTGTTTTGAAACCACTCTCTGATAAACACTCTAAAAATCAATCTTAAGATCAAAACAGTAATTTAAAAGTTACATATTCAGAAATTTCATCATCATTCAACATCTGTATTCCCTGCTTACATGTTTTGGATGATTCAACAAGATCCATAGAGCCAGAGGACTGTGGTTGAACTCCAATATCTACTTCAGCAAGGTTTCTACAACTGGGTGCTCTCCTGAATGGTCACTCATTTTACAGAATGTATTGAGTGCTTTTTTTTTCATGGTACCAACACTAGTGAGATGAAGTAAATTGTAAGACAAGTTCCCTTGATAGAGTGATGGTGGTTTTGTGCCAAGTGTTGAGAGGCTAAAGTAGGAAAGAGAGGTGATAACATGGCTGCTTTAGCAAGAAAGGGAGAAGAGGAGTCTGGGTGGAATTTGTAACGATTATTTTTCGCTGTTCAGTTGTACTCTCTCACCCACAGGCTCTTATGCATATGTTGACCCTGGTACTATAATGGTTCCCTATCCCTGCTCTAGATAGTTCATGATTACTATCTAATATATTGAAGTTTTTTGAGACAAAAATATTTTTTCAATGACTCAGGCACAACTATTTGAGAGTAAATTGTTCAGTCTTGTAGCTAGCATCTTAACATCCACAGCTGTTCGTGAATTATCATATGAACGAAATTAACCCTTATCTGGCACAGTATCGATAGGGTTTGAATACTTAGCCGGCAATTAAAATGATTGATCTTCATCTCAGAACGGCTTAAAGCAACTGTCTGAAAAGCATTGTCATCATTGTTTTTATCACCATTTCACCTGACCTGTAAGAGCTAACCATTCTCCAATCAAATCTCAGTGCTTTTTCCCCCATGTCTTCCTTGGTCTGCTTCTAACACTCTTTATTAAGCACAACATATCCAACACTTCTCTATGGTAATACTCGGTCATGGTTTCAGTCCATTTGCAATTTAAGTTAACATTGACTAATGACAAGTGACTGAGACCTTTGGAAGTATGCTGTGCTTGTGAGACCACAACCCATGGCCTATGCCAGGGGTGTAACCAGCCCACTTACGCGTACCTTTCCTTCATTGGACACTAAGCTCTGCTTGTGAAGACCTGTTGAGAGTGAAATTGAAATCAAATTTGATGACTGGCATCCATACTAGTGGAGTGCTAAGAGCACCATCTGAGCGCGATCGTTGCCAGAGCAGCTGACTGGCTTCCGTGCCGGTGGCACGTAAAAAGCACCATTCAAGCATGATCGTTTCCAGTGTCGCCTTACTGAAACTTGTGCTGGTGGCACATGAAAAATATTCAAGTGAGGTCGTTGCCAGTACCGCCTGACTGGCCCTCGTGCCGGTGGCACGTAAAAGCACTCACTACACTCTCGGAGTGGTTGGCGTTAGGAAGGGCATCCTGCTGTAGAAACTCTGCCTGATCAGATTGGAGCCTGGTGCAGCCATCTGGTTCGCCAGCCCTCAGTCAAATTGTCCAACCCATGCCAGCGTGGAATGTGGATGTTAAATGATGACGATGATTACATATGCAATTGATCATATGCAACTAGTATCTCTTGAGTCTCTAGAAATATATAGATGTGTTGTGGTCATAGTTCTTTGCACAACATTCTGACAATATTCTTTTGTTCAAAGAAATTTACTCCCAAGTTAGGAAAGAATGACTATGGGTACATTTTCTGATTTGGTCAACAAATAAAAACATAATATTTGGTTGGTTCTATTTGTCTGTCTTGCTGCTACTGCAATAGCTTCTACTTCCCTAAACATTCTAAATAAATCTTTAGTCCTACCAGCAACAGTGTTTTACATCTGCTTTTCCAAAATGGCATGGGTTAGGAGTACAAACTGGGTCACTCTGCTGCAGAAGCTCTACGGAATATCAAGCGGGCCTTTGGTAATGGTTTTGTTGACATTAGAACTGTTCAGAGATGGTTCCAAACCTCTTGTTCAGGAGATGATAGCCTTGAAAATGAACCAAGTGGTAGGCCAAAATCAGTTATTCGGCATGGTGGATTAAATGCTTTGGTTGTACAAAATCCGAGAACAAAGGTTTGAAAACTTTCATCAGATCTCCAAACATCTTGCACAACTGTTTTCCGACACCTGTAAAAAATTGGAAAAGTTAAGAAAACAGGTAGGTTTGTTCCACATCATTTGAATGAGATTCAGAAAAACAGACGTCTCGACATGTGCTCCGTATTCCTTTCTCAACTGGAGAAAAGCCATTTTTGCATCAAATCTTTTCTTATGATGAGAAATGGACACTCTTTGACAACAGCAGGAGAACAGGACAGTGATTAGATGCAAGAAAATCACCTAAACACTACCCAAACCCACCATTGCACCCTAAAAAGTTAGAGGTCACTGTATGATGTTCCTTTTTGCAACAAGGAAAAACAGTAACAGCAACATCATATTGCCAGGAAATTGATTGTATGTATGAGAATTTGAAAAAGAAGCAACCCAGACTAAGTGAATAGAGATGGCCCAATTCTGCTCCAAAACAATGCACTTCCTCACACTCCTCAAGCTACGGTTCAAAAGTTGCAAAGCCTGAACTATGAGATTTTGCAACATCCTCCCTATTCCCCTGATATCTCTCCTACTGATCCTCACTTATTTAAGCATTTTGAGCTTTTCATAAGCAATAAGACATTCTTAAACAGAAAAGAGGTAACTGAAGCATTTGGACAGTTTATCACGGCAAAAGAGGAATTTTTTAATTTTTTTAAAGATGGACTATTTGACATAAATGTTAGGTAAACTTTATAAATGAACATGGATCCTACTTTGATTAAATAAATCAGTTCTCTAACACTTCTGAAACATTTTATTGTTGCCTTTCAAATACGACATTTCATGTGAAACAACCCAATATATGTGCGTGTGGATTTGAGGGTTTTGTGTGTTTATGTATGTGCTGCCAGGCCTACATCACAGCCTCCTTCACACCTTGACTCCTTTTATCTTTCCACCACTGACTTTCTTGTTGCCCTTATTTCTCACACCTCTTTTATGCTTCTCTCCCCTACAGTCATCTTGACAGCTTTGGCCCATCATGAAGTCCATGTATAAGAGACTCCATTGAATCTGTTGCCCCTCACTACACTTTAGCCTCCCCATGTTTACCATCGTACTCTTCAGCCCTTTTTCCCCTATACTTTCGCCTCTTCCTCTGCCGTCGCACTGTTTCCTTGGTCAAATTAACCTCTTATCCTCATCATCATCATTTAACGTCCGCTTTCCATGCTAGCATGGGTTGGACGGTTCAACTGGGGTCTGGGGAGCCCGAAAGCTGCACCAGTCCAGTCAGATCTGGCAGTGTTTCTACAGCTGGATGCCCTTCCTAACGCCAACCACTCCGAGAGTGTAGTGGGTGATTTTATGTGCCACCGACACAGGTGCCAGACGAGGCTGGCAGACGGCCACGCTCGGATGGTGTTTTTTATGTGCCACCGACACAGGTGCCAGACGAGGCTGGCAGACGGCCACGCTCGGATGGTGTTTTTATGTGCCACCGACACAGGTGCCAGACGAGGCTGGCAGACGGCCACGCTCGGATGGTGTTTTTATGTGCCACCGACACAGGTGCCAGATGAGGCTGGCAAACGGCCACGATCGGATGGTGCTTGTTACGTGCCCACAGCACGGAGGCCAGTCGATGCGGTACTGGCTACGGCCACGTTCGGATGGTTTTCTTATGTGCCCCGTGCCACCGGCACTGGTACCACAAAGATACAAATTCCATTGATGTTCATCTATTTTGATTTGTTTTGATTTTCACTTGCCTCAGCAGGTCTTCACAAGTGTCACAAGAAGGAAGGTATGCACAGGTGGACTGACTACGTCCCAGGTAGGGGCCATGGGTTATGGCCTGACTAGTCTTGCCGGGTCTTCGGATGGTGTTTTTATGTGCCACCGACACAGGTGCTAGATGAGGCTGGCGAACGGCCACGATCGGATGGTGTTTGTCATGTGCCCACCGCACTGCGTTTACATCACTTTGAATGTATGTACATCATCATCGACATTTAATGTCTGTTTTCGATGCTGGCATGGATTGGCTTGGCTTGACAGGAACCAGCAAGGCCAGGTGCTAAACTTGGTTCCATAGTCTACTTTGGCTTGGTTTCTACAGCCTTTCTTAATACCAACCACTCCCACCCCAATACTTTTCACATAGCACCTTGGTTTTAGGATCTCAGTTCTATTGTGGTGGGTGGGTCTTCTCAAGTACAGCAATGCACCACATATCCTGGTCCTCTGTCAGCTCCTTTTTAAGGTTCAGCATGGGTATCAAGAGGACCATCTAGTCTTGCCAAATCACTGATAACTTCCCTAGTATTGATACTATGGAAAAATGTACCCAGTACACTCTGTAGAGTGGGTAATGCTAAGAGAGTCATCCAACCCTGGAAACCAAGCTGAAAATGAAATACTAGTGGAGAGATGCAGTCCCCTGGCCCATCAGTCTCTGTGTGCACTTATCTTTGGTAGCCCATCCTTTCCACACCAACATGGAAAGCAGATGTAAAACACTGATGATGGTGTTTGTGTGTCAGAAATAGGATTAATCTTAATATACCCTCATCTTTTATCTTATTTCAGTCATTAGACTGCGGCCATTGAAGAATTTTTAGTTGAATGAATTAACCCAAGTACTCCTTTTTTTTTTAAAGCCTAGTACTTATTCGATTGATCTCTTTTGCAGAACTACTAAATTATGAGGGCATACATACACACATATATATATATAGTGGGTTGGTAAAAAACGTTCATAGCGTTTTTCAATTGATAATGTTTAATCACATGATCTGTGTTATCACATAACAGGAGCATTTGATGTATATACAGGGTGCGGTGAATATATTGTCGTCTAAATTATGCAAAACTGAAAATAACACTGACATCTCATTTTAACAGATATATTTACCAAAGTTACATAAAAATATCTTGAAATACTAAAGAGTAAATTTATTCAATAAAATCGGCATTGGCTTCAACCTTGGCTTCCAGACGACTTCAGAATCTCCTGCAACTCTTCTGGAGTGTCTTCTTGTTTAAGTTGGTGAATGCTGCCATAATCCTTGCCTTCAGTTCATCTTTGGTGTTACAAGGAGTTTTGTTGGTCTCTCACTCAATTGCACCCCAAACATAATAATCAAGGGAGTTGCAGTGTGGGGAGTTAGATGGCCAGATGTTAGGGGTGATGTGGTTGCAGAAATTGTTTGACAGCCATGACTGGGTTCTGCTTGTGTGGCATGGTGCAGTCCTGGTGTCAAACATAGGGTCTTCCAGCAGCCACCCTCTTGACCCAGGGCAGCACTACTGTTGTGCAAAAGTACAACATCCCCCCTCCCTCCCTGATGAGAATGGACTGGACCACTACATATAAATAGTAGCAATCTGAGTAAGTGAGGTAATTTGTGGTAATTGCACAGTGTGTGTGTTGACAGTTCAAAGTTTACAGTCCAAGTTAGCAGGGGGGGATTGTTGGTTCTTAAAAGATTGTTGTTATGTAGTCACTGCCGTTTGTTTCAATTATATTGTTACACACTTGTAGTGTCTGTGTTTATCCATAAGGATATAACAGCTCCCTCCTCCAGGCATTTGATGTAGGCCTCTGTGTTGAGTCTGAGGCCATGGGAGAAGATGAATAGAGGCATAACATCAACATCACTAGTGATCGCTCCAGACCCCATGAGGTTGGCTGGATGTTTGATTTTGGTTACTCTTGGTACATGTCTTGGAGACACGACGCAAGCCAACGGTTCTACTGATTGTTCACTATCTGTTCGTATTGGAGGTTCTAGAGTGAATTGGATCATCATGGTGCTGTTTTTCTCACAGACAATGCCCAACCGACGACCCTACTATACAAACACTAATATATATATATATATATATAACCCATGCTAGCGCGGAAAACGGACGTTAAACGATGATGATGATGATTTATAGTGTTAATTAATAGTAGGAGATGGATTTCATATTAGACTTTTATTGGGTACAACAAATGCTTTGACGCATCAGTCTGGGTCTCTTCAGGTTCATTGATAAAGAAATATCAGCAGAGATTTTTGGTGTCGGCTGGCTTGTTGTTATTTGCCCATCAAGTTCGGGAATGAATAAAAGCAAACAATATTATAGCAACACAAACAATTCAAATCTGAATGTGGAAATCATGTGTTCCAGTTTAGATAAACTGATGTAATCAGCTTTTGCTGTCATAACTGCTTAGAGGAAAACGAAAGGAAGATTAATTACTTAAACGAGTAGTTTCATGCTCTACTCAACGTTTAAACTCACTAATCAAATTATGTGTATTTGTCCAAATTATTTATTATTATATACACATACGCATGGCAGGCTTCTTTCAGTTTCCGTCTACCAAATCCACTCACAAGGTACCTTGATCAGCCTGAGGCTATAGTAGATGTTTTCCCAAAGTGCCTTGTAGTGGGACTGAACCCGGAACCATGTGGTTGGGAAGCAAACTTCTTACCACACAACTACATCTGCACCTAAAAAGTAATAAGGTCTCACCTGAAAAATTTAGTCAAATAACTTTGCAACCAAGAAATTTTATTGAGTGAAATTAATCAATTTTTACCTGTTGATTTCAAAATTACATAGAAATTATCCTATCACGTCCAGTTTCTTCACAAAATTGATCATTGCATTTCACTCTATTATGCCCAAATTTGACTATTGTCTTTTATTATTACTATATTGCCGTATATTTAATAGACTACAACAGTATAATTAATAAGCGTAATTTTGAAAAAGAAGCATCTGGCAATATTTAGACTGCTTTAGCTTTATAAAGATGTGCCTGCATCCCTGTAGCTTCACTCACCCAGAAGCAGTTTGGAGAGAAAGATATACAAGGTCACATTGCTTAGGTTGAACGTACATTTTTCTGGGTTTTTTTTATTTCAGTTATTTCCCCTTCTTTTCAGTGTATCTATGCTACATAATACATCGCTTTATTGTATCGTGTGACATTTCAATGCTTCTTTAATATCATGTTTACATTGAGATGGTAAATCAAATATATGCTGTTACAAATGACCTCTTCCCCTTTTCTTATAGACTTCCACATCACTTGAAGCAAGGATGCCTTCTAAAAAATGTACAGCAATCCAGGATAACCTCTGTGACAATTGTGGTTAGTTTACAATTAAAAAACATCCGAGGGACGTTAGTGATTTTTATCAAAAGATCTTACTATACCTACTTTTGTATGAAATTAGGAGACCAAGATAAGAAGTGGGCTTAAGGTCTGTTCAGTTTGTGTTGAAGAACTAAGGCAATGGACAAAAGGAACACAGAAGTCTTTTTGTTTTGGGGTTCCAAGAATATGGAGATACCTAAGTCATATACCAAGATATAGAATTCAGTGATTTTCTACTAGTTTTGCTCATGTAAGGTGCAGGGACACAGCTGGAGAGTGGTAAAAACCTTGCTTATCCAAACCTCCCATCTGCATTCCAACCTCTTGCCCATGGACCAGAATGTTCCAACCCCATTGACACCAGGAAACCTTGAGCACATACTCTTGAGTTCTGAGTCAGAATGTAGAAATAGCAATGACAACGAAGACTTCAGTAGCAGTGAAGGTCAAGAACCTCAACTGTTCAACCAGTGTGAATTAATCTAGCGTGGGATCGCAAACAAGTCTGCTGAGATTTTGGGTTTCAGACTTAAATCCAAGAGTCTTTTATCTCCTCGCACATCATTCTTTGGATATTGTAACCACAAAAAAGAACTTGTTCCTAATTTTGCTCAGGAAAATAATTTAGTTTAATATACAGATATGTCAGGACTAATTGGAAAGTTTGGCAGCCCCGATGAATGGAAACTCATTATTGACTCTTCAAAGAGTCTTAAAGCTGTGCTACTGCATAACAGTAATAAATATGCTTCCATTCTTGTTGGACACTCAGGGATTGTGAAGGAAGCATCTGAAAATTTGGTGTCGCTCTGACACAAGATTCAAAGTTCACAACTGGGTGATTTACACAAACTTGAAAATAATTTTCATATTGCTTGGCCAACAGTCAGGTTACACCAAGTTTCTTTGTTTCTTGTGTGAATGGGAGATTAGGGCCAGGAACCTCCATTGGTCTAAAAAAAAAGAACAGCTTACTAGAGATATACTTACACTAAGAACAAAGAATATCCTTTGAGAAAGTTTGGTTAAATTGAAAAAAAGTTTTTTTGCCTCCTCTGCATATAAAACTTGGACAATTCATAAAAGCTTTGTCACTGGATGGAGAGGGCTTCAAATAAAAAAATATTGTCAGACACCTAAGTTGAAGAGAGTGTATTTGTGGGACCAGATAAGGAAACTCATCAAGGACAAAAATTTTGAGAACTCTCTTAGTGTTTCTGAAAAAGATGCATGGATTAGTTTGAAAGATGTGATGAAGAACTTCTTGGGGTAATCACAAGGATCCAAACTACGAAGACATTGTGGGAAGGATTCTGGAAAATGGGCTTTAAAGTTTAATTTTCTGCATGCCCATTCGGATTTCTTTGCAGGAAATCTGGAGGATGTGAGTGAGGAGCAAGGGGAAAGGTTCCATCAAGACCTAAAAGAGATGGAAAGAAAATATCAAGGAAGATGGAATGTCAGTATGATGGTCAAATTCCTGCTGGATGTTGCATCTTGAATGTCCATCAAATGCTCACAAACAGAAGAGATCCAGGCATAGTTTCCAAGTGAAAAAGAAGAGATTTTGAGGGGCTGAACATAAGAAAAACAAACAGAGCCCTTTGAAAAATCTATTTTGTCTCCTTTCAAATGCATTTGTGCCGTTTTATTTTGCTAAATGAAATAGCAAATTCATTTTTATTAGTTACATTTTGTCCTGCTATATGTGGATTTACCAATGGTTATCATTTAAATTGTGAGGAAAGCTTAGCTAATGGGAAAGAGCTTTTTTGAGCACCGGAAAAATATACAACGTAGCATAAAATTATCAAAACAATTTTTAAAAAGTTCCTTAGACTTGTGTTATCAGTGTTTGAGACGTAAATTTACATAAAAATTTTGATGGTTTGAACATAAGACAGGGAGAACAGTTGGACCAGCTTTGGTCAGGTTGAATGCTAAAAGCTTGAGGTTATCGTTAAAAGTTCAAAAAATTATAATCTTACTGGTTTACCTGAGCTGTCAGTACTGACATCAAGTGTTTTACTAAACTTAGTGATAATTACAACATTTTGGTTGAGGTGTTGTTGAAAAAGGTACATTATGAAAGTTGTTAATGTGAGTACGAGAAGGTAAATAAAAATACCAAAAGAACAAGAAAATCACTCTCAATATTATACAGGTGTCATTGCTTTTAATATGTACAATATGTATTTTATATTGCTCAGTTTTTTTATGAATTAAAAAAATTTTTTTCCTTCTAAACATTTTTTAGAAAGTTGAAGTAACATCGGATGAGAGCGACCACTCCCCACTGGAAAGTGAAGATGGAGACATGTTGTCTCAAACCAGGGTTACTCGTCGGTCTTCAGGTGAGGGATTTTACTTTTCAAAACATATTGTAAACCTCCATGTTTAGTACATACTTTTTCTCACCAAAATCCTGATTAAAACAGATACATACAACGAATGGTATGAGACAGCAAAATTTTAACTTTTATTGGGTTGTCTGGAAAGTTCTTGCCGATTTTTAAAGGAAAGAAAAAGGTCAATAAATACTTGCCATTACATTTTTAATCAACCAAATATGAAACATTTTGTTGCACAATGCGTCTCCATCTTCCTTTAACTTGAAAATACCCTCTTCCCAGAATTGAGGTGGTTTCATGGCAAAGAATTCATCAAGGTATCTTTTTACGTCATCCAAGGAATTGAAATTTTTACCATTAAGACTATTCTGCAGAGACTTGAATAAGCAGAAATCTGAAGGAGCAATACCTGGTGAATATGGAGGGTGGGGTAACACATCCCAGCCGAGCTTCAGCAATTTTTGTCTGGTTCCCAAAGCAACAAGTGCTGAAAATGAACTTTCTTATCTTCCATTTTAAAGGGTTACAAAATTAACACAGATTATAGGAACATAAACCTTCTTTCACGAAAAGATAGCTTAAACTGTGCTCTAAATGGAGGTGTAGTCAAATCCTATTTTATGGACTCAACCATGTTCTAAGATAAGTCGAAAGGTATAAATTGGAACGAACTTTCTGGACAACCCAATGTTATGGAGAAGATGATAATAACAATGTAGTAGAGTTCAGTTATCTTTTCAGAAGTTTGACTACACATCAATATATTTCATGTTGTATTAATATCTGTTTTTCTATGTTTGAATGCATCAAGAAATTCAAAGCCAGTTTTCTATGACCAGATGCCCTCATATGTTTCCAAGAAGGATATCTTTCTATGGCTGGACATGTTTTTACGGAAGATCTGAAGTTAACAAGACTGCTTACCTGACAGTGATGCTTGCTGAGAACTGTTGCACAATGTCAAGACACATGTATGCATATATAATATATATATATAGAGAGAGCAGGCTTCTTTCAGTTTTCATCTACCAAATCCACTCACAAAGGCTTGGCAAACCAGGGCTATAGTAGAAGATATTTTCCCATGGTGCAACACAATAGGACTGAAACTACATGGTTGGGATACAAATTTCTTAATTGCATGGGCATTATACATAAATATATATATATATATAATGCGATTACTGTATTGGGATAAATTATCCAAGCGGGTACCATAAGAGATTGCAGTTAAATGAACTTTGCTAATGGCCTCCTATAACAGTGAACAGGTGATATTTAACTGGTCAGCATATAAAGCCTTTACCTCATTTTTTCTCCTTTATCTCTTTCTCTCTCTCTCTTCTTTTTTGTTATTTATCTAAGAGTGGACATTGTGGTTTTCATTTTCAGGTTTGCAGAAGACCAGTGTAGAGAGGAAGAAGAAGAGGGTGCAGTCTGAGTCCAGCAGTGATACGGAGTGCGACCCAAATGGTCAGATAACTTCTAAAGAGGAGAAAATTGCAAATGCCAAGCTGCAGGCACTCTATGGGTTTGCCGAGAAACGGGCTACACCTCTGACAGATTACAATGAGAATTCCAGATGTCCATTCCCAGGATGTGATTCAAGAGGTGAGTTACCAGTGTCGCCTTACTGGCACTTGTGCTGGTGGCACATGAAAAAACATTCAAGCGAGGTCATTGCCAGTGCCGCTGGACTGGCTCCTGTGCAGGTGGCACATAAAAAGCACCATTTGAGCATGGCCATTGCCAATACCACCTGACTGGCCCTCGTGCCAGTGGCATGTAAAAGCACCCACTACACTCTCGGAGTGGTTGGCGTTAGGAAGGGCATCCAGCTGTAGAAACTCTGCCAGATCAGATTGGAGCCTGGTGCAGCCATCTGGTTTGCCAGACCTCAGTCAAATTGTCCAACCCATGCTAGCATGGAAAGTGGCTGTTAAACAATGATAATGATAACTACATGGACTCCAGGAAGCTCCAAAAGGATGAAAGGTAAAGTTGACCATGGCAGGACTTGAACTCAGAACATAATGAGCCGGAAGAACTGCCACTCAGCATTGTGTTCAACATGCAGAACATAATATATATATATATATATGTATATATATATATATGTATATATATATATATGTAAATGTTGAATGATGAAAGTTCATTATATTTTACTTGTTTCAGTCATTAGGCTGGGGTGCTGCTTTAAGGAATTTTAGTCGAATGAATCGACTCCAGTACTTATTTTTTAAAGCACTGGTACTTATTCTATCAGTCACCTTTACCAAACTGTTAAGTTACAGAGACGTAAACGCACCAACAATGGTTGTGAAGCAGTGAGGTGAGGGACAAACGCAGACATATATGTGTGACGAGCTTCTTTCTGTTTCCGTCTACCAAATCCGCTCACAAGGCTTTGGTCGGCCTGAAGCTATAATGAAACGCACTCACCCATGGTGGAATTGAACCTGGGACCATGTGGTTGGGAAGCAAACTTCTTTCCACACAGCCACATCAGTGCCTATATATACACACACACGGTCTGATCAATAAGTATCTAAACTGTTGCCATAGTGACGAAACTAAAGCACGCTGAGTAAAGCTGCTTAGCACAGATTGACCTTGAGCTCTGTTGTGCACTAAGTGTTAATGTTTTAGCTCACTTCTGCTGTTTACAGCAGAGCTTGGAGGGAAGGTGTGTAGTGTGTGATTGTTGCATTGACCGTGGCAAGGTTGAGCAGAGAGTCTGCATCAAATTTTGCCAAAGGCTTGGCAATACTCGCCCAGAGGTCTATGCAAACTTTCCATCATTCTCGACACAGTCGAGGAGATCTTGTGCAACTGGTCAGCTGAAAGCAGTTTTGGCACAAACTTGATAGACACGTGTCTCTACCCAAATCTTCAGTGATAATGGACTGAACTGAACCATAACTAATCTGCTCATCCTCTGATAAATCACGGATGGTGATTTCACAATTTCCCCTCACAGCTGCATGCACATCTGTGATGTTTTTCCCAGTTCTGCTGGTTGTGGGTCTCCCAGAAAGTTCGTCTTTATCAACATTTTTTCAGCCATCTTGGAAACATCTGAACCACTTGTACATCTGTGTGCGTCTAATACACTCCTCTCCACACACTTTCTGTAAATTTGCATAGGCCTCTGAGCAGGTATCGCCATGACATCTTTCTCTGTCACGGTCAATGCAATGATCACACGCTACACACGTTCCTTCCAAGCACTGCTGTAAACAGCAGAAGTGAACAAAAACATTAAAACTCAGTGTGCATGCACAGCAGAGTTCAGGGTCAATCTTTGCCAAGCAGCTTCACACTGCATGCTTTAGCTTTGTTACTATGGCAACAGTCCAGATATTTATTGATCAGACCTTGTATAAAAACACACATGTACAAATATCAAAAACTAAATATACACTCCTCATTTTATATTTATATATATATATATATATATATATATATTATATATATATATATATATATATATACACATTGTGAGTTCAATAGCAAAGAGATTGTGTTAGTGGCCACATATACAAAAGGCAAATTGATTTTCTATCCTCGTGTGCTCAAAACCTTTATTTAATGAAAATATAATGAGTGTGTTGATGCTCATAGCAGTGTTCCAACTGTGCATCACTCAGTTTCAAGTTTATTGCTCTATTTTTTTTTTCAAATAATAGGTATTTATTGTCTTTTCCTATTTATGCTTAGAATGTCTTAATTTTGTAGGTCATATGACTGGCAAGCATGAAACACATCGGACCATATCGGGATGTCCTCTCTACCACAACACCACAGCTGACGAGTGTAAAGTAAGTTTGTCTCATTCTGCCCTCTTTTCTCTCCACCTCCTTTACTCAAGGCTTTTTGTCCTGTAACAGATCTTCTTCCAGTTTTCCAAAAGTTTAAACTCTGCAAATGGATAACTTCTCACTTCTTGAACACAGGCCTAAAGACTAACACATTTTCTGCCTCAGTGAAAGAGTAGTTCAGTAGGAAAAGAAGAGGATGCTGATAAATTTCATTGTGCTTCATCAGTGCAGAGTGGAAAAACCCCAGAAGACGGGTGGCCATTTCTTTGCTACTTTTGTGTCTTGGGAAAAAATTATTTATGTCCTCCTTACAAAGATTCTTTGGTAGAATTAGATTGACAAGGATCTGTAAAGTAATAAGTAGGGGGCAGAGGAGAACAATGGATTAGAGTCACTGGAACCATGTAACGAATTTGTTTATTACCTCTGCCTCCTTCGTTAAGGCACAGGTATTGCTTCTAGTTGTGTTTGTCTGTGGATAAGCTATTTCAAGAACAACTGGATGGATGAAACTTTCAGGGATGTTTGGCCTCGTGACTAGCACCAACTGATTAGATTTTGTGATCGATCCGGTACCGGTCAAGGATTCTGGATTATTTTCCCTTTTTTTTTCTTTTACTTAATTTTTGAGAGCAGTTGGGTTCATTTTTAGTATTCTTGTTTGTGAGAGCAGTTGAGTTTATTTCACATATTCTCATCTTAAAAATCATTTCCGGCTAGTCGTTGAGAGGATGTTGGTGTTTCCTTGGCGGAGGTTCGCACTCTCTCAGTGCTCTTGTTACATTTGTAATGTTTTAAAATCCAATATTCTTGAATGAATTTGATTAAATCGCATTCACTAAGAATAGGCCTGTTGCAACAATTTCTAATTATAGAAATACTGACTCATTAAGTATCTTATTTACCATTTTATTATCTCTGTGTTTGTCTGTCAGAGCAGTGAGGACCATCTGTTTAGCCTTCAGGATGACTTTGTCTTAAAATGAAAAAAAAAACCCAGTTGTGCCCTGTCCACTCTTCCATCTGTGACCATTGTTTTGACCTGGTCCAATGGCAAGACCAGGTCAAGATGACAAGGGAAGGAGACAGACGCAGTGGATGACAAACATGTCTGGCTCGTGTCATCTTACTCTCTGCATTCCACAATGTGCTGCTGGAGTCACCTTCCTCTCTGTTAAACCATGAAGGTTTCTGCTGCAGAATCTGCTGGATTCCGTCTTCATAGACAAAGTTTATCTATTGCCCTAGCATAGGTTTTACTACTACAATTGTGACTCGAAGAATCACCTAATTTGTGCCAGGATAGAAAAAGCCAGGCATTAAATTCATGATAATAATGTTATTGCAGCGTGGAAGGTGTTTATAAGCCATTTAAGAAACACACAAGAGCCGTTCGATTCACTTCAACATTTAAGTTTAAACTTAAATGTTGAAGTGAATCGAACGGCTCTTGTGTGTTTCTTAAATGGCTTATAAACACCTTCCACGCTGCAATTGTTTTCGTTTCAGCACACGATCTCAGATCAAATTACTTGCTATGCGAGTACATCTCCGTAATAATGTTATTGGTATTTTTAAAAGTTTGATTGATTTCTAGCATATTGTATAAAGCCTGCCACTTTGCAGTTTATAGAATGTTGACAAACAAGTTAACATCTGTGTCGTCTCTTTTAGAAACGATTTGAGGAAAGACAAAAATCTTCTGAAGAGAGAAAGAAAATTGTGAAAAACTTAAATGAACGGCGGGACCTTCGACGGCAAGTAAGTGCTTCGTTAGATTTTTAGAAATTAGTTTTGATTCTCTCGTTATTTGTCACACTTTAATAAGGGAGTTTGTTTAACCCTTTTCTTATCTGATTTGTATTGAAAAAACACTGCCTTCGTTTCAATAAATTTTGGAAAGAATGAAGAATTTGTTGAACTAACTCTGTCATCAGTTTAGAACAGAATTTAGGATGAAATTTTGATGAAAGTTTTTTTTTGTTTTTGTTTTTTTAAAAATCTTAATCAATGTAATGTGGTTGGTGTTAGGAAGGACATCCAACCGTTGGAACCAAGCCAGATCAGACTGGAACCTGGTGCAGCTTCTCAGTTTCCCAGCTCTGGTCAGACCGTCTGATCTTATGCCAGCATGGAAAGCAGACATTAATGGGTGGTGACAATGATCACTGTAACAAGAAATTTATATTATATCTTATAACCAGGCACAGGAGTGGCTGTGTGGTAAGTAGCTTGCTTACCAACCACATGGTTCTGGGTTCAGTCCCACTGCGTGGCACCTTGGGCAAGTGTCTTCTACTATAGCCTTGAGCCGACCAAAGCCTTGTGAGCGGATTTGGTAGATGGAAACTGAAAGAAGCCCATGGTATATATATATATATATATATATATATATGTTTGTGTTTGTCCCCCAACATCGCTTGATAACCGATGCTGGTGTGTTTATGTCCCTGTAACTTAGTGGTTTGGCAAAAAGAGACCGATAGAATAAGTACTACGCTTACAAAGAATAAGTCCTGGGTTCGATTTCTTCGACTAAAGGCAGTGCTCCAGCATGGCCACAGTCAGATAACTGAAGCAAGTAAAGAGAGTAGACTGCAGGTGGGGTTGTTCGCAACATGGTTAACGAACATGCAGTGAGGATGAATGCATTGTAATTTCTAAATAACAGAAATATCGACAGAGATGTTGCTTAGCTTAAACTCTGATTGAGTGAAGGGGAATTACTACTGTTCGTTGTTAAGTGTTGTTATGA
This sequence comes from Octopus sinensis, assembly GCF_006345805.1. NCBI lineage: Eukaryota > Metazoa > Mollusca > Cephalopoda > Octopoda > Octopodidae > Octopus > Octopus sinensis. The sequence goes on along the minus strand of NC_043018.1, from coordinate 12,689,464 downwards.
AGTAACGTAGAGATGAATTTGTAGATTTGTCAACTCATCCATCTTAGCTAAATGTGAGATCATATATAATCTGTGTCTATTTTGGAATTAGCTCTTTTGCCCTGTCATTGGTTCTAACCAGAGGGCAATGCCCATTGCTTGTGCACCACCCTTGTTTTTAACCACTCAGTTCTGAGATGGTGTGGAGGGTGGTGGTGGTGGGTGCTGTCTGCCAATCAATGTTGGTTTGTGTGAATCCCTGTGACTCAGACATTCAGCAAATAGGTTAAGTACCAGGCTTGATACAAGAAAAAAAAACATAAGTACTGGAGTCAATTTGTTCTGCTAAAACTTTTCGAGATGGTGCCCCAGCATGGCCACAGTCCAATGAGTGAAAGAAGTAAAAGATAAAAGAGAACAAATTCCAGCATTGGAGTCAGCTGAGGCTGAGTGCCAGGCAGAAGGAAGAGGGTGGGAAATAAAAGTGAACCCTGTGAAATTGTAGTTTTCTATGTGGGCGAGAGTTGTGGAAAGGGGCAACCCAGGAAGACATGGGATGAAGTATCGACAGGCAATCTAAAAATGTTGAATCTTATGAACATGAGGACAGAGGACGAAGATGCATTGCTGTACTCGAGATGACCCACCCACCACAACAGAAATGAGACCCTAAAAGCAATGGTGTAGGTGCTGGTACCACATAAAAAGCACCCAGTACACTCTGTGGAGTAGTTGGCGTTAGGTAGGGCATCCAGCCTTAGCAACCAAGCCAAAAACACACTATGGAACCTGGTGCAGTTCCTGTCAAGTCATCCAACCCATGCCAGCATGGAAAACGGATGTTAAATGTTGTTGATGATGATGATGATGATGTGTGTGTGTGTGTGTGTGTGTGTAGCTGCTACATAGAAATATAAACCGTGACTAATGCGATTCCATGTTTTCATTTCAGCAACCAACAGAAGAACAGAAAGAAAAAGCTCAAAAAGTAATAGAAATGAGGAAGAAAGGGAATGTTGCTTTGACCCATGAACTCAAAGCTGAACATCTTCTACACAGGACAAAGAATGGTCGAACAAGGGAACCGTTGTTGAAGGGGCTTGCATCACAATACGATTTACAGCTTTTCCGAGAGGCTCAAGCTCGCGCATGTGAACAGATGGTAGGTAATATTTGGTCATCTGAGTTCAAATTCTGCCGAGGTTGACTTTGCCTTTCATTCTTTCGGGGTTGATATCAGTCGAGCACTGGGATCGATGTAATCAGATTATTCTCCCCACCACCTTTGAAATTGCTGATGTTGTGCCAAAATTCGAAACCAATATTTGTTAAGTTTGCTCAACTCTAAAATTTGTCAACAGGACAATTTAGAAATGCTGCTGTGAAAGGAGCAAAACCCAGGTACCACCTGTGTCTGGGAAAATAATTACACCTGTACTTGCAGCTCTGTCATATTTTAGCCTTTCAACACCTGGCAAAAAAAGCCACCTCCCCCTCTCTTACAACACCACACGGTTGAGTGCACTTCGGTTGTTTTCTTTGTCTTGGCAAACTCACTTGTGCCAGTGTCATGAAAAAGCAGCCAGTACACTCTGTAAATTGGTTGGCATTAGGAAGGGCACACAGCCATAGAAGCCATGCCAGTGCTGACATTGAAACTCTAACATATTGAATGCGGTCAAACTGTCCAATTCCTGCCAACGCCCTGACCCCTATGTTGTACACCTTTACACATAAACATGCTCACCCTTAACTGTCATTAAAAAGTTTGCTTTGCAATCATCTAGTTTGGGGTTTGATCCTATGGTTTATCAAAAGTAAGCTGGATGCCTTCCCAAATAAGGAAGGGCATCCAGCTGTAGAAGCCTCATGCAACCCATGCCAGCATGGAAAACAGCAAGCATAAAAGCAATTGTGATGATAGATGTGTTTATGTGTAGATAGGCAATGGGTGAGAGAGAGCTTTTGTTGTAAGTTTGTAATTTACTTAAAATTTGCATAATTACAAGTTATAAGGATCAAGAGAATATTTTTTTTAAAAATAGATGTGGAATGTCAATTCAGTAGAGGGGTTGATTTTACAGAAATAATCAAAAGGGGATGATTTTTAAACCCAATCTCGAGACACTGAGCCTTACAAATGAGAAAGGACCAAGGTGTCTGGCCTCTTGCTGTACTCAGGATGATCCGTCCACCACAGCAGAATTGATACTTGTTCAGGTGCCACATTGAAAGCACCCAGCACACCCTGCTGCTAAGTGGTTGGCGTTAGGAAGGGCATCTAGCTGTGGAAAACCAGGCTGTAACACACAATGGAGCCTGGTGCGTCCCTGCCCCAGTACCAGCTCTGATCAAACCATCTAGCCCATGCTTTCATGGAGAATGGACGTTAACTGATGATATGCTGAAGGATATCGCTTTTGATTCTTTCTCTCTCTCTCTCTCTCTCTCTCTATCTCTCTCTCTCTTCAGCACTTTGACTTCTCTAAGATATTTCTATCTTTCAGGAACATGAAATGACACAGCATTATCAGCTCAGTGATATTCAAGAATACCGGATAAAAAAGTTGGAAATTGGCCGCTTTGAAATGAATACCTGGTATTCTTCTCCATATCCTGATGAATATGCCCGCCTTCCAAAAGTTTACCTCTGTGAATTCTGTTTAAAATATATGAAAACGGCTACTATTTTACGCCGACATTTGGTAAGTTAGCATCTGTTGGTGTTTTGTTTTTGTGTAATGGAGCTTTGGAAAATGTTGCACGGGTATGGCTGTGTGGTAAGAAGGTTGCTTTCCAACAATATGGTTCCAGGTTCAGTCCCACTGTGTGACATCTTGGACAAGTGTCTTCCACTCTAGCCTCAGACCAACCAAAGCCTTGTCAGTGGATTTGGTAGATGGAAACTGAAAGAAACATGTTGTGTGTTTGTCTCATTCACACACACACACACACCACCGCTTGTTGCTATGCTTGCATTCCCATATCTTAGTAGTTCGGCAAAAGATACTGGTAAAATAAGTACTAGGCTTTAAAAATAAGAAGTACTGGATTTGATTCATTCAACTAAAACCTCTTGAAGGTGGTACTCCAGCATGACCACTGTCTGAAAGAACTGAAAGATCATTCAACTTCCTGAGCCACTTCTTCATCTCTCACCTTCCCCGTCTCCATACTGGTGTTTCCCATCAACTGCACCTTCACCCGTCTTCATCAATCATTACATTCTCCATCTACGAAGGGGTACCCAAAGGAAACCGGAATTTTGCAATGTTATTTCATTCACTTAGTTTTATATGTTTACGCTTTTATCGCCTTCAAAGTATTCTCCTCCATTCGAAGCATCATTGGTCCAGACCGGTTCTCCAGTGTTGGAAACGATGCTGGAACTCTTGCAAAGTGGTGCCTTTTAACACCTCTGTTGTTGGTTTTTCCTTCACCTCTATCACATCTGCAAATTCCACAGCACCAGCTTTCATCACCTCACCATGACGACCTTTAAAAAAAAGGCCTGGACCGACTTCCAACTGTTCTTTCAGTTCACGACGGCCTTTGATCTTCCATGAGCAAACGAGGCACAAATTTTGCTGCAATTCTTTTCATTTGCAATTCCTTGCTCAGAATTCATTGGCAGGAACTCCAGGATGCACCAGTCATATCAACAAATTCGTCAGTTGTTTGGTGACAGTCCTCCAAGATCAGTTCATGAATTTTTAGGATGTTTTAATTCATTTGGGCTGTCAACGGTCATCCTGAACGAGGTTGGTCTTCAAGAAACGACCACTCGTAAACTTGTGTTTTGCTTATGGCAGCGTCCTTGTAAACTGTTTGAATCATGACAACTGTTTTGGACACTGTTTTCCCTAACAGAAAACAGGATTCAACAGAAGCACGCTGTTCCTTCATTTCAGCCATTTCAAAAATTTATGAACAGGGCAGAAGCCCTGCAAAACAAAGATGCACTACGTGGCAGTATGACTGCAGCCAACGGATGCCTGAGGGTTGAATCAGGTGCCTCCTAGTGGCAGATGCCTAAACTATAATGGGTTTGGCCCCAGAAAACATTTCCAGTTACTTTTGGGTACCCCCTCATATTACTCTCCCCTCACACATTTAGGGAACTCCTTCCTCTTCAATTCACTCTGTATCCTCTCTTATAGCCATCTTGAGATGCTTTGGCATCCCACTATCACATCACTTCCAGCCATTCCCACCTGCTCTTATTTAATGCAGGGCAGCCCTGTCCTTCCATCACATTCCAGCCTTTGGCACCAAGCCCTCCTTCCCTTCTCAAATACTGTCCACCACCATTTAGTGAAAGTGGCTTTTTCCCTTTTCTTCCTTTTTCCTTCTGTCCTATTCTTGTCTTGCAAGTTGCTGGGCAACCTCACTAGTGCTGGTGCCAAGCACCCAGTACACTTTGTGGAATGGTTGGTGTTAGAAAGGGCATCCAGCTACAGAAATCGTACCAAAGCTGAGATTTGAGCTCAATGCAGCCCTGCAGCTTGCCACATCCTGTCTAACCATCCAACCAAAGCCAGCATGGAAAATGGACAGGAAATGAAAAAATGAGAAAGAAAATGAAATTCTGCTACATTAAAAAAAAAGCCTGTTATTTTGTGTTGATTGCAAGGATTCAATGTGTTTCGCAATTGTAAATATTGAAGTAGGATTTTCATGACAAGTAAGGGATTTTTAGGCTAGGAGTATTTGAGTGCTGAGATCAACAAACTTCGTTGGGCAAAACAGCTTGGCTGCTTCCAATCAGCATTGTCACTAGGCTTATTGATGTTTTGCTAAATATTAAGAAGTCGATTGCGACAATTTTGTTTCTTGGATATTTTTTATATATGGGTGTGGCTTAGCAGTAAGAAGCTTGTTTCCCAACCACATGGTTCTGGGTTCAGTCCCACTACATGGTGCTTTGGGCAAGTGTCTTCTACTATAGCCTCAGGCTGACCGAAGCTTTATGAGTGGATTTGGTAGACAGAAACTGAAAGGAGCTTGTTATATATATATATAATGTGTGTGTGTGTGTGTGTGTGTCTTTGTACTCCACCAGCAGCAACAAGAGATCAATAGATTAAGGACAAGGGTTAAAAACAAACAAATAGGTACTGGGGTCAATTCATTCAGCTAAAAGTTCTTCAAGGCAGTGCCCCAGCATGGCCACAGTATAATGACTGAAATGAATAAAAGATATAAGATTTATTTTTCTGTTAATTCTGTGAATAATTTTTTGACGAGAGACAGAGGGAGTCAAAGTTTTGGGAACCTATTTTGTTCTTTTCTCTTATTGCAGGCTAAATGTGTTTGGCGGCATCCCCCTGGTGATGAGATTTATCGTAAAAACAATATTTCAGTGTTCGAAGTAGATGGGCAGAAAAATAAGGTATTGTACACATGTGTGTGTGTGTGTGTGTTTCCTTGACTTGACATTACATGATTGTTATTAATCATTGCCATATAATATTCTGCAAAACATGCCTGTTCATTGGGAAATATTACCTTGCTTGGAAACAGCTGAGGGTTAGCAACAGGAAGGGCATCCAGCTGCAGAGAAAATCTGCTTCAACTATACTCCATCTGACCAATGCAAACATGGAAAAGTGGACATTAAAGGATGCTCATGTCTTCACTGTGTCCTAGATTGAACATGGAATGTTTTGTCTTCAGCTTCTCAAATCATGGCCATGCTTAACCTCAACACCGTTGGTCAAAGTACATCAGATGCCTTGCAATATTTAGCTATAGTTTGTTACGTTTTGAAGGCAGCAGTTTTTTTTTCTCTGTCATCTTCCCTGGTTGATAAAATAAAGAACCTATCAAGCACTGGAATTGATCTGACTTTTTAGCATTCAGATTACTTTTATCAAATATAATTCTTATTTACTCATTTTGTTTTAAATCAATTATGCTATTATCTTGCAGCTTTGGGATTTCAGTCATGTGATTATGCTAAAATGACATTGTAGGATAGGTGTGAGAGGCCAGAGCTGGCCAGTTTGAACATAAAGCGTGTAGAATATTTGCGCCGGATCTGGCCAGTTTAAATGCTAAAGGTCAAAGTGGTCGTGTGCTAGGGATTAAAAACCAAGTGTATGACATCATTGTAGTTTCTAGTTACGAGTAGTTTGCAACAAGCATCAGTTCTGGCAAGGAGATGCTGTCTCTAATGGTCAAACGTCTCCCATTGATAAGACCAAGGAAGGTCAAAGTCACATGATCTGGTCATCTTGGCAGTGGCAGCGATTTATCTCCTCCCTAGCAACATAAGCAAGAGTGCACTTGCACCGAGAACCATTGTGGGAGTTTCTCCCATGCTACCCAGCACAGTGTAGTTTGTTCTAACAGAATATTCATGTTTAAGTGAAGATAAATCGGACGTAATTTCTTCCTAGATTTATGTTTGGAAGCCCTGTCTGTGTGAAGTAGGCTCCATTTGTTTGTTTAATTTTTTACTTTCCCTCTTTAAGACGCCAGTGAGTCTTAAAGTGGAAAACTTTGAGAACTACTGGTTACGGCTGTTATTTGTGTTATATTGGTTTTTCAGAGCCATACCAAAAGGGAGATGTCGTCCATTGATCTATATAGAGAGACGTAGCTCCATATAGAAATTGGCCGGTGTTTATAATGGACTTTCAAACTCTGGATAGAAAATGAACATAAAAGGATAATGGTCATGATAATGATTATTATTATTATTCAGAGTAAAAGGAACTGTATTCAGAATTATAGGGACCTCTCAGGCTGGTGAAGTTGACATGAAGCCTGAAGATCTTCATGCTGTACATGAGTGTAGGGAGAGAAATCCAAGGGACTGGTCTGAATGAATTCCACTAAAAGGCACCGAATGACCTGATGGTGGTAGAGCTGTTGTTTAAGCTGTAGGTCACCTCTAATAGCACATCCCTGTAACCAAAGATCTTCAAGCTATCAATCTCCTTTTGTTTTTTTAAGGCATGCAGTACTACATTAGCTGGGGTACGTGTTTCCTTCCTTTATAACAGAGTAGGGTACAGGTTTAACCCTTTACTGTTTAAACCAGCCAGTATAGACCACCTGTTTCCTGTTCAAACTGGCCACATGTGCACCAACCCTACAATATCATTCTAAGAAATTCAGTTGCTTCTTCAAAATCTCATGGCTACAAGATAATATATTTTAATTCCAAACAACATGAATAAATAAGTGTTGCTTTGGACAGAATAATGTGAATGCAAAAGGGTTGAGGGAGATTTGGCTGCTATTTTCAACATGGTGAGTGATCGCAGCAAAGCTTAGCGACTCCTCACAGAATTAAATTTGAGTACCTTTTCTTGATGGATCCTTCTATGGCACGCTGTCTTCACAGATGTTGCAACGTGTTCACTCTGAGAATATTAATCTTAAAAAAACTCTGAAATGTCAACAAATCCTTCATCCAAGCTTCAAGCTTTCCATGTGCCTTCCTCCTATGAATCTGTGGCTCACTCATTTATATTATCCATGCATAAATAACATGCTCAGTGTCAGCTGAGTGTTTCTGTTCTACATACTTTTTCTTATACATTTTAAGGCTTTTTAGCCATAAAGCATGGCAGAAATAGTTAACTTAATCAAACAAATTCTGTTACTATGTAAGATACCTACATTTCCTTTTTTCATACCTTTTCTGCAGGTTTATTGTCAAAATCTATGTTTGTTAGCTAAACTGTTTTTAGACCATAAAACCCTGTACTTCGATGTTGAGCCCTTCTTATTCTACGTCATGACTGAAAATGATTCCAGTGGATGCCATATCGTTGGCTATTTTTCAAAGGTAAACCATATTCTTAACTTCTTGCTGTATTAAGATGTCTGTCACGGTAACAAGCAGGCAGAATCGTTAGCACACCAGGCAAAATGCTTTACATTCTCAGTTCAAATTCCACAAAGGTCAGTTTTACCCTTTGTCCTTTCAATGTCCCTTAAAATAAGGACCAGTTAAATACTAGGGATCAATGTAATCAACTTAACCCCTCCCCCTAAATTGCTGGCTTTGTGCAAAAATTTGAAATCAATATTAGGCATCTGGCAACTGTCTTGTAATGGGATGAGTGCAATCAAATGCCTGTCTTTTGGTTCCTGTTAAACATTTGATGTGTTTATTTTATTTTCCTTCATTCACAACTAAGGAGCCTTCATTCTCAGGTATCATCAGAATAATATCTTCGATTTATTGTTCATTTTTGGATTTGATTTTTTTTTCCATGCTCAGCTGCTATTTTTCCACATTGAGGGGTCACAGCCCCAATACTATGCACAAGGGATTAGAATGTTGCAGGAAACAAATCATCCTGAAAGATGACTCTGCATCTTCAATGTAATTAGCCCTCTGCATCCTCTTCTATGGAGCCGAAACATGGCCCCTCTCTCAGACCCTGGCAAAGAGAATTGACGGCTTTGATAGTAGAGCCATGAGAACCATTGAGAATATCAGATAGTAGAGCCATGATATTTTCCAACAAAGGACTGTGTACAACCTGCCACCTTGTTGCATGTGCTGGACATGTCCTCAGTCCCCTGCTGAATCATCCTACCAGGGCTTTACTCTCATTCAATGCAGCAGTCGTGGGCTGGAAGAGGCCTCATGGCTGGAACATGATTAAGGAAGATCTCCAGAGGCTCGATATCACCTTGGAGGATGCAGAGGGCCTGGCACGGGACTGCCAGCAATGGGGATCATTAACTGGTCCTGGTCAGCTCTATGCAGTACGGACCACTGACCTGCGATGACCCCGACCCCGTCAAGCAAGTGCATGGAACAGTCATAAGCCAAAAGGCTCCCATCTGAGCCAACTGGCAGGTGACATAAGGGGCAGACCAAAGGACAAGATAGTTGGATAATATGCATAGTATCGATTGGTCACACTTAAGAATCCAGCCAGATTGGTTTAATGGCAGTTGCTTTTGATGGGGATCTAATGGGGGAGGTGGTGGAGAACTCAACCCTCCCCTTGACCCTTCTAAGGATCGTGGTTGGAGAAGATGGATTTCTCTGAGCTTCATCATCATCTAGCTGGCAATTTTGTGTCACCGCTGATGAAAAAATCTATTTGTAATCATATTACTTGTTTAATAGTCAGGCTGTCAGTGAGTAAAGAAGGATCTCCTCTCTGGGGTCTCACCTGAAGAGTGGATGGACACCCTAATAAGAGTAAAAAACAGTTCCTGTCTGCAAGGGTAGATGAACTCAACAAAGTAGCAACATCCATTCGTGAAGATTACAAATGGAATGGGCCCTCATTAAGGTTTTCAAATTTAGCTTTGCTAACTCTCTTTGAACACCATGCATCTGGTTTTGTTTCTTTGGTGTATGATCTTTGCTTTTCTTTTGACCCTTGATAAATATGAGGACCGCTCAAGGGGGCTTAAATCAGTACTAACTGGGATTAGGATTATCATCATCTCAACTCTCCAGCACTTCCTCTGCAGTGATTATCTGTAGGCTCCAATTTAAGTATACATGGAACACACCATACAGTTCATGTCACCCAACTGGAAATGTTCTATGCCCTACTTGGTGTATATTCTGTGCAAATAGATTTTACCAGCCTGGTGCAGCATTTTATCTAATTTTTGGCTTATACATTTAGGTGTTATAAATGTAGGTTTGTCTGAGCTTTTTACCTCTGCAGCAGGCTTGTGGGTTTTGTCTTTGTCATTCGTGAGTAAGCTCAATGTAGTGTTGTGATTTTGTTTTCATATTGTTGAAGTTGTTGGGCATCAACTGATTTCAAGTTGTCAATTAACATGCATTGCATCAGTTTCGTCCGTCCCGGTTGGACCCACCACCATCCCACGTGCTGCTACTCCCAGACAAACAGTTAAAAACTTGTTTCCTTTCGAGATGAAAGTAACGCTGCCAGCATTCTACAGTTGACTCAGTTGTCTCTGACCGTTCCTTTTATACAGTCTTAAACCTGATGAAATAATTATTTCATTAGCAATTTTAATGAATATTTTTTCATATTCTCTGCTGGTGGCAATGATGAATTTTGTGTTTTTTACAACATTCTATTTTTCATTTTGATTTCAGGAAAAAAATTCCTTTTTGAATTACAATGTATCTTGTATCCTCACACTTCCACAATTCATGCGTCAGGGCTATGGCAAAATGTTAATAGATTTCAGTAAGTAAAACACTTTCCAGTTTGACCGATTTTTCTCTCCTGTTTGAATATTTCTTGTTTCCATGCTGTCATTTAACTTGTTTCGAGTCAACAGGACGCCTGCTGATGGATCAATTCCTGGTGTATTTAACGAGGAAAACTCTAAGCAACTGCTTGACATGCTAGAAATAGCAGCTGAATCACACTTTATCAGTGGTCAATAAAATAAGTACCAGTTGATATAATCAGCGATCCACTCCCGATTATTCTGTCCAATGGAATGTTTGTTTATTCACATTGTTTTGAGTTAATCATCCATTATCATTTAGCTTTGCGATTTTGATGATGTTATTGTTTACTTTTAGGACATTGTAGGGTAGGTGTAAGAGGCCGGATGTTGATATTTTGAACAGAAAACAATAAAATATTTGGGCCGATTATGGCCAGTTTAAATGCTAAAGGATTAAAATTGCTGGCCTTGTGCCAAAATATGAAACTATAGTTGTTGTTGTTGATTAGTAATTTGTAGCAGAGTGCAACCCAAATGTAAACCATGGTAACATTTATAGACATGTTTTCTTTCTCTCTGTTTTGACAGGTTATTTACTAAGCCGAATGGAACAGAAGATAGGATCACCTGAGCGTCCCCTTTCTGACCTTGGGCTTATTAGCTACCGTAGCTACTGGAAAGAGGTCTTGTTAAACTATTTGCACCGATATAAAGCTAATGAAATATGTATCAAAGGTAAGAGAGAGACCTATGTTTTGTTTTTATTACAAGGTCGGTGTAGGTAACTTAGCAGTTTGGCAAAAGGAACTGATAGAATAAGTACCGGGCTTATAAAAAGAAAATAAGTATTGGGGTAAATTAGTTCAACTAAAATTCCTGGAGGCAACTGAAAGAAGTAAAAGAGGCACAGCTTTGTGGTTCAGTTTCTAACCACATGGGTTCTGGGTTCTGTCCCACTGTGTGCCTCCTTGAGCAAGTGTCTTCTACTGCAGCTTTGGGCTGACCAAAGTCTTGTGAATGGATTTGGTAAACGGAAACTGAAAGAAGCCCGTTGTGTGCATCTGCTGGTTTCTTCTATCATTTGTAAGCAAGCATCTCTAGCGTTCAAGTAATATTATTTGTTTCCAGTGTTCCATGAAAAAATATCTGAGACTTTGGCGAAAATATTACGTTAGGTATGGCTGTGCAGTCAGAAGTTTGCTTCCTAACTACATGGTTCCGGGTTCAATCCCATTGCGTGGCACGTTGGGCAAGTGTCTTCTCCTGCAGCAACAGGCTGACCAAAGATTTGTAGATTTGATAGATGGAAACTGAAAGAAGCCCATCATGTATATAATATGTTTGTGTCTGTTTATCCCCCATCACTGGTGCTGGCGTGTTTATGTTCCCGTAACTTAGCAGTTTGTCAAAAGAGATTGGCAGAATAAGAACCAGGCTTTACAAAAGTACTGGGGGTCGTTTCATTTGACTGAAAAGAAATTCTTTAAAGTAGTGCCCCAGCATGGCCACAGTCTAATGACTGAAACAAGTCTTAAAAGATAAATTGTTGTTGTTATTCTTGTGCATGTCAGAGAAAATGCTTCATAGCATTTCGTCTTGTCTTTTACGTTCTGAGTTCAAATTCTACTGAAGTGAACTTTGCATTTTGTACTTTTAGGGTCAATAAAGTACCTGTGATGTAGTGGGATTGAGGTAATCAACTAAATACCCCCAACTAAAACTGCTGGCCTTGTGCCAAATTTGGAAACAATTCAAAGTTGTGAGCTGGTTGGATCATTGGGCAAATTGCTTTGCAGCATTTCTTTGGACTCTTTATCTTCTGTAGCATCAGTCAAGTCTTGTTGACAAAACAGACTTAACCCTCTCCTCAAAATTCTGGCCTTGTACTGAACTTAGAAAGAATTATTCTTAAGAAGAATTAGTAATGGGGAAGGCAGCCTCTGGCTTTTAGTGATCCTACGATACCAGTGAGATTGGCGTTGGAAAGTAAACTCATTAGGATTTCAGAAATATCTGTATTTCTCTTTTGTTGTCTTACTTTCACACCTACAAAACAAATATGTAATTTTTGTAGTATTGTATGGAGTGTTGTGACATATGACATTCAGTTATGTTTGTGATTGAATGGAAGACCTCCGGAGTCTGATGTGAATTCTGGTCCATGACTCTATGGAAGAATATAATATAAATGAGAGATATTAGAGAGAAAGAGAGGGAATAAATGCTCACAAAAGGAAAGTGTGTGTGTGTGAGAAAACGAATGGATGTGCATGCTTGCTTGTATTTATGTGTATAGTACGACTGTGCGTGAGATCATGTGATCTAGAGATTAGGGTGTCAACTAGGGTCAGAATCACAAGATTGTGGGATCGATTCCTGCAGCAGGCGGTGCATCATTTCATGTTGCTTCAATATACTCAGCTGCTGAAGACAAGCACCAGAAGCGTTCCCGTGCATCTTCATTGATCTCTGAGTCAAGAGTGGTCGGGCCGAGAGCAAGTTTGTATCTGCTTGTAACCACACGGTCACCTAAATCAATTAGTGGAAGCATGATACAAACTATCCGGTCATGCTTGCGTCGTGCACTGCGGCTAAGATGCATTTTTCATCCATCAGTTGTTTATTGCTTTGTCTTTGGTTCATTTCTCCTTCTGATTCCCAATTTACAGACGTCAGCCAAGAGACGGCCATCAATGCCAATGACATAGTCAGTACGTTGCAAGCACTTGGAATGTTGAAATATTGGAAAGGAAAACATTTAGTTCTGAAAAGACAGGTTTGTTCCATTTTTTGTCTTCAATTTCATTGTATTTCTTGTTCTTTTTCTTCTTTTAACCCATCCCATCTCTTGAATCCTAATTCCAAATCTTTATGGAGTTGACATTGCTTTCCACCACCACCCACCCCCACATCACCATCATTTAACATCTATGTTCCATGCTGTCATGCGTTGGATGGTTTGCCAGGAACCAAGGGGTCTAGGGACTGCATTATTTTTCCACTTAGTTATGTCTACTTAGGCATGGTTTTCTAGGGCTGGATGCCCTTCCTAATGCCAACCACTTTACAATGTGTACTGGGTGCCTTTCTTGTGCTACAACACTATTGAGGTTGCTGTGCAACTCTCATAAGACTACAAATCCCAAGCGAGGGGGTCAAAAAGACAAATACCAGGTATGTGAGTGTTTTTTGCCAGTCTTGGAAATTGTTACAATTGGCAGTGGTGTGACAATATTGAGGATGTTGATAACGATGATTGTGTTGTCAGGAGCAACGGTATTGGGTTATGACAGAAGCAGTGTTCATAATGTTGACTGGAGCAGCAGTATAATTTAGTGTTTGAGTTTGAGCCATATAAACAGGATTTTTGTAATAGAGAATATGTGTTCATCATCGTTATCATTTTAACATCTGTTTTCCATGCTGGCATGGGTTGGATGGTTTGACAGGAGCAGGCAAGGCCAGGGCCCACACCAGGTGCCATGCTTCCCATGGCTGGATGCCCCTTCCTAACACCGACCACTCCGCAGAGTTCACTGAGTGGTTTTAATGTGTTACCAATGCTTTTTCTGTGGCACCAACACCTCCGTCAGTTTTGCTGTAGCAGACAGATCTTGTTGAGTGCAGCAAGGCACCAAATATCTCGCTTTTTTGTCATCTCCTTCATAAAGCTCACTCTTCAATACTTTGTCCCATTTTATTCCTGGGTCTCTCTCTTCCACAAGTTCCATTGGAACTGTGGTGTCAATTTGTAATTAATTATCTGCAAATTTAAAACTAATCGTAAAACAAACTGTTTTCTTTCTAAATTTCTTTCTTTTCAACTTTTCTTCCCAAGGATCTGATTGATGAATTCTTGGAAAAAAAATCCAAACGTCCGCCAGACTTCAAGACCATTGACTCCAATTGTCTCAAGTGGACAGCTCCTGCAAAACGTCCGCTTCAAGTTTGACACTTGCACCAACTGCAAGATTCGCATACCCTTGGTATAATTTCTGTTTAGATGGAGGGAAGAATGGGTGGGTGGGTGGGTGGTGCTGGTGATTGGTGACATATCAGCCCTGTGGAAGAACATTCCAACTGTTACTCAGATTCTGACTTCATTTCTGTTTTTTGTCGTTTTAATACATCATACACCAGGGTCAAGCGTGTGTGTGTATAAACTTGTATATGTCTTTGTGTATGTGAGAGAAAGGATTATACACTGTGTGTATATGGATATATATATACATGCACACATATTTTCGTGTGTGTATGTATGTGTATATATATGTACGTGTGTGTATAAAGTGTAGGCATAGCAATCTCGTGGTTCCTGGTTCAATCTCACCACATGGCACCTTGGGCAAGTGTCTTCTATAACCTCGAGTACGATGCAGAAGCCTACTGTACACATATATAATGTCTGTCTGTCTTTTGTGTGTTTGTATTTGCACCTGTCTGAAAACCGGTATTGTTTATGTCATCTCCCTTTGTGTCCTATGACTTAGCAGTTCGGCAAATAGATATTAACAAAATACCATAATAGTGCTGCAGTCAATACGCTTGGCTAAAACACTTGAAGGCAGTACTCCAGCATGGCCACAGTCCAGTGATTGAAACCAGTAAAAGAATAAATACATAATGTTGATGTGTGTGTGTGTGTGTGTAGATAAAAATATGTATGTATATCTATATGTGTGTGTATGTATATATATGTATGTGTATATATATATATGCGTGCGTGTGTATATGTATATGCACGTGTGGATAATATATATTTATATAAAATAGCAATTTAATATTCACAAAAGATGTGTAAATATTCCTCTATATGTATAATACTTGCATTGGTGCTTATACATACACACACACACATATATATATATGTATATATACACTTACACGTGTATATGTGTTTGTGTGTATATAGATATATACTATAGCATACACCTACATATATCTAATTGCTTTGATCTCATTGCACATATGTGCATGCGTGCATACACACACATGCAGGTGTGTGTGTGTGTGCATATATATATATGTGTATGTATGTATATACAGACACACACTCGTAATGTGTATGGTTTTAGCCAGTTAGTTGATGGTGTGTGTATATATATCTATCTATATATGTATATGCGCATATATATAATGGATATGTATATTTGTGTGTGTATATGTATAATATAATATTACTTCCATAATTATCAAGGGATGATTAATATCAGCTGTCAGTTTGGCATGGAAATAAGAAAATATTGGATATTGAACCTTCG
>NC_043018.1:12626581-12666581 GCF_006345805.1 Octopus sinensis | reverse complement strand
CAACTTGTAGAATAATTGCCTTTGTCCAAACATTTTGGAGCAGAGTCCACAGCCTCTGAAGGAGCTGTGGGTGTTTCTTGTATACTTTATAATGTATACCACTTGGGCCGGAGCTGATCCTGATCTGCCTCCGCTTCTTTTAAGGATCGACAGTTGATGTTAGACTTGTTTCCTGGTAATTCAGCTCTACTGACCTTTGGCTTGACATACAGGGATTGCCTTTTGAGGTCTCCTTCAGAAATGCTTCTACATCTCTAAAACCTCTCTTTCCTCTGCTTCTGGGTGCTTTCCGCCCTTCAAAGCCTGCTCATATGTTCTCAGAACTGACTTTTTAGGTCTTTGGTGCCTTCTCCTTTGTCGGCAGGAGCTCTGTTATACTGCTTAATGAAGCTCTTGATTTCTCCCCTCAGGTAATGCATCTCTCTTTCTCTTCTGCTTTTCAATCTAACATTTTGTCGAGGTCTTGGTCTAATTGCCATTCCTTCATTTGATTCAATCTCTCACTGGGTGAGATTGGTTCTCTGGGATGCTATTGGCAGTGTTGCCCCTCTCGAAGAATTGGCTGTGACGCAGGCGCTGAGAGACTTCCAATTCTGTGCAGTGCTTTCTGCCTGAAGTTCTGCATCTCACCAGGTGCTACCACTGTGGCTCCTTTCCCACAGCTGAACCTTATCTTTGTGGCTGGTCATTTCAATAGACATGTTGGGCAGCCCCTGGGTGTTTTCCATAGTTTACATTGAGAGCCATGGAATTCATTTCCAAAATGAAGAGGCAGCAACGCTACTGGAGTTCTGTGATGCAAAAATTTACCCAATGATTTGCAGCACCAACTTCACGACACCAGCCAGTCACCCGATAACCTACAAATCTGGTGACTACGCTAACCAGATTGACAACATTCTCGGCAAAAAACGAGATACATGGTTGCTCATAAATGCAAAGACCTTCCCTAGTGAAGAATGTACCCTCATTATAGGTTACCCGTTAGCAACATCAGACTTTAGGCTAGAAGGATTCCAAGAAGCAGACCCACTTGGAGAAGAAGGGTTTGGAAGCTTAAACCTTTTGATACCAACCCAGCTCTGGCTTTGTAGTACAAATGTCTTGTTTTCATAAATTTTGAATTAAGATCTTCCACCAAACCTTAGTCACAATTTATGTTCCTAACACCAGCTGAATGATGACTAAATTATTTTACTAAATTCTTTGTTGTATTTAAAGTAATTGAAAGAAACACAGAAGAGCATCCCAAAATAAGTGCAGTAACAAAAGGGTTAAGAATCCTTTAAATAGTCAGTTTTGGAGATGCCCCAGTTGAGAGATTTAATGATGAGGAGAAGCTACAGACATGTAACATAGAGGACAACTGGAAGTTCCTCAGCACAACTTGTGCCACAGACCAAATCTGTGGCTAGTGACAAGTTCTAATCAGACGTAGGGCAATGTGGTGGTGAAACAGTGTAGAAGACAACAAAGAAAGAGGCTTGGAAGAATGGTGATAGCAGAGAAGTGTATCAGGTAGACTGAAGGAAAGCTAGAAGATGGGAGGGGAGAAGCAGAAATAAAGTTTAGCAATGTTCTGTGGCTTGAGGTGTTTCAGATTGCAACGAATCAGAGAAAATTGTGATGTAGGAAGGAAGTGTGTTTGCATGGATGATGGCTCACTTGCAGTTTGTGATTCTGCAAGGGAGGAGGCTTGGAAGTGCCGCTATGAAAGGTTACTAAATGTAGAGAATGCATGGGAGGAGAGCCTGCTTAGCATGGATCCAAGAAGGGATCAGCTATCCAAATCGACAGTAACTTCGAAGGTAAAGCAATTAAGGACATGAAGATAGGGAAATCCCCCAACCATCAAGAATCACCGCTGAGATCCTTAAAATATCAAGCAGAGTGGGATATGACTTAGCCACAAGTATCGTTAATCAGGTTGTCCACGAAGGAGTCATACCCAACAACTGGTGTAGCAACATTATAATCAACTGCTACAAAGGTAAAGGTGACACCTTTGACAGAAATAATTAGGGGCATCAATTGATTAAAGTTTCAATTAATCAGGAAGGGAGTTAGTTTCGTTTTGTGCCAGGAAGAAGCACAACTGATGCTATTTTCCTGGTGAAACAACTGCAGAAGGTTTTGGTCAAAAATAAAATGGTCTGTAATTGGCTTTTGCTGACCTAAAGACTTTGATAGGGACCCCTGCTCCCTTATTTGGTGGGCAGTGTGGAAGTTAAGGATAAATGAGTGGTTGATGAAAGCTGTATAAGCCATGAACGGGGAAGCTGTCAGTAAAAAGTCGGCAATAAGTAGAGCAAGGAATTTAGCATACAGGTAGTTCACCAGGGATCAGTTCTCAGCCCCTTCTTGTTTATCATGGTCCTCTAGGCCATAATATAGTAATTTTAGACAGGCTCCCTTTGGGAGCTTTTCTACACTGATGACCTTGTTGTTATTGCTGAATCACTACCTGAACTAGAGAGGAAATTTAAGGTGTGGAAGCAAAGTCTTGAATCAAAAGGCCTTAGAGTTAATTTAGCAGAGACCAAAGTCCTAGCAAGTAGGAAAACAAACAAATCAGAGATGGCCCTACTCAATATGTAGAAAATGTGTTGGTAGAAACTCCATGCTGTGTACTCAGTGCAAGCAACGGACACATAAGAGGTGCAGTGGTATCACATGAAGTAGTCTTATAAGTGACTGATGTGCTGGTCCATTAAACACCAGGAATATACAGGAAATAGACTCCCTCAAATGTCAAAGGAGAGGTGAATGTTAACAGGCAGAAACATTAGCACGACGGACGAAATGCTTAGCGGTATTTCGTCTGGCGTTATGTTCTGAGTTCAAATTCCACCGAGGTCAACTTTGCCTTTCATCCTTTCGGGGTCAATAAATTAAGTACCAGTTACACACTGGGGTCGATGCAATCGACTTAATCTCTTTGTCTGTCTTGTGTGTAGCCCTTTGTGGGCAATAAAGAAATAAGATAATTTCCGTTACTTAGGTGACCAAGGTAGCAAATCCTGTTGATTTGTTGATCTTTTGGTGGGAACTCACTAAAATAACTTCAAGATTATCACAGCAGTTAATGAATCCCCATTTTGTCCAGGACATTGATCTAAAAGAAGCTGCCTAGAGACATGTATACCTTTCCCCAGCCACTTACCATATCTTGAATGTATTACTTCTCTAGGTATCAACACACCAAAGTTTCGATGCTGACTCCTCGGTAGAAGCCCACAAGATGATCCACCATCTTTTCAGCAACTTTGGTCACCTTTCTTAAATTCAACGCCTCATCTACATGCTGACATGTTAAGAAAATAAAATAAAGATACAGAAAAATATTTTTTCACACTCAGAAATGTCAAAGTATGGAATAAACTAAGTTTATTCCAGGAAATTGCTTGCTTCCCAGACTTCATTAACTCTTCTCCCCACAAAACTGTGCACTCTTCCCTCTTTGGGGCTCTTTTACTCTTCACCTTGTTCTTTTTTTCTATGTTTTCTTTCATTTATTTGGCTGTTTTTAGTTGAAGTGACCCCCAGTACTTTTTCTTTTTTGAACTCTGGTACTTATTCTATCGATCTCTCTTGCCAAACCACTAAGTTACAGAGGCATAAAAAATACACCAACGCCAGTTGTCAAGCAGTGGTGGGAGACAAACAGACACAAATATGTATACTTACAGGACAGGCTTCTTTTCAGCTTCCATCAACCAAATTCACTCAAGAGGTTTTGGTCAGCCTCAGGTCAGAGTAGAAGACATTTGCCTGAGGTGCCACGCAGTTGGACTGAACTCAGAATCATGCGGTTGGGGAACAAACTTCTTACCTCACGGCTACGTCTTCTCACCCCAGTCTGTCCCCTCTCACCCTTTCCCAACTGGCCGTGGTGCACCCGAGCACAGTATACTTTAAGCTAATCCTTATTCTAGAAGCAATTGTGGATCTGCTGGAAGCTGAATGTGTAGGACCAGCAGCTGATCAAAACACTACAATGGAAGTTGAAAGAAAGAGCGGTTACTTACTTCCTGTTTGCCATGCAAAGGTATTTCTGATTGGAACTAATCAAAATGGTTGAGAGAAAACAAAAAAACTGATAGCAAAGCCCACCTCAATGGTTCGTGACGATCCTCATTGCCAGAAAGCATCTGGCTCATCTCCAGGTCCTTTCACTCAATTACAGTCTGTGGAAAAATCAAGATACCAACTTCAAACAGACTTTTTTTGTTTTTTGTTGTTTTTAGTGACCTCAGAAAGAGAAAGCAAGAAAAACAGATTAAAAAAAAAAAACTGACAAGTTTGTAAGTTCAGATGATGCCAGGGGAAAATATTTACATAAGTAGATATCATTGTTTAGACATCAATGAAACTTGTCAGTGAAGGCAATCAAGCTTAGGTTGTTGATCTTGCCCAGAATTACAATGAAATAACTACACTAAAGTGAACGACACTAGTTCAACCCTTTAACTATATGAGTAGCATGTGTCAGATGACTCACAATGGACAGCAAGAAAAAGAGAAAAGTGTGTAATAAGAATTGAAAGGGATTTTTGTAAAATCCAGGCCTATATCTATAAAGCACTCAGTGTTAAACAAATTTGGTCAACTGTATCCAACAATCGGATACCAATAAATGCAAGTAGAATAAACATCTAAGACAATTCTTCTTGTATGACAAGTAAATTCAAATATAGTTTTTCAGAATTGAAAGAAATTTGGAGCGTATGACAAAAATACTTCTTAATATTCTTTTGATATGCATTCATCGACAAGAGATATTTTCTTAGTTCCCTTTCAACTCAACTAATTTTGAATTGCCTTGAAAACGTGTAAACATATATTTTCGGAAATATGAATTTCACTGGTATATTCAGTTCGTAAATATGTTCATAAAACAGAAACAATCATCAGTTTAGGGGACGGTGCAATCACCACCTAAAAATGGGACTTTCTCCATTCTTATGTATATGTATGGTGATGCAAACAGGTAAAATACAAATCAAAATATGACATATATATACATATATATACATATATATAAATTAGAAGAAAAACCACTTTTTATCAATTCTATAATGTAAATTTACATATTATAGAAAGGTTGAATATAAGATAAAACATATAACAATGATTAAGTAATTTGCAAAAAAGTAAATAAAACGTTATTGAATTGATAAAAGGTGGGGTTTTTTCTAATTTATATATATATATATTATATTTTATGAAACTTGATTTAGTATTTCTAAATTGAATTTTTCCCTGTAAGTTTGGAATAATATTCCCTCATATTACTATTATTATTATATATAATGTGTGTATATATATGTATATAAAGTGTGTATATATATATGTGTGTGTGTGTGTAGTCTTTAACTACCTGTTGGACAAACGAATAAACATATGTAAATAATATTTCTTCCTTCTTGGTGTTGATTCTTTGAGGTTCACTGGTGACTCCGACGCGAGAAGCTTAAAGTGTTACATCTCCACACTATATTTAGTGATGGGCTACATCATATCTGTTATCATATCTTTCATTCAGCCCACTACATATATAATGTGTGTATATGTGTATAAGACCTGGGATGAGGTGGTGAAGCATGACCTTCGAACATTGGGCCTCACCGAGGCAATGACTAGTGGCCGGGACCTTTGGAAATATGCTGTGCTTGAGAAGACTCGGCAATCCCAAGTGAGACCATAATCTCGTGGCCTATGCCAGGGGTGTAACCAGTCCACTTATGCATACCTTTCCTTCATTGGACACTAAACTCTTCTTGCAAAGACCTGTCAAGGCAAGTGAAATCAAATTCGATGACTGGCATCCGTGCTAGTGGAGCACTAAGAGCACCAACTGAGCGTGATCGTTGCCAGAACAACAAACTGGCTTCTGTGCTGGTGGCACGTAAAAAGCACCATTCAAGCGGGTTCGTTACCTGCGTCGCCTTACTGGCAGGTGAGAAAACATTCGAGCAAGGTCATTGCCAGTGCCACTGGACTGGCTCTTGTGCAGGTGGCACGTAAAAAGCACCATTTGAGCGTGGCCATTGCCAGTACTGCCTTACTGGCCCTCGTGCTGGTGGCATGTGAAAGCACCCACTAAACTTTCAGAGTGGTTGGCATTAGGAAGGGCATCCAGCTGTAGAAACTCTGCCAGATCAAGAATGAAGCCTGGTGCAGCCACCTGGTTTGCCAGTCCTCAGTCAAATCGTCCAACCCATGCTAGCATGGAAAGCGGACGTTAACGATGATATATATATATATATATACATACACATACATATACATATATATATATATACACATTTATATATATACGCACATATATGTTGCTAGCCTCGCCTGGCACCTGTGCTGGTGGCCCGTAAAAAGCACCCACTACACTCACGAAGTGGTTGGCGTTAGGAAGGGCATCCAGCTGTAGAAACTCTGCCAGATCAGACTGGAGCCTGGTGCAGCCTCCTGGCTTCCCAGACCCCGGTCGAACTGTCCAACCCATGCCAGCTTGGAAAGCGGATGTTAAACGATGATGATATGTATACACATCTATATACACACACATATATATAGATACATGCAAACATATATACATCTATATATAAATATACATATATACATATACATAAAGCAAGGAAGAAAATGGAGAAGATAATTAATTGACAAACATCAGCTAGATCTATTTATTAATTACTACATATATATATATGTATCTCAGAGTAAAAGGTAGACTGTATGACGCATGTGTATGAACAGCCATGCTACATGGCAGTGAAACATGGGCCATTACGCATGCTGAGGACATGCGTAAGCTCACAAGAAATGAAGCCAGTATGCTCCGATGGATGTGTAATGTCAGTATTCATACTCGGCAGAGTGTAAGTACCTTGAGAGAAAAGCTGGACCCAAGAAGCATCAGATGTGGTGTGCAAGAGAGACGTTTGCGCTGGTATGGACATGTGGTGAGAATGGATGGGGATAGCTGTGTGAAAAAGTGCCACACCCTAGCGGTTGAGGGAACCTGTGGAAGAGGTAGACCCAGGAAGACCTGGGACGAAGTGGTGAAGCATGACCTTCGAACTTTAGGCCTCACCGAGGCAATGACTAGTGACCGAGACCTTTGGAAATATGCTGTGCTTGAGAAGACCCAGCAAGCCAAATGAGACCATAACCGCGAGGCCTATGCCAGGGATGTAACCAGCCCACTTATGCGTACCTTTCCTTCTTTGGACACTAAAACTCTGCTTGCGAAGACCTGTTAAGGCAACTGAAAACAAAATCAAATTTGATGATTGGCATCCGTGCTAGCAGGGTGCAAAGAGCACCATACACGCGTGATCGTTTGCAGAGAGGCTAACTGGCTTCTGTGCCGGTGGCACGTAAAAGACACCATTCAAGCGTGATTGCTGCCAGTGTCGCCTTACTGGCACTTGTGCTGGTGGCATGTGTAAAAAGACTCGAGCGAGGTCATTGCCAGTACTGCCTGACTGGCCCCCATGCCGGTGGCACGTAAAAAGCACCCACTACACTCTCGGAGTGGTTGGCGTTAAGAAGGGCATCCAGCTGTAGAAACTCTGCCAGATCAAGATTGGAGCCTGGTGCAGCCATTTGGTTCGCCAGCCCTCAGTTAAAATCGTCCAACCCATGCTAGCATGGAAAGCGGACGTTAAACGATGATGATGATGTATGTATGTATAAATACGATTCTGTTCTGGGTGTGTGTATATGTATATATATATGAACATGTTCTTTTATTTTATCTTATATATACACGTGTATGTATATAGGTGTGTATGCATGTGTATATATGGATAAACTATGTCTGTGTGTGTTGGGTGTGAATATATGTATATGTATGTGTATATATATAAACACCTATTTTCATTCCACAATTACCAAATATTCATATGCTTTTTGTAAATTTCAATATTTTAATAACTCTCGTATATTTTAATACTTTTCGTATATTGCAATATTTTACCAACTCTTCGTATATATTATACAGTGTGTAGTGTGTTATATTATATTTATATATTATATGTTATACATTGTAGATTACATCTTATAATCTGTTGTGGTGCACCTGAGCACTGTATACAATAATTTCATTATTATTTTTTAAACCAGATATTTATCTTAAAAGCTTCGTTATGTTAATATTCAAATGCTGAAATAAAATATGGAGAGCACTTCGTATATTTTAATGTTTAAATTGTTTACACGCTTACCTCCGTTCAGCTATATTTCATAAAAATGAAAATTTTTTAAAGTTTAGCTAATTACTTTCTCAGGTAGAAATTGCATCTCAGGTGCTTTCACCACAGAAGAACAGATTTCAAGGCGTACGGCTCTGTTTATTATCTCCCTTAGTATTTAAGGCCCCTTAGACAATTCATTCCTTGAATATATTCTGAAATTTGTTTTCTATTTTATTGATAACTTTAAGAGACCCAAACACCGCCGTTGTTTTTAAATATTAGCTGACCAATTAAGGATTGGCATTAGCCTTACCCTACTCATCATAATTAAAATTTTTCTTAATAAATAATAACATCACAATTTATACCCAAATTATTTCTTCATTGATAAAATTACGAATTGATTTCCCCATCTATGTTTGTTCCTTCTTGAGCCATGCCTGGCTCATAAGGGCCGGTTTCCCGGTTTCCTTGGCGTATAGGTTCCCCACCTGGACGGGACGCCTGTCCGTCGCAGGTGAGCTGCAAGATGCAGGAGGAAAGAGTGAGAGAAAGTTGTGGCGAAAGAGTCAGCAGAAGTTCGACATTACTTTTTGCCAGAGCTGCGTGGAACTTTGGTGTTTTCGCTCATAAACACACACATCGGCCGGTCTGAGATTCGAACCCGCGAGTCCGCTGCTCTAACCACAAGGCCATGTGCCTCCACCCAACTATGTTTACATTAACTTAATTTTATTGCTGTTCTATTGCATGGTTTTTAATCTCCAACTAATAATACCCATTAACCCGACCCTATTATATCCCCCATTAGATTCAAATAAGATGTGGTCTCACAACCTCTGGATATTATCTTGGAATTTTCATTTTACCATTTTTATATTAATTCTCTAAACGATTTTACTTGTTTAAATTTTACCATCACGGACTCTCAGACGTTACGATGTGTCAACATTGGCCCGTTGCAGGCCCGAAGTGGAAAAGCTGGAAGAGTAGAGTTATCCATTTATTGCAATTAATAAATACGTCGAGCACGTTTGTCAATTAAATATATATATATATACATATACATACGTATATATATAAATAGATATATGCATACATATATATATATAGATAGATATAAATATAAACATAATATATATATACATATATATATAAATATATGCATAATATATATATATATATATAACCATACCATATAGAAAAAAAAATTAACTATACGATAAAACATTACCTGTAATTATGTAAAGTACAAAAATAATAAATAAACAGTAAATAATTGGTAAAAATACTACAGGTGTGTCTTGGCTATTATTTTCAAACTAATAATAGTAAAATCAATTCAATTTAAATATAGTCACTCAACATGTATATATATATATATATGTACATGTATATGTGTATATACACATATATATATATAAACATACATAAATATACACACACATATACATATATACACACACACACATATATATATACACATACATATATATATATATACATATGTGAGGGAGAAGGCAGACAAAGAAGCCTAGGTTATGAAAAACATTAAGTCAAACCCGAAGGCCTTCTTTCATTATGCGAAAGAAACAGCTTCAATACGGAATGGAATTCATCGACATTAGTGAAGACGATGTCCTACTAGCCATAGATGAAGGGGAAACAAACTTAATTGCTGGTCCTCATGGTTTCCCAGCAATCCTTCTCAAATCGTGTAATCGTGCCCTGGCAAAACCCTCCAGATTCTCTTCCAGAGCTTTCTTACAAATGGCAAACTGCCAAGCAAGCTGAAGGAGGGAATAATATGCCCAATCCATAAAGGGGGAAGTAGAGCAGATGCCAAAAACTATAGGCCTATCTCTCTGGCTTCACACATCAGCAAAGTCATGGAATGGATAGTCAGAGGGAAACTAATCGCATTCCTTGAGGAAAATAACTTGCTGAGTGATACCCAGCATGGTTTTCGACCAGGTATGAGCTGCCTGACCCAGCTCTTACAACATTATGACTGGGTGTTGAGGCAGTTACTCAACAAATCAAATGTGGACGTAATCTGCCTTGATTTTGCAAAAGCTTTTGACAAGGTGGATCATGGTATGATATGGCATTGGGTAATGTCTCTTGATTAGTATTGATCTGAATTCAAGGAGTCTTCGTTCAAGTATTGGTGTCCATCGATTTTTATGTGTTTAGGGTGGCATGAGTTGAATAATAGGTATTGCTTTGAATCTATGGGTCTATAGATGTGGTTATTGACTATTTTAATTAGGATGTCAAGAAAAGGGAGTTGTTTATTACTGTGTTCCATGGTGAATTATTAAGCATTATTTTGAAATCAAAATTTTTGCTGCGTCTTATAACCTTTTCAATAGTCATTGACTCTGACTGTTATCCGAGCAGTGTTCTTTTTGTTTGTGTGTGTGTGTGTCCATACATATGTATGTATTCTGTATATTCATGCTTGAGTGATTATGTGTGTGTACCCCTGTGGCCTTGTGTGAAGTGAAGCTTGTACATGGTCATGTGTGTCAGTCTGCATTTGCCTATATATCTATATCTATACGTGGTGGTGGTTGTCTACTCCTTATGCAGAGTTGGACCACCTCATCTACCTACACCATAGAACCATCAGAGCATTTTAAACAGATGTTTTGAAAAGACAGCCACATAGATTGCATATCTGATTAGGACGACAAAGAGCTGCAGAGAAGTTCGGATCTATGTGGATCTCAAAATGTCTTTTGAGGTATCCGTTAGATTTGCAAACCTTCTGCCATACATTGCATTGGAACATGTGCACAGACATATAGGCAGAATAGTTGGTGGAGGTTTGTTTTCTATAGGCTTGCAAATGAGATTTGGAGCCCAGCAAAAGAAAGGCAGGGTCTGTCACAAACTGTGCACACAAAAAGGTCAGTGTGTTTCACCTTCTGGATCATGACATTCTTCCTTAGATCTCTTTTGAGTCTTACATGCGTTATCCTGGCATATATATATACACTTACATATATATATATATAAACATATACTTATATATACATGCATATATATACCTATACATATACACATACATATATATACATACACACATATATTCTTTCTTTGTTTCAGTCACCTGACTGCGGCCATGCTGGAGCACCACCTTTAGTCAAACAAATGAAGCCCAAGACTGATTCCTTGTAAGCTGAGTACTTATTCTATCAGTCACTTTTGCCAAACCACTAAGTTACAGGGACATAAACACATCATTGGTTGTCAAGCGATGGTGGTGGTGGGGGCAGACACAGATATGACAAGCTTCTTTCAGTTTCCGTCTACCAAATTCACTCACAAGGCTCAGGTAGGCCCGAGGTTTCAGTAGAAGACAATTGCCCAAGGTGCTATGCTGTGCGACTAAATGCGGACCCATGTGGTTGGTAAGCAAGCTACTTACCACACAGCCGCTCTTGTGCCTATATTACATATATACACACACATTCAACCTAAGCATGACAATGTTAATAACCTGAAATTAGGCAGCCTTTGGAATAAAGCATTAGAGAAGTACAGAGCTTACGAAATGAAAGAAACTACAAAAAAGCGGGAATTGCATAATCCCCATCTCTTTTCCTGCTATAGAATCCAGGGCTCAGAGTTGTGTGCTTGTGTATCACCTCATAGCTTTCTCAGGGATTCAAAAATGCAGAGCACTTCATCTTGGAGGTCGTAACAGCAAGAAGCTGATTGTGTAATTTGCAATCCCTCATTTCTTCTTTTGTGTAAGTTTTGGGAGGTGGTTTAGCCATTAGATCAAAAGCCACTGCTTTTCAACCACATCCGATCCCCACATCTTCAGGTGGCCATCCTGGACCATATTCATCCAATACATCCTTCCTTTGGACATAACTGTCGGGTGTGATTTCAGAGTAATTTGACAGTTATTACTTAGAGACAAAACAAGGCCACATCAATGCCCCTTCGTTAATTAAGTCGTTCACACAATATTAATACTGAATATCATCATTATGTTCATTATTACGCGTTCTCACAGATTTTACTTTGATATTTTATTAATTATTCATTAATATTTTGTTTGTTAATTAGCCCTTAATTTTAAACTTTTGTCATTGCCATTATTCTGTGTCACTGGTCCAAGACACTAATTAATGTGGACTAATTAATAGACAAACCTCACCATTGTAAATTAAAGAGATGGTATTTATCTGCTCCTAATAATAAAGCAAGGTTTCAAATTAACACAAAAAAGAGATTTCTGAGAAATACAACAATAAAGAAACAGAAAGTCAAAACTTAATGGCTCGAGAATACTATTTTTTTTATTATTTTGGGACCAAAAGCATTTGATTACAACAGATATATTTATGGTTCTCCTACATAATAATAATAATAATAATAATAAAAAAGAACAGAAAACTTTAAAATAAAACAAAACTACATTTTGTTCCAATTGTTCATGAAATTGTTCAAATAAAATCAAATTGATGTTTTCAAATGTGAACCATAAGACTTGCTATGATGATGGGAATGTAATGGGGGGACGAAGAGATGGAGGGGCGAGGAGGGGGGGGGGCAAAGAGCCCAGCAGGACATACTTCCAAGGATCAGCAGACTGTGTTGTTGGTGCCAAGATATTAGGGTACAGATTCCTTTTCTTCTCTTGTTTTAGCCTTAAAGACATACAAACACACACACACACACAGCTCAACCATTTGTTCATAAAAACAATCTGGAAATATGCACTGAAGAGAGGTTATGTGTGTTGCTGTTTAGGAGAGAGAGAAAGAGCAAAAAACTCAGCTATGGAGGGGGGGGGGGTCAACGGCCAAATACAAACATAAAAACGTGGGGAGATGAAAGAGAAGAAAAATCAAAGAGGAGTGGAAGGAAGGGTGGGGTGGTAAGAAAAGAAAAAAAGAACAAAACGAAGCAGCCCTATATTTCTTAACACACAGAAATCTTTATGTAATGTGAATGCAATCATTTGTAATGGCTTGAAATATTTACACCAATTTATCAGTAATTAGAGCCAGTTGCAACATCTGATCCAGAGACCATTCCACCAGCACCAAAAATAACAAGTTGGTTAAATGCAAACACAACGATTTAAAATTCATCATTTAAGTGCAGTATTTGCATGCATGCACACACATGCACATATACTACTATTTCATTAAAATGCAACAGTTGGGACTTAATGCAAACAATATGATTTGAAAGAGAAAAATGCAAGAATGTTTTCTCTTCCAGAAATTGAACTCTGCCAGTCAGCTTCACAGGGCAAGAGAGTTAGCAATCACATTATTTGTACTGTTTACATTTGCTAATCAAATCTGAGAAGGTGTGTATATGTATGAAACAGGGGCACTAATAAAAGAAGGACTGAGTATGTTTTAGCCAGTAACTTTTCGATTTTGCTGAAGTCTTGAGGATCCATCTGGAAAAATGTTCGTCAGAGGCAAAAAAGAAAGAAAAGAAAAATCCCCCCCTCCCACAAGAAAGAAAAAGGATAAAACTATGAATACAAAACTATCAACTCAAAACAATGAAGCCAACAATACTGTTGATATTGAAACGGTCAGGTGATGAGTGGAGTTGAGTTGATGAGAAGTGATTGGGGAAAGGATAGGAATCAATGTTTCCGTATGCAAATGGCAGAAGAAAATATATCAGTTTCTGTGAGTAGAAATGGGAGTAGAAATGACATTAATTTAGAGTTGATGAAGATGAGTTTCAGATTTAAAGCTACAAGGTTTTCTGGAATTACTGCAAAGCTAGTGTTAACTATTATTCCTTCTAAACACCAGGAACTGACCTAGTTGGCCCACTTCCACACAACATTGCCCACTAGAATCCATGTCAAAGCAGCTTCAAAGAGTTTTTATTGTTAAACTATAACCTTATTTCAAGTAAGATCTTTGAAATGGAATAGGTTCACCTTGTTATTGAAGTAAAATTTCATTTTAAGAAAGAAAAGGAAAAAAAAAAAAGACTCAGGTTGTAATAAAACAAAAGAAAGCAACAAGCATAAATAAACGAACTCTGGACAGAAGGTAATTAGAATCCAAACACTTGAAAGTCTCATTGGAACTAAAAATTAAAATATACTTTATATAGAATTTTATTATATAGAATTAAATCGTTTAAAAATATTCCATAACCATAAAAGACAAACAGAGCCAAGAAAATTTAAATAATTACAACTTTATGGTGATGTTATGACTATGAAATGTTCTCAGGTACTCCTCTCTCGTTCATTAAAGATTCAGCTTTGAAGAAATAATCACTCTCTATATATTAATTTCTAACAAGAACTTTTAGAAGGGTTATTTACAAACCAAATTTCATTATTACTAAGTTCAAGAATTAGCAGAATACATTTTGAAGCCATTGACATCCCAATCAAAGCTAAAGATAGACATATTGTCTTATCGAATAAAAAAAATAAATATGAAAATCATTTAATAATTAAATGAAATTAAGTAAAGAGATAAAACTATGAAGCAAGAGCATTTTAAATAAGCAGCATGAAGAAACTAAAATGGAAATTAAAAAAA
Organism: Octopus sinensis; assembly: GCF_006345805.1. Classification (NCBI taxonomy): domain Eukaryota; kingdom Metazoa; phylum Mollusca; class Cephalopoda; order Octopoda; family Octopodidae; genus Octopus; species Octopus sinensis. The sequence goes on along the minus strand of NC_043018.1, from coordinate 12,651,826 downwards.
AAAAAAATCAGATGCAAAAATTTTTTTTGGAATTGTTGGCCATTAAAATCTAAGTGGAAGATGTTAAAATCCTCCAAGCAGAATAATATACAAAAGTAATGAGAGAAGAGGATTAACCCCCCCCCTTACACTCCCACCCAATATTATATAAAACAGAATGTTATGATAAGTATAAAACATTTCAAAGTACAGGCACCCTACATTGGCTTCAGATTATGACAATTGAGGATTATTTTGGAGTGTCAATTGGCCACAAAAAAGAAAAAAAGAAAGAAAAGAAAAATCCCCCCCTCCCACAAGAAAGAAAAAGGATAAAACTATGAATACAAAACTATCAACTCAAAACAATGAAGCCAACAATACTGTTGATATTGAAACGGTCAGGTGATGAGTGGAGTTGAGTTGATGAGAAGTGATTGGGGAAAGGATAGGAATCAATGTTTCCGTATGCAAATGGCAGAAGAAAATATATCAGTTTCTGTGAGTAGAAATGGGAGTAGAAATGACATTAATTTAGAGTTGATGAAGATGAGTTTCAGATTTAAAGCTACAAGGTTTTCTGGAATTACTGCAAAGCTAGTGTTAACTATTATTCCTTCTAAACACCAGGAACTGACCTAGTTGGCCCACTTCCACACAACATTGCCCACTAGAATCCATGTCAAAGCAGCTTCAAAGAGTTTTTATTGTTAAACTATAAACCTTATTTCAAGTAAGATCTTTGAAATGGAATAGGTTCACCTTGTTATTGAAGTAAAATTTCATTTTAAGAAAGAAAAGGAAAAAAAAAAAAGACTCAGGTTGTAATAAAACAAAAGAAAGCAACAAGCATAAATAAACGAACTCTGGACAGAAGGTAATTAGAATCCAAACACTTGAAAGTCTCATTGGAACTAAAAATTAAAATATACTTTATATAGAATTTTATTTATATAGAATTAAATCGTTTAAAAATATTCCATAACCATAAAAGACAAACAGAGCCAAGAAAATTTAAATAATTACAACTTTATGGTGATGTTATGACTATGAAATGTTCTCAGGTACTCCTCTCTCGTTCATTAAAGATTCAGCTTTGAAGAAATAATCACTCTCTATATATTAATTTCTAACAAGAACTTTTAGAAGGGTTATTTACAAACCAAATTTCATTATTACTAAGTTCAAGAATTAGCAGAATACATTTTGAAGCCATTGACATCCCAATCAAAGCTAAAGATAGACATATTGTCTTATCGAATAAAAAAAATAAATATGAAAATCATTTAAATAATTAAATGAAATTAAGTAAAGAGATAAAACTATGAAGCAAGAGCATTTTAAATAAGCAGCATGAAGAAACTAAAATGGAAATTTAAAAAAAAAAAAAATCAGATGCAAAAATTTTTTTTGGAATTGTTGGCCATTAAAATCTAAGTGGAAGATGTTAAAATCCTCCAAGCAGAATAATATACAAAAGTAATGAGAGAAGAGGATTAACCCCCCCCCTTACACTCCCACCCAATATTATATAAAACAGAATGTTATGATAAGTATAAAACATTTCAAAGTACAGGCACCCTACATTGGCTTCAGATTATGACAAATTGAGGATTATTTTGGGAGTGTCAATTGGCCACAAAAAAGAAAAAAAGAAAGAAAAAGTTCATGACATGAAAGAAGTTTCCTAACCAGAATAGAAGACTAAAATAGTACAGTCTAATTATTTATAATGATAACTAATTTAAGATAAACTAATCTGGAGGGAAAAAAAGTCTTATAACAATGTTTTAAGGACTGAAAATTATACTAATTAACTAAATAACAAAATGCAAAAACTATAGACTCAAAGACAAGTCATGAAGCATTGAGTCACACGATATTACAAAATGGCCTGTATACACTGTCATGTACAGAAGGGCCCATACATGCTGGCCTGCATATTAAACTCACAAGATACATAACAGAAGGGTCTGTACATTTGGCTCAGATCCAAAGTGAAATTAACAGTAAAAATATTTGTTCCATATTGAAATGTACCAATGCAATTTTTGGTTTTTAATATATTCTTCTAAAATTACAAAATATTTAACATATTTGTTCATGAGATGGAATTATGAGAAGAGGATCCCAGCAGTACTAAGTGTTTAGGTTTTGGTATAGAGATTTTACATTATTCTTTTCAAAGTCAAACAGTACCGCTGAGGAATTTTTGCTGGAATTTGCTAGATCTGGTTTCTGTTAGCTGCTAGGACCAAGCTTTACAAGTGCTTATCAATTTAGATATGATGAACAAGTGAATGCAAAAAACAAATTAAAAATAAAAATTTGTAAAGAGGGAAAAATAAACAAAAACAAAAAACTATACAAATGACAGGTGGTTGATTGGAAAGGTTTAATATTAAAAACATAAAAATGTTAACACCAAAACCACCACACATGGATGAGATGATAATCTGATTAAGAAGTTTAAAACTATTGTTTCTCTTAAGTTCTCCACCCAATATCCCTGGAGATGAAATGGGATAGAGTAAATGAATTTGGCAAATAGAAAGAAGGAACAGAGATATTCAGACTTGTATCTGTAATGAGAGTCTCTGACAAGATGTTAGTGTCAATTATAAAACTGAAACAATCAATCATTGAATAAGGAAAAAGGAAAGTTGTACAAATAAGGCTAACTTTTAAATCTATAGATGTTCCATTAAACAGTGTAGTAGTGGTGATTGTTGTTGCTGCTTGCAGTGTGTTGTAGTAGTAGTAGCACACAGTTCCATGAACTACTCCATTGGCATAAAAATATCGGACCCAATCTCCTACTGCTGCTGCTGCTGCAATAAGAATGGCAAAAGACCACACAAGAAAGATTTGGTCTGTGGATGTGAAGATGAGTTGTGGCAGGAACAATAATGAAACCAGTTCCACACAACAGCAAAATAGCCATTGGTTTTTATCAGAATGAGAGACGAATCTGAAAAATGAATGGAGGGGAAAAAAACAGTCAAACAAAAAACAAAATTTTTTTAAAAATAGAACAAAGAACAAATTAATTACCCTTCAGGTAACTTCTGTTGTAGGCGACTATTAAGGTGAAATTTCACTTCTTAAATAACTAAATTAAAACTGATGCTCATCAAAGTAAGCTAATTTACTGAGAATTGAGCAATTATTAACTATGATAATGTAGTTTAACTGAAACGTTTAATACAACAAAAGGTAAGACATACAAAAAAAGAAAAAAGCTATTTATCAAGGTCATCAGTTTTGTCCTCGTGGACTACAGTTTGCAAACCCCTATTGATAGAAATATCAAAACAACCATATAAAACTTTACAATGTTAATTTAACAAAATATTATTAAAATTTATTCGTTTTGTCTGCAAATAAATTTCTAAAGAAAAAAAAATTTTTTTTTTTAAATAAAGGAAAAAGGTAATTATATCAACTGGTAATTATTTTATTGACCCCCAGAAGAATGAAAGGTAAATGAAGTGAACCTCGACAGGTTTTGAATGCAAATGAGGCCTAAGTGAATACTGCAAAGACTTAAGTCCGACACCCATCATCTTTAATGAGAGAGGAAAAAAACAAGCAAAAAGACAACAACAACAAACAATAAGTGTGAAGATTACCTATGTGAAATTTATTTAAAAGCCAAGACTGCTTTTAATGAGAGATGGTCTGATGGAAAGATTCTGTTTGGAATGAATTTGCAGTCAAGCACACTCTGTTTACCAGGGACTTGCAAGACACCCACAGCTTCTAAGCTGGTGGAACTGTAGAAAACATAATCCAAACATTCACGGGTGTGCAGAGTCATGGTGGTCAAGGCTGGTTCATTACCCTTCAAAGAAGAACAGTTGAAATTAATAGTTAAAATATCAGTAAAATAATCACATTCCATTTTGGTTTCCAATAACCCTCACAACAAATCAACATTCATAATAACAAACAGCTCAAAAAAATATTGATCTTTTAATAGTTTAACTGCAGGGACAACAACCTATTTAAGAAGAAAATTAAATCCATTTAGGAAAATTTTCCTACCAAATAAACTGGATAATATTTCTTCCAAGTAATTTTCACAAAACTAACTTGTGTGGAACATAACCCTATTTACGTCAATTAAATTCTCAAATTGGCTTTCTGACACAACTATAGCTTTTATACTTATATACTAACAACACCAGCAGAGAAAACAAATGTTAAACAATGATGATGGTGAGGGGAACCCTTAGAGATTCCAGAGTAATTTCGAAAGCTTTTTGATTGTTAAAAGTATATACAGAACCATGAAAAATAGAATTTCTTTAGAAATCAGGGATTTTTTTCTGACGGATTTGGATGTTAAGTTATGGGTTGTACCAATGGTGCAGTTATATCCTTTATTACCTCAAAAGTTATTTTAATGTTTAAAGCAACAAGTGAATGCACGTCAGTAATCTACATACAACAAGAAGAAATTGTTTTGCTTCTTGTTACCTTTTCCCATTATAATAGTGCAATTAAAATTATTGAAAACATGCATTCAGCAAGCACTTTAAATAATCTCAGCTATGGAACAAAATTGAAGACATAAATCTGTTTATAATATTGTTCTGCTGGGAATAGTATTTTTTTGGCAATATTTTATTCCTCGTTGTTTTAACGCCTACTTTTCCATGCTTGCATGGGCTGGAAAGAGTTTAAGGAGATCGGCCTAATGACCTTCCTGTCACCAATCCAATCCACACTTGTTTCTAAACAAGTAATATTTCTCTATGGCCAGACATATTTTCACAGAATATTCAAAATGACTGATACTTTTACAATTGTCATGCAACGCCAAGACAAGAAGACACAAACACCCACACAATGGGCTTCTGACATTTTCTATAAATTCATGCACAAGACCACATTAGAAGACATTTGTCCTTGGTGCCACACTGGAAGTCCAAACGGCGAAGGGAAAGAACTTTTCTTCTCTGTGCCAAATAAAGTCCAAACGGTTTTTAGGTGTAAAATTAGAATGATTGGCTGCCTTTTCTGCATCTTTCAGAATACATTCGTGTTGCATAATGTGTGAACGTGTTTCCTTCAACTTTATTATCATGCATAGCGTTTCACACTGCGCTAAATTATTTGTTTATGAGGAGCCCCCCACCCCACCCCCGCCGCATGTTAACAAATGTCCCCGTGACAAACATGTCGCATCATTGGTGCAGATGAAAGTGACTTTGAAATGTCAGAGAGTTCCGGAGATGAATGGACGCCTCCAATGATGAAGAGACAAGGTGTCAGAATTATATTTATCAGGCAAACAATACAATTTACTAAGATTTCAGCTACAATGCCACTGATGACAAGTAAGTCAAATTCATATAATAAAGCAGACATTTTAATGCTTACTTTGAAGTAGAAACCAGATTTATGGTTTAGTAAGAGGAGGGAATCCAACCGTTTTCCCCCTAACCCCCCACCACCACCACCCACAAAAATGGAAGAAAAGAGAAATGCAGAAACAATAGTTCTTACCTGTACAACAGCATAGGCACTCTTAAGACTGGATGAAGTGTGCTGGAATCCTTCCCAAAGATGATCTACAAGTGCCGATTTCTGTAAAATATTCAGCAATTTAAGAAATTCATTCTATTTTTTCAAACTTTATATTGAAAACTACAAATCAGTAAAATATCTACCAAACATCTTCCACAAACAAAGCTATTTTTTTCTAATTACGAAAATAGAACTACATCTTTTTTTTTTAAATACAAAACTTTATGTACACTTGTATTTTATGAAAGAAACCCCAAAACGGAGGTGAGAGAGAGAAAGATAATCTTTATCACTTTTGATTTTATTTGGTTCAGTCATTGGACTGTGGCCATGTTGGGGATGGCCTTCAAGGGTTTAATCAAACAAATAGACTCCAGCATTTATTTTTGAGGCCCACTACTTATATCAGTCTGATTTTGCTAAACTGCTAAGTTATGGGAGACCTAAATGAATAAACACAAGTTGTCAAAGAGTGGGAGAGGATAAACAGAAAACAGAAAGACACACATTTGTTTCACCTGCCAAATTCAATCGATGCAGTGGGACTGAACCTGAAACCATGTGGCTGGGAAGCAAACGTCATACCACCAAAATCCAGCACTTCACTAGATCTGGCAAAGACATTTGGTGCTCAATTATCCAGCCTATCTACTTAAGGAAAGTTAGAGCCGTCTTAAAACAGCAAAATTAAGAAAAAGATTGAAAACACTCTTGCAAATACTCGTGTTTCAACTTATGAGTTCAAATTTTTTACTATGAATAAAACCTGCTACAGGTTGCCCCCCCCCATCTGGTGGGGAGGTGTCAGTTAACCACTTTTATACCGGCCAAGTTACAGCATACCACAACAGGAAAAAATAAGCTGCAGCAGCATTTATTAAAAATTCAATTGAGAATTTAATTTAATTTTGTATAAATTTGTTCCATGGCGAAAAGTGAATTGAGTTCTGTTTTGGACAGGGTTCTTTCTTCAAAGAAAAGAGACATGTAGTCCCAGGTTAGATTGAGAATATAGATCCAAAGACAGTTCCAGTTTTCTGGCAGTAGAAAATAAAACATTTTAGACTGATGAAAAGTTTGGCATTTTGGAATATGTGAAGTTTAATGGTGAAAACTATAAAAGAAAGAGCCAGAAATGTTCAAAAGATGAACTCTAACAACAAAAGATAACTTTCTTAAAGAAATTGCACATAAAAATCATAAAACCTACCGATCCATCGGGCATCTCCATTGTTTTAGAAGATTGTAAAAGCTGAATCATGGCATCTGCTAAATAACCTTCCGATGCCAGTTGATAGCCAGGGGACTTTGGGCTCGAATTGAAGTCTCCACAAATCACATGAGGGTTAGAATCACTGCCAGCCCGATTCACTACTTCCCTGATAGCACGTGCAATCTAAAACATTAGAAAGAAAAAAAAAAACTATTAGGTTTTTCTCCATTGGTACAAGGACACAGATTTGTAAGTCAATTGAAACTGACCGTGCTACTTTTGTAACATTTTATTGATGTAAAATGAAGAGAGACAAAGATGACCTTGAATAGGGATCAAACTTACAACTCAACTAAACAGACTAAACAATCTGATATTACATTTCTGCTATTCTTCCATAACAAGGCTGATAACAACCATCATTAAGACCACACAATTAGAGGAAGATCACTAATTAATTGAACAGCATAATTATTGATTGCAATTTTGACACCCCACCACCACCATTACCATATCTAGTTTACCTGTTTACCCATGTTACCATTTGTTAGACAAATATATTGAGGTAGAGTTTTACAGCCAAATGCCCTTCCTGCCACTAATTTATACCTGTTTAACCATTTAGCATTTAAACTGATTGTAAAAATTAAAAAATAACGTCAACAAAATGATAAATTTTTTTAAAATGGCAACATGCTAAAGAGTTAAAGTAAAAAATTTTTTATTCCACAAATCTTAGAAGGCAGCAGAGATGATGACAGCGCCACCTGCAGCTGATCAAATTTTGGTGAGGTATAAATTGAAATTAACTCTCACATACACCAGCAAAAGCTTTCTCCATCTCTCTATGTACATTCACATACAAATGACAGGTTTCTAGTTTCCACCTCATCAGATTTTATTCCAAAATATTAGCCAGTCGAAAAGCAAAGCCAGAACCACATCGTTGCAAGGCTATGCCATCATAACAGCAAATACACTGAGCCCATAAGAAGTCACTTACCTGAACACACTGAATGTTCGGAAGTTTGAAATTGCCCCAGTTGACATGAACATTTCCAACTGTGATAAACTTGCCAGTATTTTTACATCGAAGTCTCGTAACAAGAAGTACATCAGGCAGACACATGAAGCGACGTACTGATTCCTTAACTTCTTCCGAAAGACTCATTTCTTGAATGTCCTAGACAGAGAAATACAATTGCAGTCATGTATTAAATAGAAGACAAAATCTAGAAAATACTATCACACAAGTATATATTAGCATAATAATAATAAATCACATTTCATAGCATGACAAAATTTTTGAAGTCCAACCATTTCATAAATAGGAAAAAGATAAAGTCTGTTAGCCCCATGAATTATCAAGGCTATACAACATTCCCTAGAACCATTATCACCATTCTGATGTTCACTTTTCCATACCTGCATGGGTTGGACTGAATTTGTTAAGGCGGAATTTTCTACAGATGGATACCCTCACCTGTTTCCAAGTAAATTAATATCCCCCCCACCACCGCCCATGATCAGACAGGTGTTCACAGAAGACTGGAAAGAAAGGACACTGTTTACATGATGGTGTCATTCATTTACAACTATAAAGTCGAGGCAAAGAGGCAGGGGCCACATACACACATGACGGGCCTCTCGAATTTCATCTCCTAAATCAACTCAAAAGCGTTTGGTATGTAGTGGGACTGAACCTGAAACCATGTGGTTGGGAAGAACACTTCTTATCGCCCAGTCACGTTGTCTGTGCTTCAGGTAGTTCAGGTAGTTCAGACAGCAAGCAATGGCACAACAGATGAGAAACCACAAGATTAATCGAACTATGCAAAAGCACAGAAAAGGAATTGAGAAATCAAAATTTTCCCTTCTATTCTATGATAATTATTTATAGAATTAAAAATAATGTTTGATGAAGTCTAGGAGTTCAATGGAATATACTTTTAGTCATGGATGTGTAAATGTAGACCAGTAGACCTGGGGTTCTCAACCACAAGATTTATCCATGGACTCTCCTTTGATTACTATTCTGCTTGGGTGGGCTCCCATAGCCATTCAATGATTGAAAGTTTTATGCAAACTAGAACAGTATTTAGGGTAGGCAAATTCATTATGTCAAGACTAAAAATGTGAAAACTTGGCAATAACTCAAGCAAATTCTACAGTGAATTTGTTGCTACAAGTAGATTGTACTAACTATGTACTACTACTATTTTTATAACTTATTTTCAAATTTCTAATTATTAATTAATAATATGAATTCTTTTTTGAAGTGCAAAAAATATTTTGAGTTATTTTTAAAATTTTTAACAGAAGTAACAAGTAATAACATATAGAGGTAATAAATTGTAATGAAATTTTTAGTTTTAATAAAAGCTGATATATTCTAAATCTAAATATTTTATTTCAAATTTTATCCATAGCTGCAATATTTTAAGCAAAAACTTTCTTGTTCTGTACTCTAGCAGATGTAATAAGTTGTCCTGTACTTTTCCAGGTTTATAATCCTAAAACTATTATTTCTCTTGATCCCATGTGATATAAAGTGCATTAAGTAATCATCATATTCCAATTTCTTTCACTTTTCAATGAACAGCAGAAAGAACGACTCTCTTCCCATACACACATAACACATGCTATGCTTCCAGGTTTTTTGGTAAACTTTTCAGATATAACCCAATAGGTTTACCATTAATTCTGTGAAATATTCACAGGTCCTGTTAGTTTATAAATATTCATTTAGATTTTTACAGAAGCATGAAACTGAAATTCCATGCCTATGTTTCAAATTTTGGTACAAGGCCAGCAATTTTCTGAGGAAGAGGTTTAGTCAACTACCACTACTCAGCTGGTATCTCTTTTATCAGCACCCAGAAGGAAAACGGCAAACTTAGCTGAATTTGAACTCAGAATGTAAATCCAGAAGAAATGTCACTAAGAATTTCGGTCAGTGCTAATAATTCTACCAGTTCATGCCTTAATAATAATAACCCTTTCTACTATAGACACAAGGCCTGAAATTTGGGGAGAGGGGTCTCAAAATAACAATAATAATATACATCTCTGACTAAACAGTGACCTGTTCAGCCGATGCCAGCATGAAAAGATTATCATGGTGAGGTGCTGAGCTGGAAGGAAAATGATAGGGCCAAATGATTCAATCCTAAAATATTTACTTGGTCTGTTTGAAAATTTAGAATTGAACTTAAATTCAGTTTTAGAGTTTCACTTTCTTACTACCTTCAGCAATTTACCCGGACCACCCCAGTAAGATGTGAAAATAAACATGCAAACATATTTCAAAGGTTTCCACACCCACAGGAAAAAGAAAAGAAAAAAAAAGAGTATCCGTTTGTAACAAAGGGTAGATATTTCCATCTCTATAGACACAGCATTCAGGAGAAAACAGTTTTAAGGTTATTAATTGAAAAGCACGTTTACAAAGCAGTTCCTATGCACCTTTCATACAGTACTGCTGCTATTTACAAAAAACAGTTGCTGTCTTCAGCAGTCATTATTTACCCATTTTACATCCATTATTCCATGCTAGCATGGGATGAACAATAAATACTACTGAGGCTGGCTGGCTGGCTGCCCTTCAGATTGATAACCCATGCCTGTTTTACAAGGGATGTTTTTTGCTTTGTTCTACTTGTCTTCAGAAGCACAGAGTTATAAGGATAACTTTTGTCACAAGGAATGTCAACAAAAACTGATTTTAGCTCAATGTTTTCATAAAACACACAGATTGTAAACACTCAGTCAGACACACACACACACACATGCATGCAATGAACTTCCAAAGTTTCTGTTTATCAAATCTGGAGCCACGACAGAAGACATGTTCCCATGCTAACATGCAATAAAATAGAACTTGAGCCGACATGAAACAAAGTGAACTCCATATCCCACATGGCCATGCCTAGTTGTGTGTGATGGTGGGGGAGAGAGCTTTGGGTTCTTTAGTCTTGGATGTTGCAAGGCCACCACTTCACTAGTGCTGGTAACTTGGGGAAAGAAGAAAAAAACCCACTGTGTAAATTGGCAGATATTAGGAAGGGCACCAGTCATTAAAACCAAACCAAAGATACGAGGGTGCAGCAGCAGTCTTCCGATTGGTTGGGTCCTTGTCAAACTATCTCACTGATGCCAGCATGAAAATAGGCATAAAATGATAATGATGACAATGACGACCACGTCCCGTAAAACGCAGAGCTAGGAACAGGATTTAAAGAGTAACAGGGCTACGGGCTTCTTTTCCAGCAACTGTAACGAGCCTGTCATCGGTGATCCTGCAGAGGAACCCAAATTGTCCGGAACAAAAGAGATATACATTTACCTTGTCTATTAACTGTTTGAGACTGTAAGCTGTATTTTCAGGGTCAGAAAAACGACTTGTCTTATAAAATGTTGTTTCCCCTTCATCATAGTTTTCGTGAACTCTTTTTTTGTAAAAACCTTCATACCCCAATCTGAAATCAAAGTAAAATTAATCAATAAGTTACAAACAATGTTTTAATAAAAAAAAAATACAGCTTACAGAATATATCATAAATTACAAAAATACAGAATTACAGCTTTTCATGGCAGTGAATGCAGACAACATTGGAATGTTCTTGGCAAACACGGATCTTCCAATTCTTACACGTAGTACAAGTTTTCCTGTGTTTTTTTTTAGGCCACACAAAGAACGTCTTTTTTTCTTTGGCTGAGAAATTGCAAATGAAGTTGAAGATTGTCTTTTCTTGTTTGGTTAAAAAATGTTAACAGAACTGGAAGACTTTCACGTTCTTGTTTAGCATTAACTCCAGCAGAGCTCCTTTCCTCACTGAATTAGGCTCTGTCTTCTTTTATCCTTGAAACTTTGCAAGTGAAGCTATTTAACAACAACGAAAGCATTCACTGCACTTATATCAATCATGTTGTAGAATATAATCATAGGCCATCTTCGAGTCATTCTTTTGCAAGTGTAGGTCCTTACCATTTCATCTAGGGTATCAAATCCTCCTTTTGTTTTGTTATAACTTCAGGTTTCTTCTTACCACTTTTTGAATCAATTGAAGGCTGAGAATGCAATCTACTCATAAGTGTGACAATGTCATTTCTCTTGGGACAATAAGATAGAATCATAGAATCCTTTTGAAATCCAAATATTGTGCTGTTGATTTCCATTTGTGAAGCACTTGGAAGTTCAACTCTGTTCTTTCTAACGGTTCCTACTAAAGTAGTTTTCTTGCTAAGCAGCTTTCGAGCCAATCCTAGACTTGTAAAAAAAATTATCACAAGTTATATTGCAACCAGTATTTTCAAGTTCTTTTACAAGGTCTTCAACAACTCTTGGACCTTGATTTGTCTACCTCCCTTTTACTGGGTCCTTTACAGGGTAGATTTGCATTTTCCAGACATAAGATGTTTCACTGTCAGATATTGCCCAATATATATATGTGTGTGTGTGTATATATATATATACATACATGTATATATATATATATATATATATATATATATATATACTACAAATGTGGGAAATTCTGTCTGTGGGTGTGTTTGTAGAGTTGATAGCTAAACTCCTACATTGTTTTATCAATTTTGATGACACTTAACACTTGAGTAGAACACCTGTCTGGAAACTCATAGCATACCCAGGTTGTTGAAAAGAATCAACCCCTATATGTAGCCGAGGGAAATAACTGATTCATTTTCCTAATTTATTGGGTAAAAATGAAATCCAGTATGCTTCTTTCTTACCATGTACACTGTATGTATGTATGTACATGTGTATATACACACACACATATAAATATACACATATGAAGCACAGAACTGTGTCAGTGAACGGGTCGAGGTCTCAAAAAGCAACGAAAATATTTTGGCAAATAAATTTTAAATGTTGAAGAAAATCTGTTTTTTTTGTGTGTTTTTGAATGACTTATAAACACCTTCCACACTGCTGTACCTGGCTTTTGTTGACATGGAAAAAGCCTTTGACGAGGTCCCCCAATCCCTTATCTGGTGGCCAGTGTGGAAACTAGGGATAGATGAGTGGTTAATGAGAGCTATTCAAGCCATGTACAGGGATGCTGTCAGTAAGTTGAGGGCTGGCAACGCGTATAGTGAAGCATTCTCCGAATGGGTAGGGACCCACTAAGTATCAGTCCTCAGCCCCCTCTTATTCATCATAGTCCTGCAGACAATAACAGAGGAATTCAAAACAGGATGCCCTTGGGAGCTTCACTGTGCTGATGGCCTTGCTCTAACAGGTGAGTCAGTATCAGAACAAGAGGAGAAGTTTCAGGTGTGGAAGCAAGGTCTAGAATGGAAGGGCCTTAGAGTCAACCTAGCTAAAACCAAAGTCTTAATAAGTAGGAAGGCAGACAAACCACAAATCCCTTCAGGTAGATGCTCAATCTGTGGAAAAGATGTAGGTAGAAACCCCATAAGATGTACCCAGTGTAAGTTATGGACACATAAGAGGTGTAACAATATCAAAGGGAGGCTAACTGGGAAGAAATTTTTGTGTGTGCGGCAAATGCTCAGGGGCAATAAACACTGAAAATGTGCAGAAAACATCTTCCGAAACATGCCAGGGGGAAAAAACCACAAGTAGCTGAAAGCTTCCGTTACCTAGGTGACAAGTCAGTAGCAGGGGTGGATGATCTGAGAGAGTAGCTGCTGGAATAAGAATAGCCTGGACAAAGTTCAAACACCTACTTCTGCTAGTGACAAAGGGCCTGTCACTCAGAGTAAAAGGTAGACTGTATGATGCACATGTGCCAACAGCCATGCTACATGGCAGTGAAACATGAGTCGTGACTGCTGAGTACATGCGTAAGCTTGCACAGAATGAAGCTAGTATGCTCCACTGGATGTGTGCCCTGAGAGAAAAGATGGACATAAGCATCAGACGTGGTGTTTAAGAGAGACGACTGCGCTGGTATGGTCACGAGTTGTGCATGGTTGAGGACAGCTGTGTGAAAGTGTCACACCCTAGCAGTAGACCAATGAAAGTACTTTCTGATTGGCACCCATGCTGGTGGCATGCAAAAAGCAGCATTCGAGCATGGTCAATGCCAGGTCATGTGACTGGTCCCATGCCGGTGGCACATAAAAAGCACCATTTGAGTGTAGTTGTTACTAGTGCCACATAGCTGGTTCCTGTGCTGCTGGTACATAAAAAGCATCATTCGAGCATGGTTGTTGCCAGTGCCACCTGACTGGCCCTCATGCCGGTAGCACATAAAAAGCACCCCCTACACTCTTGGAGTGGTTGGCATTAGCAAGGGCAACCAGCGGTAGAAACTTTGCCAGATTGGAGCCTGGTGGAGTCTTCTGGTTTGCTAGCCCTCAAACCATCCAACCCATGCCAGCATGGAAAGTGGACGTTAAATGACGAGACTAACGATGATGACTCTCCTGCTAATTTTGACAAATGAGGATACAGCAACCTACACTTCCTTTGTGAGTCCTAATGTTTTATGTTGAATGGGACTATTTGAGTCCTGCCAACAATTTGCAAAAAAGCCTGCAGATGTTGCAAATATGAGGATTACAGGTCAGTGCAAGCAGTCTATTCGCACCCTTAAGCCTGTTATGTTGGTTGAAGCAAGGTCCCTTGTACCATTTTGCCATGATTTTCTCCAATTGTGCACACACACACACACACACACACACACACATACCCAACAAGCTTCCACACAATTTCTGCTTACCAAATTTCACTAAAAAACTTTTCATTAAGCAGAGTTATTTGTGAAAGGTGCTGCACGTTGTGATTAAACACATAATTACATGAAACAGATGCAAACTTGTAACTACACACAAGTCAATCTGGAAAGTGAATAAAATCAAATGACTATGCCAACTTACTTTTGCATATCAGGAGAGAGTGTCTTGCTATAGTACTCCGGTTCTACTTCCTGCAAACATACAACATCAGCATCTATGTAGGAGAGTTCAGCCATCAACCGCTTATGGCGAGCTGGCAGCTCCAGAAAGAGTTTTTCTTCAGCAGGATAGCGGTCTTTCTGAACCTTGTAAAAATGACAGTCGGCAAGAATATTATATGATACAACACTGAACTGTCTGCTCTTGTCCATAATTGCGTTGCTAGGGAGGGCTGGGTTGAATCTGAAAGTGCGACTGAGCAAGGTGTCTCGATTAGGGCTACTTCCTGAAGGACCACAACTCAACCCAGAACTTGCTGAGAGTTTAGGCAACTGAGGAGCTGTACTTTGAGATGTAGGCAGTGGATGTTTCAGAGAGGGTTTCGGATTACTAGGTTGAGATTTGGGCAGTGACTGCCGAACTTCAACACTATCTTTGGGAGGGACATCATCCTTGTTCACAACAACATAGTCTGTTAGTAAAGCATCAACATTTGAGCTGCTCTGTGTACTTGACTGAGAAACTTGTGTGGGTTCTGTCTTGTTTACTTTGGTTTCACCAGCAATCCTAGATGCTTGCTGAGAGCTTCCACTGGTTTTCTGGCCATTAGCAACAAGATTTGCTTCTTCCTCGGCACTACGAGCTTTCTTGGAGCTGTGTGTGTCTTCCTCTGAGGAATCAGTTTTACGCTTTTTGCTTAGATCACATACTTGTTGAGATTCTGTTGACGTCTTAGTGCCATTGATAACGTCAACTGATTCAGCTTTTGACGAGCCAGACGAAGTAACTAATAAAGGAGTACTGACAGGAGCAAAAGTGCTGACTGGATGACCTGCTGCTAAGTATGCAGGTTTGTTAAGTTGTGGTGTATTTACAGAACTTCCTGTGTTATGCTGAGGTTTGGATGACATCATCTTGCTATCATGGCTGCTAGTTGTCACATTTAGTGCTCCACAACCGGTTATTGGAACTCCAGTCTTTGGATTTGATGTAACTGCTAGACTAGGCACTTTGTCGTGAGGTCCGCTAAGAGATTTGCTTCCAACTACTGTAGCATCGGGGACCATCGATTTAACTTTGAAACTGTCTTGGCTGTTGGCTGCAGATGCCTTTAAATCAATAGTTTCCTTCTTAAATTGATCTGTATTGCCAGGTGTGGCCAAAAGGGGTTTAGGTTTATTGGCAGATAGATTAACTTCTTGAGGCTCTGACACCCTTACAGTCTGAACGACTGACTTTTGGGGATGTTGCAGCTGTTCACATTTCTGCTCTAAATTAAAACCTTTAGCATAGCTGACTGGTGAACCCTGTGGCCGGGGCATGTATGGA
This sequence comes from Octopus sinensis, assembly GCF_006345805.1. Taxonomy (NCBI): domain Eukaryota; kingdom Metazoa; phylum Mollusca; class Cephalopoda; order Octopoda; family Octopodidae; genus Octopus; species Octopus sinensis. The sequence continues at coordinate 12,635,880 of NC_043018.1, read as the reverse complement.
TTCGATCCATCAGATTTAGGCATGTAATGTCCACCATACGGCTTCTGAGTCATATCGACTGGTAACCTTCCACAACCAGGATCAGAGCTCTTCGATGAAGACATATATTTAGAGGGGTCCATGCCATAAAGAGGCAAGGGTTGGGATTTCTCATGTAAAGATTTCGTTCTGTCTGTGTCTGCAGATGTGTTGCTACCATGTGACAGTGTCTCCATCTTATTTGGAGATGGAGGCACAGAAGGAGATTGGCTAGAAGGGTGTGAAGAAATAGGTTTTGAAGCTGAACCCATGGCATGTAAAACAACTGGCTTTGAAGAAAGGCCACTTTCACTAGATTGTATCAGAGGTTTTGGAGGAGCAACACCAGCCAAGTGAGTTACCTGTGGCTTTTGTAAGGCTATCCCAGCCATATGTGTCACAGGAGGTTTAGCGAGTGCTGGGGATGGAGATGAAACTTTTGGTGGGACAGTTCCTGTCATATGAGTTATCTGAGGTTTACTGGATGAAATGCTGGTACCATGAGCAACGGCAGCCTTAGCTGTTACCACACCTGTCATATGAGTAATTTGAGGTTTGGCTGAATGAGCCATTGGAGGTTTCGATGCAGCAATACTTACAGGTGGACTACCTGGAAGCTTGGCAAAACCAGCACTGGGATGATGAGCTTCTTGAGTGGCTGGCTTGGGGGGCATTGTTCCCATATGCCGTGACATGGCCGCACTATCAGCTGGAGATGAGGGTGTCTTTGGCATGGCAGACATAAGCATTGGATTTGAAGGGAATGTTGGAGAAAACGATTTGCTGGCTGACATATCAGATGTTGACATTGGTGGCTTTGATGACGACGAATAATAAAGAGGGTTTGGTGGAGCTGCATCAGGTGGCAAGATAGGCTTCATGGAGGATGCAGTCACATGTGGTTTGTCCAAATAGTAAGGTTTGCTTTGCTTATGTTCTGCAGCAGCACTAGATACTACTTTTGTATCAACATGTGTAGTTACCAGTGAAGGGGCAGTGGATATTTCAGCTGCTGTTTGAGGAACTGATTTCAGAGACATCTGTGTAGCAGGGAGGGGTTTGCTGCTGCAATGGGTATCACTCTGCTGGGAACTTGTTTTACTGTACATAGAAGGTGAAGTCACTGAATGTTTTACTTCTGAGACTGGGCTATTTGGTTTTAAAGTAACTTTAGTTGGAGATGCAGTTACAACAGGTGGCTTACACAAAGGTATCCTTTGGGGTAAGGCAGCCGTAGTAGGTGGAGCATGGGCTGATGAAACTGATTTGGAAAATCCGGTGTGTGGTGTTGATATTGGATATGATGTACAACTAGCATGAGGTGGCTTCAGAGACAAATCGTGTGTATGGGAAGGGCTGATATCTCGAGTGCCACTTGATGCTCCAGATACGTTCCCTGTAATCATTGCTTTCTCACTTGGCATTCCGCTAGTAACTGGTTGCTTATCTTTTGGTGGTGCAGACTGAGGTGGGGTTTTGATATTAGAAACCATGGACAAAGACTCAGTGGGCCTAACAGAACTTATTGGAGTTGGAGAAGGTTTTCCTGAAAAGGACTCGACGTTGCTGGTCTTGGTACTTAGAGTAGATAAGGAGGCAGGACCTGATGGTTTAGCAGGTAATGATTGTGAAGAAGCATAGCTCATTATCTTGGGGGTGACTGGTGAGCTATGTCCAGGTTGCTTTGAAGATAAATCAACACCTGTTGTGCTTGGTGGCACTGCCAGTGAAGAACCTTCAGAAGGTCTTTGAGGTATTGTAGAGTGATCAGGTAACTTGGCAGGTGAGAAAGTAGAAGTGACAGGACTGGCTAATTTTACAGGAGAGCCATGCATGGTGACATGAGATCTGGCAAGAGACCCAACTTGGCTTGTTTCAGGGAAATGTTTAGAAGGAGAGTAAGCCATAATAGAAGGAGTGTGTGATTTGAGTTCAGGTTTTACAGGAGATTTAGCAGGGAAACTGCCAACACTAGGCACTGCAGCTGGCTTGGATGATGGTGAAGTCACATTAGTTGTTGTTTGTGGTGGTGGAGTTCTCTCCATAGCAATGGTAGTCTTGGCACTTGCAGCTTGAATTACAGGGGGTTTTGCACTAACCATGCTGAGTGGCTGAGTTATAGAAGGTTTTGCAGTTTTATCAGAAACAGCTTTATCTGACGGTAGGGGATGAGGTTTCAATTCTCCAGAGTGAGGTGCTTTACTACTAGTCACAACAGATTCAGACTTTAATGGAGAGCCCTTCAATGGTGCTGATGTATCAGGTACGTCTTTGCTTATTTTTGCAGAAACAGTCTCTGAATTAGATTTAGTCAAAGATGACTGAACTGGCAGGTCTTCAGTTTTGGGAACACTGGCTAATATTGGAGAAGATTTTGGTGCACTTTCAATTACAATGGACTCTGATTTAGAAACTGTTTTTACTGGTTCTGAAGTTTTGGTAAGATTCACTGGAGATTTAGCAGGAATTTTTGAAGGGGATTCCCTTTGCTGCTGGTGTCCAGCAGACACTGGTGAATGAAGCCCAGCTGCAACAGGGGCCTCTTTTGATATGTGAACTTCAGTTTGGTGCTTTACTGGACTCTTTGACAGATCAATTACACCAGTCGATGGAGTGGTCATTTTAGCTGTCGCCATTACAGTTGGTGTACTTGTTACGGTAGATTGTACTGCTACTGGTTCAGCTTTCTTAGGCGAGGAAACTGCTGAAAGTGGTTGCTTTGTGGGAGTTTTCTTAGGTGATGGCGTCTGAGATATCTTTGTTGGACTCTCAACCACATCAACTTCCATATCAGTCTCAATTCTTTCTGTTGTTTTAGATTCAGTAAATAATGTTACAGGTGCTGGAATCGGTTTCTTTTCTTCAGCTTTCTTCTCAGATTCAGCCAACTTGGGCTTATGATCAACAGTACTACTGCTTTTGTTAACCTCAACGGTAGCCCCTGCTTTTTCCTCAGGTACAGGAGCAACTTTAGTTGATTCCTTTTCTGGAGATGTCTCAGCAGCTCCTTTGCCAACACGCTTCTTTTTCGAGGCTGGTGAAATACATTCTGGTGATTTTTCAACTTCAACATGGCCCCTTTTGCGACACTCTGAATCAGAGATGGACTGCTCTGATCCTTTGGCCATGCCTTTAAGAACAGGGTCCTCGCTGCTCTCCTTTGTTTCTGATTCACTCTTCACATCACTCACCACTTTACTTTCACTTTCCTCAACGACATCGCTACTTTCTTTCTTGCCAGTTTCTTTCTCTTCCTCTGCTGACTTACTCGCATCTTCACCACTCACTTCCTTTGATTGTCCCCTGCTTCTTGCTCGAGCAGCACGCCCCTTTGGCTCTTCAATAACAGAATCAACCTCCTCCTCTTCTGCAGCTTTCTTCCCCTGGCCCCTACTTCTGGATCTCGCCGTTCTACCTTTTGCTACTTCTTCAGTCACTGTCTCCTCAGATTTTCGACCCACAGACCTCCGGCTCCTTGACTCAGTTCGCGCTTCCGTATCAGCAGAAGCTGGCTTTTTGTTTTGAGTTTTACCTTTTTCCTGATCCTCTTCAGCACTAGCCTCTTCCTCTTTGACAGACGGAGATTTTCCTTTACGTGTTGCAGCACTTTGTCCCTTCTTTTCAGCAGCAGCAGCAGCGGCTTGGCCCCGCCCTGCTTTACCCCGTGTTGGGGTCTCTTTCGCTTCAGATTGAGACTTTGACCGGCTTCGGCCTTTTGTAGTAGTAGTAGGAGTAGTGGTGGTCTCTTCCTCAGATGATGACTCTTCTTCCTCTTCAGCATCTTTACTTTGCCGACCCTTTCCTTTAGCAGCACTTTTGGCAGATGACTGCCGGGCTGTCGTCCGACTGGCTGGTGTCTTTTTGGAATCACCTAAAAATTAGGAAAAAATATACATTTTATTTATATACACACAAAATCCAAAATCAAATCTGTTCCCACTAAACCCTACCTATAGTGGCACCGAGACTGAGTGATGCTGTTAACAGTAAAGGGTCCTGGTAGGTGCAGACTCCAGTTATTAAAGCTTGAATGAAATAATTAAATGAGACTTAATAACGCTCAACTTTCAAAGACCCTCATCAGTTTGAGCTACTCCAAGAGAGAACCATCTACACCATTCTTCAGATCATAAATGCCTTCCTCTTTATTGCTAATGATAGTGTAAAGTTACCATTTATGGTAAATTGCCACACCAAATTGTATCTGGTTAGCAACCATAGTTACTAAGGCAAACTTCATCAGAATCAACCGTATCTCTTCAGCTTTTAAATCATTAATAGTAAACAAGAGTTACATTATTTACATAAAATCTGGTCCAGCCTTATGAAGTTCTTTTTAATCCTTTTGTGACCAACTGCCTGAAGCCACCTTTGCTTCTCTACTACAAACTTCCTGTTTTAAATTGATTTCAAAAAATCTCATTAAAATTTTGTATTAATTTATGTTCAAAAATCAGCTTAATAATGGCAACAAATTAATTTACTATATTCCTCATTATTTTTGAAATCAAATGAAATAAAGAGGGTGTTTTCAACAAAAATACAGTAAGAAAGTGGTTAAGAGTTATACCTGACCAAATTTTTAGGGTTTTAAGCTACACTGAGCTCCTGGCTCCTCGAGTGTAATTTTAAATTACACTGCGCTTCTTTATTGAAGTATTTTTTAAAACAGTCTGATAGTTCTTTCTATGAACATTCTGGGCAACACAGAGAACTTACAAAGCTTGTATGATTTTTCATAAGTAATGTTTATCAGTGATTTACTCTATTAACAATGACAACAAAAGAAAAAAAGACATGATCTTGTAAACTTGAGCCTCTCTCTAGAGCATTAGTCCAGTGTGAAGGCATACGGCTTAGTGGTTAGAGTATTCAGCTAATGATTGCATGGTCGTGAGCTCGATACCCAGTGGCACACTGTGTCCTTGAGCAAAACACTTTATTTCATGTTGATCCAGTCCTTTCAGCTGGCAAAAATAAGTAGTACCTATATTTGAAAGGACCAGCCTTATCACATTCTGTGCCACACTGAATCTCCTGAGAACGAAGTTAAGGTTATTATGCATGTCTATGGAGCGTTCAGCCAATTGCACATTAATTTCAGGAGCAGGGTGTTCCTTTCATTAGATCAACTGGAATACTTTATTCATAACTGGCAAAGGGTCGGTTCTCAAATATAATGCTTATTGACTCACATTGTTTTGAATTAATCAGGCATTGTCTCATAGCTTTGACATTTTGGTGATATGATAGTTTATTTTTAGAATGACATTGTAGGGTAGGTGTGAGAGGTTGTATCTGGCTGGCTTGAACATAAAATAAGTAGAATATTTGGGCCAGACATGGCCAGTTCAAATGCTAAAAGGTTAATGAGTAAGTGAAATAGAACAGTTGAAAATTGAAACCAGGTCATGAGGATTAAATCTAAGCTCTATATCTCTTGCCCTAGCTTAAAATGCAAGACTGAAAATTAATTCACTCCAATCTACCAAGTAAGAATAGGGACCACCATTATAACCACACTTACTCATAGATCTGGTGATCAAGTTGAACCAAGGCTAAACCTGCTGTACATAATTGCCCTTTACAATATTAGAGCTACTTTTACTATTACTATTACTGTATTTTCTGACCAAAATTTACAGGAAGAAAAAAGGAGATCAATTTTATGCCCCAAAATGACTTTGGAGGACCAAACATTCCATGCGGAATGCAGTGGAATTTGGAAAGACAGTAACAATATCTGAATGATTACACTATATTCTACACTGATTTGTATGCTGGAAAATATGGTAAATCAATTCTAATTGTCCACTGACATAAATATAGTCTGCTGAGAATTTAGAGACAACATAGTAAGGAATAGTAGAATACAATACCTGATTGTTTACTGGCAGGAGTCCGAGGTGAACGCTGACTTGCTTTAGGAGTTTCTTCTTTCACCTTACTTTTTGCTCCTTTTGCTGCTGCCCTACAAATGAGAGCCATAAAGTTTTCAACATATTTTGGCAATTAATAGCAAGAAAGCAAAACCTATTGTTTATATATATATATATATATATATATATATATATATATATATATATATATATAGAATATATATATATATGGTGTGTGTGATTGTGTATAGAAGAATATATTAATAAAAAGAATTCCAACCTTGTCTGATTTTCACGTTTTATTTACAATCTTATAATGATATATTATAAGATAATATATTATAATTGAATAAAATAAAATGAATAGTAGAATGTTAAATATTCATTCTGATTGAACTAGTACTTTCATGCATTGAATTCTGCAATCTTCGGGTTCATGTAGTAGTGTTGACAGTCATGCTTCACAATTTTTGACTGTAGCAAGATGATTGATTCTGTGCTATAAATACAGCTGGGTAGGCTCCAGAGTGCTATATATATATATGTATGTATGTGTGTGTGTGTGTGTGTGTATATAAATGGAAAGAAAACAGAACTTCAATATTCAAGTTTTGTATAAAACAATGAACAATCCTTTCGTATGGTAAATTAGATTCTAAAATAACTAAAGTCCACTTCTCTTTTGCTGAGTAATCAAGATAATACAACAGAGATAACTGTCACCTCTACCTACAATGGAAATCTGCTCTTTGGTTACTACTTCTACAAGAAAAATACATCACTGCTTTTGACAACAGATCACACAGATTTCTTAAAATGTTATCCAAAGTGTCACAGAGAAAACACTGGCATGGGTGCTGCTGCCACATAAAAAGCACCCAGTACACTCTGTAAAGCGGCTGGAGTTGTGGTGGGCATCCAGCTGTAGAAACCAGGCCAAAACAGACTATGGAACCTGGTGTGGCTCCTGTCCTTGCCAGTTCCTGCCTAGCTGTCCAATCCATGCCAGCATGGAAAACGGACATTAACTTAGTGTTGAAGATGATGATAATGTCATATTTCAACACAAAACGTCTCAAACAGCATGATCACAGTAAGAGGAAATTTTTTTACATGTTAGATTTAGAATACCAACTCACCTGAGACCACCCTTACAACAATGATACAAACCATCTATTTTTAAGTGCTCTAAAGAAAAACCTTCCACCAAAACCATGTTAACCCTTTCGTTACTATATTTCTGACCAAAATACACCCCTCATGAGTTTCAATTAAATTCTAAAATAATCATGAATTTAGACTTGCTTCATTAAATAACTGTAACTTTTTTACTTATCAACATATTAATGTGATATTTGGAACATAATTAAAGAAAGGGTTCTTAATCAATTCTATTGCATAACCTTTGTCTCAAAGTGACTTTAATTACAGGTAAATCCAGGTAAATTGAGCAAAAGGTAAAAATATTAAAATTTTAAATTGAGCAAAAGGTAAAAATATTAAAATTTTGTTTAAACATCACCATAGAAAATGAATCATCAGCTAATATTCAAATGGGTATGCAACAAAATTTTGATAAAGAAGAATTGTGCACATCGCCAGATCATCAGTTGAATTTAATGCACAACAGGTGTACCATAAAGGTGGAATAAACTGAAATACTGGAATCCACCACAAGTTTGACCGAACTAAAGAAATCGGTCAAAAAATAATATACGGCCCTGGTTATGGTATGGAAGTGATAAATTCCAAACCACATCGTTCCCTAGGCCATGCTGACTAACATTATTTTCCCTGTATAAAAACTAAATCCACAGCAGTTCCCAGGATTTGCTTCACAAATTTTCCATGCCTTGATCCCCCATTTTGTGTTTTGTTTACATTCTGCGTAAATTTGTTTCGGCATTGATCGCTTCAAACAATAACTTCCAGACCACATCATACCCTAAGCCATGCTGACTAACATTAGTTTCCCTGTATAAAAACTAAATCCACAACAGTACCTAGTATTTGCTTCATAAATTTTCCAAACTTTTGTGTTTGTTTACAATCTGCGTAAATTTGTTTCCAAAGTGATCGCTTCAAACTAGCATACTGAAAAAAATAAAAGTCTAATGGTTTCGCTTCCTAAGAAAGACTATAGATAAACTATCTCCCCAGAAAAATTGCTAATAAAAACATTTTTAAAGTTTTTTTACTTCGTTCCGATGTAAAACCGTCTTTGCTGTCGCCATCTTCGGAATCGCTGCTTTCGGTTAACGGATAAAGAAATATCCCAGGCATTATTGTACACCACGTGCTTTAAGACCTCATTCATTCTTTTTCTCGATATCTCCCTATTTTCCGTTGAAAAAGCTTTAAATTCGGAATCAATGCTTGATAACATGAAACTCCTATCCATTTTCAAAGTTGAAGAAAAATCGATGCCGAAAAAAAAGTGGAAAAAAATCTCCCAAAATTCACTGAGTTGAGATATCACTTCAAGCAATGTCGGATACTATAACTTAACTATTTACAATGTGAAATCACATGTTTTAACGAATGTACCAACGAGATTTGGGTTCAAATTTGCATTTAAATAACAATAGGTTTTCTTGGCCGGGTTGGTATTATGAACCAAAAACTTTTTCGGCCAGGTTAGTAACAAAAGGGTTAATTTTATTTTCCAAACCCAAAATTGATAATGACAAAGTTATTTTACTAAATTTTTCATTACTTTCAAAATTAACCAAAACAAAGGCATTCTATTTCAACAGATATATGGTAACTAAAGAGTTAACTGAATATTTAGAAAATATATTTACTAAAAAGAATACTGTTGAGTAGCCACATCAAGAAGGGTTTTATAGATTTAACAAATGTAACTGTGTGGTTAAAAAGTTCATTTCACAACCAAAATTTCATGTTCAATCCCACTGCATTGCTGCCTTGGGTTGTTTGTAGTGAAATATGGTAAGCAAAATTGGTACAGAAACCTATCACAAGTATAACATGCCAATCTGTCGAAGATTACTTGTAGCTCTAACACAAACTTTAAATGTTCATATTTAAATTAAAGCTTCTATCAAAAACTTCATGTGAAAAATAGTTTGCAGTTTTAAACACTTGCTCAATAACAAGAAAGTTATTTTACTAAATCTCTACAAAAGTGTATCTTAACAGAAATATAGTCACCAGAAGGTTAAAGATATCAACACACTATTCCAAAATTTGGTGTAGAGTAATGAAGCTTTTGTCAACCTATATGATTATTTGCTAATTATACCAATTATATTTGTTGAAAGAGTTCCAAGCCATACACTAACTTGGTCAAACCATAGAAATATGTAGAAGAAATGCTGAAATAATTACAGCTACATAATTATTACTTAGTACCATTAAGTAGCCAAGACAAACTGAAGT
>NC_043018.1:12616581-12619081 GCF_006345805.1 Octopus sinensis | reverse complement strand
TGTCCACTGTGGTCTCCCTACACAAAACAAAATATTATGAGAATTGAAGCTCCCTAAAGGTCAATCACAAAAAAGATAGATGGCATGTCAGACCTTGACTACTGGGGTAGACTAGAGAAGCTGAAATTGTATTCACTCCAACGACGCCGTGAACGCTACATTATCTGTATGATGTGGAAAATATTCCATCAGCACTGTCCGAATGATGTTGGCATCACCTTCAAAATACATCCAAGGTTGGACCACGTGCCATCCGTCCACAACAAAAATCTAAAGCGCATCACATAACGACAATATGGCACAACTATTTCACCTCAATTGGACCCGCTCTCAACAACATTACACCAGGATACGTCAAAACAGAAACTGACCACACAAAATTCAAGAAGTCTTTGGACAAATTCCTTCAAACAGTACCGGACAAACCACCCACACCCGGATATGTCTCCGCAAACAATAACTCTCTGCTCGAATGGGCCTCAGCGCCCAAATCCTGAATTGAAAGACTTCGCCAGGTGGTGCTATTAAGTTAGACATGGCCTGGGCCAATACTGGCCAAAACCTTTCTAAGTTATTCTAAGTTAAGTTACATATTTATGTGTATATATATATATATACATATCTTAATTTATATATATACACATATACATATCTATATTTATACATATATATTTACAGATATATATATACATACACGTAAACATACATATATATACACACACATACACCCATATCTATGCACATATGCACACACATACATACACATATATGTACATATATACACACACATACATACACACATATATGTACATATATACACACACATGTATATATACATATATATACATATATACACACACATGTATATATACATATATATACATACATATACACATATATATATACATACATGCATACACATATACATACATATACACATACATACACACATATATATATATACATACATGCATACACATAGACATACATATACACATATATACACATAAACACACACATATACATACATATACACATATATATATATATACATAAACACACACATACACATAAACACACACACACATAAACACACACACACATTATATATATATACATGAAATGTACATATATACACATATATACATTCTTCAATTTGTTTTAGTCATTTGACTGCGTCCATGCTCTAGCACCGCCTTTAGTTGAGCAAATCGACTTGAGAACTTATTCTTTGTAAGCGCAGTACCTATTGCATTGGTCTCTTAAGTTGAACCGCTAAGTTATGGGAAGTAAACACACCAGCATCAGTTGTCAAGTGATGGTGTGGGGACAAACACACACACACATATACATATATACAACGGGCTTCTCTCTTTTTCCACCTACCAAATCGACTCACAAGGCTTTTGTCAACCTGAGGCTATAGAAAAAGACTCTTGCCCATGTGTATATATATATACAAATCTATACATATACACATGCACTAGTACCTATATGCATGCTTATACGTATGCATGCGTGTACGTGCCTATAGGTATACATGCGCATACATATCTATACGTATAAGCACTACTAATAATAAATCAAGACATAAAAGTAAACAAGCTTTTGATAGTTTTATCGATATTTCAAAATTATGATACCATTATGCTGGGTGTTTCAACTAGTTTGTCCGACCCTTGTATATACATACATATACATATGCATACATATACATACATATGCATAGATACATATATGCATATACACGTCATCATGGCTCGTTTAATGTCCGCTTTCCATGCTGGCATGGGTTGGATGATTTGACTAAGGACTGGCGAACCAGATGGCTGCCCCAGGCTTCAATCCGATCTGGCAGAGATTCTACAGCAGGATGCCCTTCCTAACGCCAACCATTCTGAGAGTGTACTGGGTGCTTTTATGTGCCACCGGCACGAGTGCCATTCAGGCGGTACTGGCAACGGCCACGCTCAAATGGTGTTTTTTACGTGCCACCTACACAGGAGCCAGTCCAGCAGCACTGGCAATGACCTCGCTCGAATGTTTTTTCACGTGCCACTGGCACAAGTGAAAGTAAGGTGATGCAAGTACCATCACGCTTGGATGATGCTTTTTATGTGCCACTGGAACGGAAGCCAGTCAGCTGCTCTGGCAACGATCACGCTCAGAGATGGTGCTCTTGGCAATCCACTAGCACAGATGCCAGTCATCGAATTTGATTTCAATTTCACTTGCCCCAACAGGTCTTTGCAAGCAGACTTTAGTGTCCAACGAAGGAAAGGTACACGTAAGGGGGCTGGTTACATATATATGCAGGATTCCCCACTAGCCACTAAACCTTTTTTTATTGGGTTTATTTACTCGTGTTCCTTTCTGTTGAATAGCATAGGCTCAAAATGTAAAAGACTTTCTCACCTACCCAAATATTAAATGAATTCACCTGTTTCTCGTTTACACACCTGCTTGTCGTTTTTTTTATTGTAAATTCCAACCATACACA
>NC_043018.1:12531581-12614081 GCF_006345805.1 Octopus sinensis | reverse complement strand
CGGCACAGGTGCCAGACGAGGCTGGCAACAGCCACGGTCGGATGGTGCTTTTTTACGGCCACGTTCGGATGGTTCTCTTACGGTATCACAGCTACAAATTCCATTGATGTTGATAGATTACGATTTTGATTTTCACTTGCCTCAACAGGTCTTCACAAGTGGAGTTTTGTGTCCCAAGAAGGAAAGGAATGCATAAGTGGGCTGGCTACATCCCAGGTGTAGGCCACGGGATTATGGCCTCACTTGTCCTGCCGGGTCTTCTCACACACAGCATACTTCCATAGGTCTCGGTCTCTAGTCATTTCCTTGGTGAGACCTAAAGTTTGAAGGTCGTGCTTCACCAACTTGTCCCAGGTTTTCCTGGGTCTACCTCTTCCACAGGTTCCCTCAACCGCTAGGGTGTGGCACTTTTTCACACAACTATCGTCATCCATTCTTGCCACATGACCATACCAGTGCAAACGTTTCTCTTGCACACCACAACTGATGCTTCTTAGGTCCAACTTTTCTCTCAAGGTACTTACACTCTATCGAGTATGAACACTGGCATTACACATCCATCGGAGCATACTGGCTTCATTTCTTGCAAGCTTACGCATATCCTCAGGAGTCACAGCCCATGTTTCACTGCCATGTAGCATAGCTGTTCGTAAATAGCTGTATGTACATATATATGTATTTATAGACATATGCATATATATACATTATTCCACATATATATGTATATCTAAACATATATAAAGATATATATGTGGAATTGGGACAAGAGTTGCTGTGTGGTGGTAAGAAGCTTGCTTCCCAAGTACATGGTTACAGGTTCAGCCCCACTGTGTGGTCCCCTGGGCATGTTTCTTCTACAGCCTCGTGTAGACCAAAACCTGGTGAGTAGAGTTGGTAGACGGAAACTGAAAGAAGCCCGTGGTATACATGTGTGTGTGTGTGTTTCTGCCCCAACCATCGCTTGACAACAGATACTGGTGTCTACATCTCCATAACCTAGTGGTTCGGCAAAAGACACCGATAGAATAAGTACTAGGCTTACTAAGAATAAATCCTGGGTTCAATTTGTTCCACTGAACGCAGTGCTCCAGCATGGCCGCAGTCAAATAACAGAAATATATAAGAGTATATTCATGTGCATATATATATATATATGTGTACACATATATATAGATATGTATGTGTGTGGATATATATATATGTGTGTGTGTGGATATATATATATGTGTGTGTCTGTGTGTATGTATATATATACGTACATATATATATATATATATGTGTGTACATATATATATATGTGTGTGTGTGTGTTTGTGTATATATATATATATGTGTACATACATATATATATATATATGTACATACATATATATATATATGAATATATATTTATAAATATGTATGTGTGTGTATATATATATATGTATATATCACGTGATCAAGTGACCGATCAGGCTATCAGATGTTGCTACACATCGCTGGTCACAATGTGCTTCGCATTGTTTTAGCCTTGAAATGACGCCACCCCACTGGCTAAGCGAGCAGGCCAACAGAAAGAGTGAAAGTTGCGGCGAAAGAGTACAGCAGGGATCGCCACCACCCCCTGCCACAGCCTCGTCGAGCTTTAAGTGTTTTTGCTCAATAAACACTCACATCGCCCGGTCTGGGAATCGAAACCACGATCCTATGGCTGCAAGTCTGCTATCCTAACCACTGGGCCATTGCACCTCATATGTATATATGATCGATGTGATTTGACCTAGTTTCAGCTCACGAACTGTGGCCATGCTGGGGCACCACCATTTGGTGTTGCTACATAATTTTACTTCACAAATGCTTTTTAAGAATTGACATTTGGTGCATGAGGGCATTTGATGCCACTGCCCTCATCTGCACCTCCTGCTGTGAAGTTGGCTCATCTGGGAGACTTGACAGTAAGAGGTCCAGTTTTCTTTTGAAGACACCAACATCCACCCCATGCAGGTCTCTCAGGTCCTTTGGGAGGATATTGAAGAGCTGTGGTCCTCTGAAACCCAGGCTCTTGCAGTATCTTGTTCTATATCTTGATGGCAATTTTGGAGTCATTGGCATTAAGCAGTGTTGCCCAGTTCTAGTATTTGCATAACTCTCGATGCCAAAATTTGGGACAAGTCCCTCCAAGATCTCCCATCATATATATTATGACATATCGTTCTCGCCTACTCTCTGAGGAATAGAGACTTAATCTCTTGAGTCTTCCCTAGTAACTTATATGCTGCATAGAGGCTATCTTCGTGTAGCTTTGTTGGATTGCCTCAAGTTCTGAGATTAATTTGACACTGGTTGGTGACCATAACTGAGAGAAATAGTCAAACTGGCTGAGGACAAGTGTCCTCCAGGACCATCATGGTTTCCAGATCTCTTGCACTAAAACTTCTAAGAATCCACCCTATGGGCCGCCTGCATTTCATTGCCAATTTAGCAACATGCACATGGAAAGAAGCATCATTACTCATGTAAATGCCCAGGTCTCGCACTTATTGTGCCTCTGGAATTGCAACCCCTCCAGGTCCAGTGTATTTAATTGGTATTGCATGCTGATAGCACAAGGCTTCAAACTTTTCAGCATTATACTGTATATATGTACATTTATATATATATATATCATCATCATCATCGTTTAACGTCCGTTTTCGTGCTAGCACGGGTTGGACGGTTTGACCGGGGTCTGGGAAGCCAGGAGGGTGCACCAGGCTCCAATCTGATCTGGCAGTGTTTCTACAGCTGGTTGCCCTTCCTAACGCCAACCACTCCAAGAGTGTAGTGGGTGCTTTTTACGTGCGGCCACGATCGGTTAGTGCTTTTTACATGCCATGCATAATGCATATATATATGTATGTATATATATATACATATACATGTGTGCATACATATGCATATATCTATGTATATATATATAAATATCTATGTATACTTATATATATATATACATAGATATATATAAATGCATATACATATTTACATACATATATGTACGTATATATACACACACATGCATACGCGCCCCACCCTTTTTCGACGAAAACGAGTGGTGTACTTATTCTTTACCTCCGCCACACATTCATACTTATATATATATATATATATATATATATATATATATACACGTAATTTTTCCTCACTGACATTAGTGCCTTTTGTACTTCAAATGTCTTGGAAACTACACGAGATTGAATGAGTAAACAATATCCTGCGCCGTTGCAGGATATTGAAAGTGGGAAGTTAGCCAAGCCATTATATTCTTAATGACAGGATACTTGTTATTAAGGCTGTGATCTTATCTGCATATTCGTTTAGATTTACTACAATTGCTTTTCTAGTATTATGGGAAAATTGGAAGCAACAATCGTGGCTGCAGTCGCCGTAATGGAAGCGCGAGCGAAGACGGCGCCAAAAAAGCGTCACTTCAAAATCGAGATTTACCCTCCACTCGAAATGCGAGCGAAAATCTAATGAAATGGCTTCAATGGAGAAATAATACGAATCTAATAAAGACTTCCGACCTGCCATTGTTAACAAATATAAAAATTAACAATTAAACACTTGACATTAAAAAAAGAAATTGTGTACGTAAGGGAAAGTGGAAGCGAGGGCAATCATTAATTGAAAAAGAGAAAAACACTTCCTCAGTCACAGGAAAAGTTCACTCTCACTTCAAATGAAACATTTCACATTCCAGAAAAATGGTCCTCATAAAAGCATTTGACAAGGCAAAAAAACGGTTTTCAAGATTATATTTTCGCAATCGTTTAGTTGTTACACAACTACAACAGGTGAGAGTGCTGGCAGCGATAGGTTTGAAAGATATTCTACGTGGATGTAAGGATAGATAGATAATAGCATCAGTTTATATAAATATAACGCTGCACCGAGTCCCGCAAAACCTTTTGATGAAGGCATGAAAATCACTAATTCCTATACATTTCCTCGTTAACCCTTTGCCGCTCAAAGAACACATTCCTAAATGCCCTTGCATTGGCATTCAGCCTTTAAAAGCGGAAGAAAAAGCAACGTTGCACGTTAAAATGTACCCTTGTCTGTGTCAGGCGCACACGTATGTGGAGAATGTCGTATTGGTTGGCCAATCTGTTCCTCTTTCAGTAAATAGTGCCAGAGACGACGGCGACGACTGTAGCGGAGGAGGCGGGGGCCGAATCGCTCACACACACCACCATCTCTTTCCCCCAAATCAGGTAGTAGTCGTAAGATTGGTTTGTTGTGTTTCGGCCGTGCTGCTGCTGCTGCTACTACTACTACTACTTGGAGCTGGCAAGAATAATAAACAGCAAACGAGCCACCACCACCAGTGAGGCCGTTTGTGGGAGAGAGAGAGGGCTTTTCTCTGGCATCACACACACTGGTGGATGGATGGATGCTCGCCTGAAGCTGTTGACCAGCCTCATCCAAGCCAAGCACACACGACTTGTATTTACGAAAAGGAAACAGCCACACAAACTGTTTGCTTTGATTTCGAACAGAAATAATGGGGAAACAGCCACAGGCTGAACTTCGATCGATCTCAACAGTTTGGCAAAAGTTATTTCTCATAAAAGAAAAACCCTAACACAAGGAAGAAACCTTGGAAATTAAAAACATTTTTAGAATTAGGGTAAAAATTTGAATTTCGCAAAAATATTAAGATTTTTTAAAAAATCAACGTAAATAAACAAAAAGTTTGTATTCGTGAAATCAGTTAATTGCCACAAAATGCTGCGAAAGCATGAAGCTCACAGAAATTGTTATTACCATTTCAAAACAATTCATCTAAAATCGATATATTTTGTACACAACACAGATTTAAGTGACTGATGCCTTTATATATAAATAATCTATAGATACAAACTATATTTATGCAATCTATATATACATATATAAAGTATATACATCTATATTAAGTGTATATAAAGTATATACATCTATATTATGTGTATATAAAGTATATACATCTATATTAAGTGTATATAAAGTATATACATCTGTATATATAAATAAAATCTCTGTGTAATGTCTAAATCTAATCCTGACCAGTAAATATTGGATTCAAATTTATAAATTAAGTGAAAGACGTAAGTAAAACGCAAAAAATAAGAGAGAAACGAATGTGTTGTTGGGTTAAAATGAGAGAGCATGAGGTTGATTGGAAGATTTGAAAGGTAAATAAATGTAAAAAGAGAAGGAAAAAGGAAAGCGAAATGGTGTGAAAATAAATATTTAAGAGAGAAATAGATTAATGGAAGATGGCCCAGATCATGGAGATTTAAAGATGTGAAAGCATCGAGGAGTGTAACGGAAAGACTTGGCGGCCGGAATGGCAGGGAATTTGAAAATGTATAAAGACAAACCCTGTTGTCCTTGCGTTGGTGCCACAATCACCATCTCTTTCTCTCTCGTTCCACTTCCAAAGCTTTCTCTATCCACAAGACTTCATTTCATTCTCTATTCAGTGTGTGTGTGTGTGTGTCTGTATGTATGCGTGAGTGTGTGTGAGTGTGTGTGTGTGTGTGTGTGCGGTGCTACGAAGACATTGGAGAGAGGAAAAATAAGAGAGAAACCACAACAATTAAAACAAATAACCGCAGTTGAGGAGTCACCGTCACAGACATATTGCGACTCCTTGCAAACGGGGCGACACAAACATTGAATATTTACGATTCCAACAACAAGGTGGTTCGGACTGACCTGAATTTATGTGACAATTGTAACAGCTTAACCTCAAACAAACGAGCTCGCCGCCATCATATATTGCTTCTACGAAATTTTCCTCTCATGCTTCATTGGTTGATATTTTGGGAAAATAAAGTCAGCATTCTCGAAAATTTACCTTTTCAATTTCCTTTATCGAAAGCATGGTTAAGATATTGAGAAAGAATTTTTGCGATAAAATTTTCCACTATATCCGTTAAAAATAAATATCATAGAATTTGTATTTTAATCTCTCAGAGATGTTGCTTTCATTCACTGCAGCCCGCTGCTTTTAAATCGGCGGGAAACTTGGGGGTTGAAACCAAACAAAGAAATCTCAACTAAAACAAACAACACAACAGATTCCTTTATAATAAAATAACGTGTCAGAATGTTCTTCTCTCAAGCTTAGTATATTGTAAGATAGCAGGGAAGCGGTTGTAAATATGTGGTGAAAGACTAGGACATTATAACCCGCGAATAGGAATGGTTTAGTATTTAAATAAATGTAGAAACGGAAAAACATCAGCATATTAGTCATGACTAACAAACTTTATTTACGAACTAACTTATTGACACATTCTACCGCTCACCTTTCAGTTCTAGTAATTGTAATTACCTGCTTAATAATTAGCCAGCATGGTGCTGTTAAAATGCAACAATATTATTTCACCACAAATTGACTTTCAAATCCTTGTCAAACATTAAAGAAAATATCGAAACTCTTATTAATCAGACACACACACACACATACGTTTATAAATGTATGTATATATATATATATATTTATTTATATATATATACCCGTGTGCAGTAAAGGTGACGGCGTTGGCCAAATTTATTCCAGTCCAGCGTTTCGCTGGGAAGTTCGCAAAATAAATGAAATTCAAACGGAGAACCGACGTCGGTTCTCGGTCGTCGTCCGTTATTTTTGTTGGTGAAAAAAAAACGACGTTTAATTAAGCGTTACATGGCGGGGTTTTCAACACAATAAACAGACTTTGTTCTCGGTGAAACTACTTTCTCTCGTTTGACCGTGGATAATAAACTATTAAATATATGTAAAGAAAACAAAATAGTAAATTATTAATTAGGAACAATCGAATCCATTCTAGTTTCATTGAACTTATAATGTTTATTCGTAACAGAGGTTTCTCTTAATTATCTAAATTCATATTAAGAAAAGTGAAATATGGTCTTCGGCTGGCGCATGACATCGACAATAGATTTCTGAAAAATAAATGATGAATTTGAGAAAATACAGAAAAAGGAAAATAATGTCAAAACCGCAATGAACGCTGGACGAAATGCTTCTGAGTTCAAATTCTGTCAGAAGCACTTAGGGTTGTTGTTTTGTTTTTTTTAACCGCCCGTCTGTTTATTGTCGAAAGGAAAAGATCCCAAGTTCTAATAGAACATTAATATCGAAAAACTCGATTTAAGTGCGCTATCCTCTTCCATCACAGAAACAAGAGGGAACAGAGAGATGGTGGAGGTGAGAGACGGAACAAAAGATGCTCATTGCCAAGTTAAAATAAAATTCATAAATTCTCTTTAGCAAGAAGACTGATTTAAGGCGCCTTTCATCAGAATCGTTATTGATATACCAATGGCATATCACGGATCAGTTAATTCACCTTTGAATATATTACAAAAACGGCAAAAATTGGTCTAGTAATAAGTCAACGAAATTCAATATTTTGGAACTATGGTATAATTTAAGTTAAGTCACAGGTAGCCATTGGATTTTGGTACGTAGAGAAATAGAGACTAACTTTATTTTGCTAAAGACTCACCTGAAATACTGGTTTTTACCTTCTTTTAAAGGATACATCAATAGAAATCTTTTATGTTTCCCACCCAATTATTATTCCAGTAATGCATACAATCTCTAACCTACCAGTGACCATTTTTAGTGAGTGTTTATTACTATCATCATTATTTAACGTCCATTTTTCCATACTTGCATGGGCCAGACAGATTTTGAGGTAGATTTCCTACAGGTGGATGCCCTTCCTATCGTCAACCCTCATTTGTATCCATGCAAGGTGATATTTCCCCATGGCCAGAAGGCTTTAGTTGGCAGAGAGCAATAACAGAAGACACCTGCACAAGGTACCATGCAATTCTACTGAACCCAGAAACGTGTGGCTGAAACGCAAACCTCTTAGCACATAGTCATACCTATATATTGCTTACCAAACATCAGCATTGCAAAAGAAGACACCTAACTGATAACAGTAATTCTATCTTAGCTGTAAAAATATGATAAATTGATTAGAGAACTGAACAATTCTTATCATCATCGTTGTTTAATGTCTATATTTCTTTACTTTCATGGACCACACTGAATTTATGAAGCATATTTTCTATGACCAGATGCCCTTCCAGTCATCAACCTTCACCTATCTCCAAGGAAATTAATATTTCCCCTTGGCCAGACATGTTTTTCACAAAAGACTAGAATAAATAACATTGCTTGAACGACCTTGCTGCTCATTTACGACCCTCATGTGTGTACCTTCATCAAGACAAGGGTACACACATGTATACATGATGACAGCCTCATTTTTGCCAGATGAGAACTATCTCACATTCAACCAACAAATTAAATGATAGTGAGACATCGGGACATTATTGGGTTTAAGTGACAAAAGCTTATACAATGCTTTTGCCACTTTCTTGATTGCCATATTAGATCGCACTAACAAGCATTGCAGGATAACTGGTACTATTTTGACTGCAAGTTTTGCCATAGTATCTTTTGCCTCCAAGAGCTGCCTTCCCTGTGGCTTTGTCAAGAATAACAGGAGCTTCCTCTACTCTTGGGAAATCGGTTCAACCCATTGATGGGATCCTGGCAGATACTATTGTGCCAGCTCAGAATAGACCTGGGAGTAATGGTAATGAAGGGGTGATTCCATGCTCCCCAAAACTCCTGAACTGCAGTTTTACCAAATGTACATGGTCTGATCAATAAGTATCCAGACTGTTGCCATAGTAACAAAGCTAAAGCATGGAGAGTGAAGCCACTTGACACAGATTGACCTTGAACTCTGCTGTGCATGTGCAATAAGTTTTAATGTTCCAGCTCACTTCTGCTGTTTACAGCAGTGCTTGAAAGGAAGGTGTGTAGCATGTGATTGTTGCAATGAATATAACAGAGAAAGGTGAGCAGAGAATCTGCATCAAATTTTTCCAAAAGTTTGGCAATGCTTGCTCAGAGCCCTACGCAAAGTTTTCAAAAAGTGGCGATGCTGATACTGCACTGTGTCTCTGTCGAGTTTATTATATTATACATGGAAGAGTCAGTTTATGCATTTGAGCAACAAGTAAAAAGAGAAAATGTAAAGGGGCACCACTATAGCTCTCATTTAATAATATTTTTCTCTCTCCTATAAGCTACTTACTAGCTGTGGTGGTACATATTCTAAAATTGGAACAATACAGAGATGATTAGCATGGCCCCTGCGCAAGGATGACATGCAAATTCGTGAAGCATTCCATATTTTTAAGATGTTGGAGTGGCTGTGTGGTAAGTAGCTTACTTATGAACCACATGGTTCCGGGTTCAATCCCACTGCGTGGCACCTTGGGCAAGTGTCTTCTACTATAGCCTCGGGTCAACCAAATCCTTGTGAGTGGATTTGGTAGACAGAAACTGAAAGAAGCCCGTCGTATATATGTATGTGTGTCTGTGTTTGTCCCCCACCCCCCGAACATCGCTTGACAACTGATGCTGGTGTATTTACGTCCTTGTAACTAAGTGGTTCGGCAAAAGAGGCCGATAGAATAAATACCAGGCTTACAAAGAATAAGTCCTGGGGTTGATTTCCTCGACTAAAGGTGGTGCTTCAGTATGGCCACAGTGAAAATGACTGAAACAAGTAAAAGAGTATAATCACAAGGCCTTCCATTTTATGGGCAGGGAACTAGTGATTATTACATAATACTGAGCTTAGTGTATAAAGTTAAGAGTGGGCGAGCTGCCAGAGTCCTTCATGTGCCAAATGAAATACTTAGTGACATTTCTTCCACCTTTACATTCTGAGTTTAAATGCCAGTGAGGTTACTTTTGCCTTTCATCCTTTTGGGGATGTTTTCATAAGTACCAGGGTCAATGTAATTGACTTGCCCCTGCTAACATAATCGCTAGCCTTGTGCTAAAATTTGAAACCAATAATGAACTTATTGTGCTCAGGTGCACCACAGCTTGTCGGAAAGAGATAAAAGAGGAACCAGAGAGTGGCATCCAAATCCAAAAGTCCACGGAATAAAATACAAACAGGTCCTTAGGTACATGAAGAATAGTTTTGGCCAATTTTTTGGTAGCAGAAACTTTTTTGAAAGACATAGTGTCTTGACAATTAAACACTAATGTAGGTTATGGTAATTCTGGGTGTGAAGAGGCATTTCCAAAAGTCATGGAAGTTATGCTGTTTTATTGATTTTATAAGCATGTCCATGAGCGGAAGAGATATTGAATTCAAATTTTAGCACAAAGCCAGCAATTGGGTGTGTGTGTGTGGGGGGGGAGTCATTTACATCGACCCTAGTACTCAATTGGTACTTAAATTATTTACATTTAACAAATATTTGTCCTCATCTTGTTTGTTGTTCACACGTTTCAGCTGATATACCCTGCAGCCTTCATCAGGTGTCTTGTTGTTGTCAGGACAGTATTCAAAAGTTATACAACACTTCGCAAATATCTCCTTCAAGTAAAACCACCAATAGAAGAGAATTTGACCAAAAACTGTGTGTACTCTATCCCATGCAGCTGTGGTAGGTTATACAAAGGCAAAACATGCTGCCCCCTCAAAATAAGGGTAGAGGAACATCGCAAAGCAGTGACACCGGGAGATATGGATAAATCTGGAAAAATGGAGACCACCTCCCCCTGTGGGATGAAGTTAAAATAATAGACAGAGAAAACCACTGGAAAATATGAAAACTAAAAGAAGCAGCACATATGCTAGGACACAACAACCTCCTAAGCAGATCGAGTGCAGATAGGAACAGCATATGGGAACCAGTATTAAGGAAGGATAGGAGAACATTAGATTTATAAATCCTAAAATTCACTCCATAATTACCCACGGGCATATGGCATAGTGGTTAAGAGTGCATGCTGCTAATCCCAAGATTCTGAGTTCAATTCTAAGCAGTGACCTGAATAATGACGCCAACATCGAAAAGTACCTTAGGAATGAGAACCCAGGTTTGAAAGTTCCCTAAGACACTTGATGAAGGCTGGAGGGTATATCAGCTGAAATGTTGTGTTAACAACAAACAAGATGAGGACAAATATCCATCAAATGTAAATAATTCCTCATCTCTTAAATATAGAACTGTATCAATTTGTACTTATTAACAGAAGGATGAAAGGCAAAGTTGACCTCAATAGAATTTGAATGTAAAGACAGATGAAAAGCTGCTAGTCTGGTGTGCTAATGATTCTGTCAGCTTGCCACCCCAATAAGCAATAGAGAGGCTGGATTCAAATTTTGGCACAAGGCCAACAAATCTAGGAGTAGGGAAATTAACCCCAATGTTCAACTGCTACTTATTTAATCAACCCCAAAGAGATGAAAGGTAAAGTTGACATTGGTGGAACTTGAACTCAGGGCATAAAGATAGATGAAATGCTGCTAACAATTCTGCCAGCTGGCCACCTTACGAGCAGTAGAGATATTGAATTCAAAAATGTGGTCACAGTTGTTGTTGGAAAGGTAAAGGATGATCTCCTGGGCTTTTTATCAAGTCAGCTGCTAGACATAGAATTAAGTAGATGTGAGATTAATCTACCCTTGGATAGGATGCCAGTTTCTGGTAAGAACATGCAATGTAAATGAATGATGAACATAGGGTTAAAACATACCACAATCTTGTGGTAGAATATTTGCAGAGCTTGCTCTATCCACCTTCTTGTATTTTGAGGACATCTCATTCCCACCATCCTTTCCGACTTTCCTGCCAGTCTATCCATGGATCTTCTCAACAAAACGGCAAAATGTTCCTGTCTCTTTATCATACTTTAGCCTCTCAACATTTGGCACAGATCACTACCCTCAATACTGTACCCCTACTCTTGTCAAAGGGTTTTGTCTTGCGAGTTGCTTAGTAACCTCACTAGTGCTGGTGCCTTGAAAAAAGTACCCAAGACACTCTGTAGAGTGATGATAATGAAGTGGCAATCATCACCATGACTCCCACTTTGTCATCATCATCATCATCTGGGATTAACTAAAGCAGCATTGAAGAGGCATTGTCATATTGCATACTTGTCTGATGTGAACATTAAAACCATGGTGATGGAGATGATGATGATGGTAATTATGATGGTGGTGATGATGATGATGATGAATTAGAAATATTTCTGCTGAGATAAACTTGGGATATGCAGAAACTAAAGAATAAAAGAAATTTTTTGACTTGAAACTTCTTTTGCTGCCTACTTAAGATATATTGATTTTTTTAAAGAATTTTGTAATGATATTTTAATTTAAAGGTCAGTCTTTTGAAAATGTCATTTAACTATTAAAAACTATAATTGTTATGTAATGATGGTGCCATATAAAAATGCACCTGTGCTGGTGCCATGTAAAATGAACCCATGCTGGTGCCACTTATAAAAGCACCCGTGCTGGTGCCATGTAGAAAGTACCCACAATGGTACCACAGATAAAGCACCTGTGCTGGTGAAAAAAAGTTCCCATATTGGTGTCACAGAAAAAGCACCCAGGACACTCTGCAAAGTGGTTGGTGTTAGGGAAGGGCATCCAGCCGTAGAAACCAACCCAAAGCAGACATTTGGCCCCTGGTGCTGCTCTCCGGCTTGCCAGCTCCTGTCAAACCATCCAACCAATACCGGCATGGAAAACAGCTGTCAAATAATGATGGTGATGATGATGAGGGTCCCACCCCCCTCTACCATTTCACTAACCTTCGTTGTTTACTAAACTGGTTCGAGACACCAACCACCATCACCACCACCACCACTGCCACCTCCACAACAGAACATCTGCATGTTGAATCACAGTTGTTAATAGTATTATTACTCTCAGTCTAAAAATAAAAAAAGCTTTTCGGTCTGATTCTTTCTGCCCATCCAAGAATAAAATACCTGTTAACGATCCGAGATGAAACTGACCAAAATATAGTGTAATAGTTAAAATTTTACCTCTTAATTGTTTCAGCCATTCTGCTGGAGGACTGCCTTGAAGAGTTTTTGGTTGACTGAATCGACCCGACCCCCTAGTACTTTCAGTTTCTGCCTACCACATCCATCCACAAAGCTTTGGACAGCCTGAGGCTATATGAGACACTTGCTCAAGGTGCCAGGTGATTAGACTAAACCTGGAGCCATGTTGCTGGGAAGCAAACTTCTTATCACATAACCATGCCTGTTGGCTTAATGTACATAGATGTCAAATATAGGTGGTGCAACTCCCTGGTCAACAACAGTAGCCCTAGCAGAGCCAATAGAGGGGTTCCTTCTTGGTTGCTCAGCCTGCTAGAAATAGAAGCCAAATTTTCCTCAAATCAAGCATCTTCCTCTCAAACATAGAAGAATATACTGGTGAAGGCGGTACTATATTCCCTTAAATAATGAGATGGTCATGGCTGGAATTCTTCTGATCATAGGTCTGCACAATTAAGGTTGACCTGGGATTAAACAACACCAGTGGATTTAGGGCACCCAGCGGCTCTTTTCCCCTCAGGTTGCCACTTTAGTGACACCATACAATCACTTTCTCGAACTTGCCCCAAGATGTATCTCATCCAGTTCCAGTGTCTGCATCTTATTTTGTCACTGATCTTGTTGATGCCCAATGTTGTCCCGAGATTCTTTGCAGCCACTTAACACCCCAATTTTTAAATGGACTATTAATCCAATAATTGTAAAACTGAAGTAAGAGGTTCAATACCTCGTTTTGTCTTTTTTCTGTGAAAAAAGAAAGAGAATGTTTTAGGGAAGCAAAAAATCGGCAGGTGTTTTTTGTCTTCTCCCATTAATATCATCTTTTGTTCATCATTTACCTCATCAATGCTTTTGTCCAGCCCACAAGCTACGCTGTGTCATACCTTTATGGCAAAATTTTTGAAATAATGTAGGTCTACAGAATCTAATATGGTCTTTTATTATTCAAGATGGTGTGATTTAATGGAGATTTGGCTGCTATTTAGAGCAGATTGAACAATTATACAGAGGTTCCCCATTGATTTGTGTTGTAAGCAGTTCAAGCAGGGGCGGTAGAATTTGAGGTTTCATTATCGGTTCCATTCTAGCAAAAACTGTCCGATGAACGGCAACGGGAAACTCAGAGCAACAGGTTTTGTTGAATTTTCTGCTGCTTTAAATAAAGCATATTACTCTACCACTGGTATTTGAGTACTCTTTTCTCCACCTTGTTTCACATTTATGTGTTTACTCCGGTATATATATATATATATATATATTATTTGTTCTTTATGCATTGGTTTATGTCTATCACTGTTTGAGTTGCATAATAGTGGTTTTATCTCTAATTTATATATATTATATATTTATATTGTGAAATTTGATTTAATACTAAATTGAATTGTTCCCTGTAAGTTTGGAGTTATACTCCCTAATATTATTATTATTATTATTATATATATATATATATATGTACATGGTGAAGTGGTTAGGGTATTCACCTCACATTATACTCCCTAATATTATTATTATTATTATTATATATATATATATATATAAATATATATATATATGTACATGGTGAAGTGGTTAGGGTATTCACCTCACAATCATAAATTCAAGAGTTCAATACCTGGTGGCACAACATTGGGCAAGACAGTTTCTTTCATGTTGCCCCAGTCCACTCAGCTGGCAAAAACGAGGAGTTCCCGTATTTGAAAAGGCCAGATTTGCCACATTCTGTGTCATGCTAAATATCTTTGAGAACCATGTTAAGGATGGAGTGCTCAGCCACTTGCGCATTAACTTCATAAGCAGGCTGTTCCACCAATCCATTCAACTGGAACCTTCATTGTCGTACTGATGGGGTGCCAGTTATATATATTACTGTAATGACCAGACTACTGGATGTTGTTATATACACCGCTAGTCACAATGCACTTCCTCTCATTGCCGTAACTTTCAAATACTGTTGTTACATTGTTGGCTAGGCATGCAGACCAACATTCCTCCTAAACTGACCCCCATTCTGTTGTAGAGTTATTCACTACGAGTGGACTGGAGCAATATGAAGGGAAGAATTCTGCTCAAGAGTAAAATGCACAGCTGGTCTGAAAAAAAAAAATAATGCAATCCTGAGTACCACACCCTAACTGCTAGGCTGCGTGCTTACACATGTATATAAGCGACAGAGGCTGTATTAATAAATAAATATATATTGGCAACAAGTTCATTGGCTAATTGTGACACCATCATCTGCTCTGGCACTGTTTGCTTTATATATCACTGGAAGGGAGATAAGTTGCTGCTATCTCCAGAGGCCAAGCGTCCATCACTGACAAGACCAAGGAAGGTTGAAATCACATGATCTGGAGGTGTCAGTGGTGGAGATGACAGGGACTTATCTTTCCACTAGCTATGTAAGCAAGTGTACATTTTGCACCAAAGGCCAATATGGGAGAGGTTCTCTCATGGTATCCACTGCAGTATAGTTTGTTCTAATATAACATCCACATTTAAGTGGGGATAAATATATGTTCATACGCATACACAAACATACATATACCTACACAATACAATAGGCTTCTTTCAGTTACTGACTACCAAATCCATTCACAAGGTTTTCGTTGGCTCGGGGCTATAATAGAAGACATTTGTCCAAGTTGCCATGAAGGGGAACAAACCTGAAACCATGTGATTTGGAAACCCACTTCTCAATCACATGGTATAGCAATTACAACCCGTGTTAACCGATTCCATATTCAGTTCGCTTCTACTTTCTAGTGACTTATTAAGGTTTATTCAGGTTAAGTGTAAACAGAGGTACTTACAACATAGGTACTCTGCACCTGTCTAGATGCTTACAACACAGGTACCCTATGCCTTTCAAGATGCTTGCCACTAAAGCACCAAAATCTTTTGACAGTTACTATGGCTACTGAGAGTCAATCTGAAGAGATGACATGTGGTCATTAATAAATGCTCATACAACCATTGCTTTCCACAACTATAAATAAAAAGAAAACAAACAACAACAAAAAAAGAAAAAAAAAAGAAAAAAGAGAGCAACAAACAGAACAGAACAGCTAATTTCAATGTTTAAACTGTTGTTAATTAATAGTAATCATACATGGATTTTTTTTTCTCGGGGGGAAAAACTCAACATATTTATTCAAGGGAAACTACGGATTTAAATAAACATTACAAGACTTTTTTGCATTGTTTATATATACATAATATAAACTGGTTTCCATATGAATAGTGTGTGTACATACTTTAATATCTATATACTTGACACACACACACTCACTCACTCAAGAGTGTGTGTGTATAAACATATTTTTTAAGATTGGAGACAAATCAGAAACACACATATATACATACTTAAAAAAAAAATATACACCCACAGGGAATCATGCAACATACATTTTCATACAAATATGAGAGGGATAGAAAACAGCCAACACACACACACACACACACACACACAAGCACGCGTCAACACACAATCCGAAGACTGAAGTCAATATGTGTTTCAGTCACAGATATATAAACATCACAGATATCATGTTTGGTGACATGATGAGTAAAATTCAGCTTTGGGTAATGTCTTCCCTTGTGACTAACTTTAACAAAGAGAGAGATAACCAAAGTGTTCTTTACCTCGATACAATCACACATGCATGTGTGAGATTCACATACAAATATGCATGAGTATTTGAAGGGCTAGCTAGTAGGGTAACTAGCTGGCTAGTCACTTTCTAAGGAAACGACTCAAGACAGTAAAAATGCGGAGAATTAATATATATTGACTAGTTTCATTACGAAGAAGTGAAACATGTTGGACAAGGTCACATGATCGAAAAATACAGCAGTTTGCAATGAAACTATTCAATAACTAAATATACGACGTGTATATATATATATATATATACATATATAGATATATATATATATATATATCGTCGGTTGTGTTTTTTAATTGGTCTTTTTCATTATCAGTTTTACCACAAGTCACAAAACTTGCTC
This sequence comes from Octopus sinensis, assembly GCF_006345805.1. NCBI lineage: Eukaryota > Metazoa > Mollusca > Cephalopoda > Octopoda > Octopodidae > Octopus > Octopus sinensis. The sequence continues at coordinate 12,597,148 of NC_043018.1, read as the reverse complement.
GCAAGATGGTCTGTCCTTTGCAATGGTGACTAGTGTGTGTGTGTGTGTGTGTGCAGGGTGGGATGAGCAGATGAGTTGTAGTAGTGTGAATGAGTGCATGGTGGAGACACGGGTCAAAGACAGGCGGCAGAGTCCAGAGGTTGATTCCGCAATGAATCTACAAAACGCCCAGTGGCAGAAAACTGGGCCCAGCAGAGGGTGTTGTGTGCAGCTTATGATGTTGATGATGGCAATAGTGGTGATGATGATGCTGTGATGGGGGATAGGAAAATAAAAAACAAAAACAAAAAGAGAACACAGCCAAAAGAAAAAGAAAATCAAAAGAACAAAGTTGGATGTGGTACAACAGAAGAAACAATATCTCAAAGATGAATTCCACAAGTATAAATGGTACACAGTAGAAAACAAATAGCCAGTAAGTACACACTAAGATCTGTCCCACCCAACAAATTCTAGAATCCTGCAATCCCCCACCCCCCAAAAAAAAGAAAAAGAAAAAAATCCACTGCTTGGGAGCATCTGGTGAGTGTAGTGGTGAGGAAAGATAGTTGCATGGATTAGATAGGCTGTTGGACATGATGAAGGATGGTTGTGGGGGGAGCATTGCAGACGTAGATTGGATGGATGGAAAGGCAGTGTATGGGTATGTGAGCGAGAGAGTGTGTGTGTGTGTGTGACAGCTTTGCAAGGCGAGCTGAAAAGGAGAAAACTGGCCAGGACAAGGTGAGCTGGTGGGGATAAATACTTGGTTAAGTTAGCAGGGTACAAGGAAATGGGGCCCCGGGAGTATTTCTGTACAAAACTATGCATTGTTTTTGCTGATTTTTTTCATTTTTTTTTACAAAAAAAAAGAGAAAGCAAAAGAAAAAAGAAAGAATAAGAAAAAAGTAATCGCTAAAAATTACATAAAATTACAGGAATTAGAATTTACATATTTTTTCTAACTTTCAAAAGATAAAAAATATAATTTCTGGTTTTCATTATATATATGTATATATATATATATATATATATATATATACACACACACATATATATATATATACATATACACACACACATAAAAGGAATAAATTAAAATTATATACATATGCACACATGTTTGGATATATATACTTGAATATGTGTGTATTGAATGTCTATATGTATATACATGCATACATATACATACACACATCTATAGACAAACATGTAAATATTCATACACACTTGCATACACAAATGTGACTATATATACATACATACACAAATATACACACATATATACATATATATAGACACATAAATACACACACACACATATATATATATATATATATACTCATACATATATACACACATATACATATATATCCACACACACACACGTATAGATACATACATACATATATGCACATGTGTGTATGTGTATGTAAATATATGTATATATTGACACATGCACACTTATGCATACTAGAAATTCCTGAAAATCAAACAATATCAGGGAATTCCGTTATGAGAGATTGATTTCCATTTAAGTTGGAAGTTGAAGGAAAATCCATTTCCTATCCTGGAACAGAATCTGATATTTTGTCAAGACTTTCAGGAATGCAACACTTTTGTGAAACAAGTGTGTCGCCTCTTAATATATGTAATTAAACAAGCATGCATATATGTGTGTGTGTGTGTATATATATATGTATGTATATATACACACACACTCACACAGACATTGTATGCTAGTCAATATAAGTAATTATACATGTGTGTTTGTGTGTGTGTGTATATATATGTATGTACATACATATATTCATGCATACATGTGTGTATTATATATGTACATACAAATACCCATATATATATATATATTCACATTTATATAGAAACAGAAAGAAACAGTTATAAAGTAATTGTAATATTACAGGAAGAAAAAACTGCAATGATCCATATTCTGGGGTGGGGGGTGGGGGTGGGCAGCAATAATAGACGGTGAAACGTTTTATAGCCAGTGAACAGGTGAGATGAAGGTAAATACAGGCAGGTAAAGGCTGGCATTGCAAACAGGTTGGTAGGAAGAAAGGAAGTTAGGTCGATAAATTGTTGGGTAAGCACCCAAAGAGAGGTGAACATGGCATATAAAAAGGCCATTTTTATTCAAGCCATGTAGATGAACAAGTTGATGTTGTCCTCATCACGGCGCATGTATTTATGTTCAATTAACCACTCTATCTGTTCTTTGATGAGCTTTTTGGAGGGAAGAAACATATTCTTCAGGATCTCTACCAGTTCTGTCTGGAGGGCAGCATTGGTAATTTTCTTGCGCATCTTCATGATCTTCACGATAGCTTCCTGCAAATTCAATAAAAGACAATGAAATTTTAAGAACTGTTAATGTTTATAATTATATTATCTAAATGCATGGGAGTACATAGACGTATGCATATATATCACCATAATATCCACTTTTCCATGGTTGCATGAGCTGGATGGAATTTGTTGAGGCAGATTTTTCTAGTTAGATACTCTTCCTGTCACCAACCTTTACCTGTTTCCAAGTAAGGTAATATTTCCCCATGACCAGGTTTTTCACATGGAAGATTGGAAATGAAGGAAACTGCCTGTCGATGGTGACGCTTGTCCAACAACAATCACATGATGCCAAGACAAAGACACACCAACTCTCTCTCTCACACACACACACACACATATATACAAATGGGAAGTTTGTATCATAGAACCAAGGGCAGTTTCAAGTGGATTGGTATCTAAGGGGCTACAGTTAATAACAATGTGATAATGATTCAGACAAACCTGGACACGCAAAATCCTAAGCTGCATGATGCTTTCATTGTCTTCCTCCTTACTCTTCTCTGTGGATAACTGCAACCGGCCCACCAGGTTGATACGACCTCTTTTCTGTGGCCTTCCATTTTTACTACGGAAAATACAAAGACAGGGAAAATCAGGGAGAGGAACCCCTATGTCTTGAACAGCAATTGAGAGCATATTTATTCGTATTGTTTTAGCTGCTAACAAAGTACTGCAATGGACTATATATTTGTATATAAATAGAGACTGTGACCTTTATTTACAGACTCCTCCTCATAGTTTTAAACCTAACTGAATTACAAATGAGCAAAAGAAGTTTCTATATTATAACTCAACTTGCTAGAAATGGTAACCAAATCTCTATGTATAATCATGTATCATCTCATAGCTTTGAAATTTTGATGATGTGAATGTATAGTTTTAGAATGGCATTGAAGAGTGTAACAAGGCCGGCCCTTTGAAATACATGTACAACTCATCTTTGCCAGCTGAGTGGACTGGAGCAACGTGAAATAAAGTGTCGCCGGGAATTGAGCTCACAACCTTACAATTGTAAGCTGAATGCCCTAACCACTAAGTCACGTGCCTTCCCTTGGGCCTGATATGGCTGGTTTAATGGTAAAGGGTTAAACAACACATGTTAAGTGCATTATATTGATGATGTTCTTATTGTAGGGTAGCGACTATTGCTTAATTCAAATTGACATTTAAGAAAAACACCAAGCTACTAAATCTTACATTAAAGCAAACTTTTGATTAATCCAGAACTGAGTGCTGTCTTCAAAATCCTTTGGAGATTTGGCTTCAGGTTCACATAAAAGAACTTGTTTTTTCAATTTGGGAAATGCAACAAAAGACTGAAAGGAAAAGATGGAAGACAATTAAAAATTTACTTGTAAGATTGATTGAAAAACATTTGAAATTCAAGATCAAAGATAAAAAAAAAACGTCTTGAGAGAAAAATTGGGCAGAAGAAACATCAGATGTGGTGTGAGAAGACTGCACTGATATGGTCATTTAATGCATATGGACAAGGATAGCTGTGTGAAGAAGTGGAGGGAACCTACAGAAAAAGTAGACCCAGGAAGACATGGGATGAGGTGGTAAAGCATGACCTTTGGATGATGAGTCTGCTTGAAACCTTTGGTGATTTGCTGTGCTTCAGAAGACACGTCAAGCCAACCATGCCAGTGACACATGAAAGGCACCTGTGCCAGTGACTCGTAAAAGGCACTCACTAGACTATTGAAGTGGTTGGTATTGGAAAGGGCAGCCAGCCATAGAAACGAAGCCAATCAAACTGGAGCCTGGTACAGTTCTTCAACTTACCATTCCCAGTCAAACTGTCCAATCCATGCCAGATGCTCAGCCACTTGCAAGCTAATTTCACAAGAAAGCTATCCTGTCAATCCAATCACATGGAACTCTCATTGTAAGCAACGGAGTGCCAGTCTCTCTCTCTCTCTCTCTCTCTCTCTCTACTCATATATATGACAGGCTACTTTTAGCTTCCAACTACAAAACTCATTCACAAGGCTTTCATCTGTGCAGATCTATATAAATACAAAATACTCACACAAGATGCCTACACAGCCATACTTGTGCATACATGCATGTCTGAAAAAACAACAAAAGATTACTTACCGAAAGAGTTCTTCGTAGTTCTGAATCAGGTAGTTCAGTTGCTAACCGTAAACTTTCATATGAGATCTTATCCTTTGGCCTTTGATTCCAAGCAAACAAAACACCCATTTGGAAGGTTGTCACTTCTAAATCAAAGCGACCAAAATCGTTACAAAAGGTTATCTGCCAAAATAATTGTAAAAACAGGCAGATAGAATGAGAGGGAAAAACAGCAGAATGGATGAAAATATCTCTTTCATACAAGTAGAAACACTGAAATATTTTAACAAGTTCTAAAAAGGGTTTAATTCTTTTAATTAATAAAAACATGTCTATGAATTTTAAAAATAAAGTTTAACAACAAAAAGTACAGAATTTTATAGAAATACAAAGTTATACAGAATTTTTCCTTTAGCAGACCTTTTCAACACAGTTTCAAATTTTTGGCACAAGGCCAGTAATTTTGGGGATGGATTAAGTCAATTACATCGACCCCAGTACTCAACTGGTACTTATTTTATCAACTTCAAAAGGAAGAAAGGCAAAGTCAACCTGGGCAGAATTTGAACTCAGAATGTAAAATAGGACGATATGCTGATAAGCATTTTCCCCGGTGTCCTAACAATTCTGCCAGCCCACCATCCCAAATACAGGCAATAACAATCCTTTCTACTATCAGCACAAGGCCTGAAATTTTTTTTTGGGGGGGGGGGGCTAGTCAATCACATTGGCCACAGTGCTCAACTGGTACTTATCTTAACAACCTCCAAAGGAAGAACAGCAAAATTAACCATGACAGAAATTGAACTCAGAATGTAAAGCTAGAAGTAACATCACTGAGCATTTTGTCCAGCATGCTAATTAATGATCTTGCCAGCTTGCTGCCTTAATAATAATAATAATAATAATAATTCTTTCTACTAAAGGCACAAGGCCTGAAATTTGGCTGGAGGGGATAAGTCAATTACACTGACTCCAGTGTCCAACTGGTACCTATTTTATCACCCCTGAAAGAACGAAGTGCAAAGTCAACCTCAGCAGAATTTGAACCAAGAACCTGAAGACACATGAAATGCTGCTAGGCATTTTTCCTGGTGTGCTAGCAATTCTGCCAACTTACCACTTTTTTACTACTACGACAACTACTACTTCTACTACTACTACTACTAATAATAATAATAATAATAATGCATTCTGCTCTGGGCACAAGGTTTGAATTTTGATTGGAGAGGGATAATCGATTACCTCAACCTCAGTACTTGACTCGCACTTATTGCATCAACCCCAAAAAGGATGAAATGCAAAGTCAGATTTGGTGGAATTTGAGCCCAGAATGTAACGAGCTGTAAGAAATGTTGCCAAACACTTTGTCCTACATTAATGATCCAATCAGCTAATTGCTTTAATAATCCTTTCTACTATAGGCAGAAGACCTCAAATTTTGTGGGATGGGACGAGTCAATTACAACTGGTACTTATTCTATGGAGCCTGAAAGGAGAAGTCAAAATGATGGAATTTGTAGTAGAAGTAGTAATCATCATCATCATTGTTCGACCGTGGTCGAGACAATGGAATTTACCATGTTACGGCAGATTTCACGGTCCATCATAGCATTACGGACGTCCTGTTGCTGGATGCCTGTATCCCTGGAGATTACATCAGGGTAGGAGAGTGTGCGCCCTCTGGTGTTGCGAGTAGATGGCTTCCAGAGGAGAAGAGTAGAAATTACTTCTTTTTCAGCTCTACAACAATGTCCAGCAAACTGGACTCTCCTACCTTTCACAAGAGATGACACAGGTGGTAATTTCACATATATTTGCATTTTAGTTGGATGGCGCCTCCACGAGAGATTTTGAGCTCTCATAAGGAGGCGAGTGTAGGTTCCATCCAACCGCCTCTCAAGCTTCTTTGATAAGAAGTAGTAATAATAGAAGCATAGTAAGTTCAAATTAGCGAGTTTATTCTAATCAGAGCAGGGAACTTAATTCTACATGTTTCATGGAAGGATCCACCTTAACTCTACATGTTTCAGTTGACAGACTGAGCCATGGAGAAACGGTCTGTGAAAAAAGACAATAGAAAACATTTGCAGAGCAATGTTCTTCAGAAAATTCTTTAGAAACCACATTTACAGGATTACCAGATAAAACTTCTCAATGTAGGTACTGATGGTATAAAATTACACCTGCCCTAACACAGGTGGTCCAAACTTGTGTTAATTCAATTTTCATTGTTTCAATAATTATTTCATTAGCATAAAAAAAACAACAAGTCTTTGGTACAATTACTCACCACACCATTGGACATTAGATGGTGCCACTGTAGTTTGCGTCCATTATGTTTCTGTCTGTAAAATTCTTCGACTTGTGGGATGTAGTCTTCTAGTTCCATTGGTAGTGTTACTGATATACGATCACTAGTTCTAGCCCAGGCACCAGCATTCAAAATTTTTATATTGATAGCATCTAAAAATGAAAAAGTATAAAATGTTATAAACATCATGGTACTGATGATACTGGGAGCAGCAGCAAAGATATAAAAGCTTCTGAAGAGCCAAGAGAAGATCAAAGTGAGAATGACAGCAGTGATAATACTGACAATGGTGATGTGCAACCATGGATTCATTCTAGAGCTAATAGAGCTTCCAAGCTGCAGTTATTTGAATTGCACCTTATTTTCTATAGTTTTTGTTTTTTTTACTATTTTGCAGTAGTGTTTTTACCAAGATCATCAAAAAAGGGCAGAAAGCTAAAAGGGTTAAATTAAGGTCTCAATGTCCTTCAGATAATTAATAAATATATTTTCATGCAGTCAGTGCAGAAAGGGCATTTCTCATAATCTAATCTAATCAATTCTCACTCTCTAAAATTGGAAATTAATTAGAAAGTCTACTGAAAAAATCCCATGAATGTAGCTTAACCCCTTTGTTACCTTATTTTAGTAGAAATAGAAACTGCTTTTGTTTCAATTAATTTCAAAATTAATGAAGAACTTTAAAAAAAACTTTCCTTATAATTAATCTGGTGTTTGGACCATAAATTAACCTGAAGTTTTAAATCTAGTTTTGTTGTGTCTAGGGAGAGTCATTACCCCAATATCTTTTAAAATCTAGATTTCTTTAAATTGAGACGTTTGTATCACAGAACCAACGATGATCTCAGGTAAGTCGGTAATGAAATATTTAAGGTTTATGCAGACAAATTAATATCATTAGGCAAACTTCTTTCCACAGAGTTATTATTGTAAAAATGTATTTATCTTATTCAGTATTGTCCCTCAATAAAAGATGAGCCCTAATTTCAGAAAACAGTGGAATGGCTGAGTATGGGAACAGCTGGAATTGGAAATTAAATCAAGCTGACATACCTTTGTTTCTATATCATACTAAATTTTTTATCTTTTTTTTATCTTTTACTTGTTTCAATCATTAGACTGTGGTCATGCTGGGGCACCACATTGAGGAATTTTAGTCAAACTAATTGACCCCAGTACTCATTTTATTTTTAAACCTGGTGCTTAATCTATCAGTCTCTTTTACAGGGACATAAACACACCAACACTGGTTGTCAAGCAGTGGTGGGAAACAAACACAGAGAGATTTTATATATATATATTCCTGTCACAACCTGGGACCTTAAAAACTGCTTAAATGCAAGAAAGTATACTATTCCCTTAATATTTGATATTCAATATTTCATCTATTCAATAAGACAATCAATACTTCATTTCATTTTACTATATATTCTATATTCTACATTAATATTATAAAGAATATAAATAAAACATAAAAAACAGAGTTGGAATTCCTTTGAATAATATATATCCCTCTATACACAATCATACAAACCCCTTTTTATATATATATATATATATATATATATACACACACACACAGACACACGATGGGCTTCTTTCAGCTTCTGTCTACCAAATCCACTCACAAGGCTTTGGTTGGCCCAAGGCTATAGTAGAAGACACTTGCCCAAGGTGCCATGCAGAGGGCTGAACCTGGAACCATGTGGTTGGAAAGCAGGCTTTTTACCACACACCCATGCATGTTAAAAAAAGGCCCATCTATTTTATAATTTATCCTTGTATGTATCCATCTACACAATACAAGAAACTATTAAAATTTTCCTACCTACATGATATATGACACAGGTTATTGTTATAAATAGACATATTCTAAATAACATAGCTTAACAAGGTGTAGCACTAGATCACCCCTCTTCACCTTACCCTATCACTCTTCTACAGTGTCCCTATCTCTCTCATTCTCTCTTCCCCACTATCACATCCTCACAACAGTAACTCTGTTCCTCTCATCATAGTTCACTTAAAATAATTGTCCCCTAATACTATTGCTCACTTCTTCTTTCAGTATGATGGTTTCGTTTTGCACCGGTGCTGGTGCCATGGAAAAATGCACCCAAGCCACTGTAGAAAACTGAGACATTGGAGTAAGACACTGTTGTCTGAACCACCCAACCCAAGCCAATGTGAAAGTAGACACAAAATGATGATAATGGAAAGAAAGAAAGAAAGTGAAAGAATCTTTTATCTTTTACTTGTTTCAGGCATTAGATTGTGGCCATGCTTGGGCACCATCTTGAAGAATTTTTTTTAAGCCACGTACTTATATTATCAGTCTCTTTTTTCAAAACCAAATCTCTAAGTTACAGGGACGTAAACACTCCAACACCAGTTGTCAAGAGAATGGGGGGGGGGGGGGGGCGAAACAATTCCACTCATAAAGCTTTGATTAGGCCCAATGCTATAGTAGAAGACACTTGCCGAAGGTGCCACATGCTGGGACTGAACCCAGAACCATATGGTTGGGAAGCCATGCCTGTGCCTATAATGCTTAAAAAATTTTCAATTTCACTTTTTCTCACCTGCCAATGCATCATTATTATTGTTTCGAAAGACTTCTTTGAATTCTTGATTCAGATCTTCACTGACTTGGATATCTTGGAACATTCTGGCTAGTTTATTTACATAATCTGCAGGCATACCAACCTCCTAAGAAATTACAACAAAAAAAATTTTTTTTTTAAATTAAAAAAAGAGAGAGATGATGATGATGGCTTCTAATTCAGGTTTTATTTTTTTCCATTAAAGAAATTAAAGGAAAAAAATAAACCTTAACTTCAGTTGATTTCTCCAACTTGATATCAGTCTCAACAAACATTGAAAAGCATAAAAGTTGAAAGAGAAGAAAAAAATAAATAAAACACCTTAAACTCTGAGTGGAAAATCAAATAAAATACTTGTGGAAATATATACAAACCATTTATTAAAACATATATAAACTAATAAAGTTTTTTAAATGTTTTTCATGTTACAGCATTTTTTGAGTTTAGTTCCATGTTTGGGGACCAGATATATCTGTAACTACTTCATGATGTAATTTAATTTAAGATTTAGATAATTAGGTCGTTACATATACACACACACACACACGTAGATAGTGAGTATTTGAATAAGTTAAACTTACTCTCAGCCATTCAACCATATTTTCTTCTTTCTCATTATCAGCTGATGTATCCAAGATAAGACGACGTGTGAGATGGGCTTTATGATACCTCATGAAGACATCCTTATTTTGAACGTATTTCAAAACAAGTAACTGAAAGATAGAAAATAATAGATATAGTTTATACACACACACACACACAGAGGAATGGCATCTAGCCATAGAAACTATGCCAAAACAGACATTGGAGCTCAAAAATCTTCTGGCTTGTTGGAGCCTGTCAAACTGTCCAACCCATGGTAGCATGGAAGGTGGATGTTAAAGAATGATGATGATATACATATAGTATACTGTACCAAGAAGGTAAGATCAACAAAAAAGGTACTCCATCTGGTGAGAGATAAGTATTATTTAATAAACACAGTTTAAATTTTTATGAGCTACTAGTAGTTTCATGCAATGAAAACAATTCAGATAGCATTTTATAACATGATTTCCCATAAATCACAAGTACCAAACGGTATTTAACAGGTGCTCAATCAAATTATCATAGAGCTGTTGTCCCAATATGAAGAGCATCATTACACACAAACATCACCAACAGCCTACTCCCAGTTGTAACTGTTGAGACCCAGGAACCTGTCCACCACACTAGGGGTACATGATTAAATCTGTAATACATGAGACAGAAATTACAGTAACACTAGATGATAACATAACTGAAAAGAAGAGCTACATTAGGTTATGTGAAGGCAACTTCAAAAATCGCTATGCTAACCACATACAATCAACTGGAAAATAGTTGAAATATCCATATCATATGTCAACAGATCAAAAAAAATGTAAGCTATGCATAGCTAAAAGATCACAGATCCTTTTTAAATCTAAGAACTCCACTGCACAGCAGAATTTTAGATCTGAAACTTCCAGTAAATGCAAACATATAGGTAAGTTCCTGTCAGCGAATTGGAAAATATCAACCAAACTGAGCAGCTGTATCGCAGACTCTCGGCCTCTATTCAACCATATGACTTTATGGCCCAAGGGGACATAACTCTAATCCTCCCCACCCATATTTTTCTTTTTCGTATTTTTCAAACCTTCCACTTTTTGCATCTACTTTCTTCTCGCCTTTTCTCATACTTCCTCTTATTCTATCAACCTGTTTTAGCTTGTTATGCCATGTGGACAGAGCCTGAGGACTGTATGCTGTCAGAGTTGTTTTCATCACATAAAAGTATTACTAGCTGATAAAAATATATATTGCATTTATTAAATAACACACACATTCATATAAAAAGTGAAGGCTGGCGACAGAAAAATACATCCTGCTTTAGAAGATTTGCCTGAACAAAGTCTGTCTGACCCATGCAAGCATGGAAAAGTGAACATTAAAACAACAGTGATGATGCAAAATTACATCCATGACATAAATCAGTGGTTCTCAAAACCATTTTTCATCTATGGACCCCTTTGATTACAATTTTATTCTGGTGGACTCCCACATAGTCATTCAATATTTAAAAGGGAATTTTATAGATACTTCTTTCAAAATTCCTATTTTCTTATTCATTCAGTCACTCGTGAAGGTTGAACTGTGTAAAATGTTAGAGAGAAACAAACCTAGCCGTTTCTTGCAACACATACATTTGAATCAAAACTTTTCATGACCCCATAAAATACTATTATGGACTCCAAGGACTCATATGAACCCTAGCTGAGAACCATTGATATATCACATCACAAGAAAATTTTTTAAAATATAAAATTATTAATTGAAGCTTGTTCTACTTACAACATCTTTTAATTTCTTTTCCACTTCCTCTGGAGTAAGTTTCTTACTCAGAGATGTTTTCCTGAGCAACATATCACAGTAATTAGCAAGCAGTTCTGGACAGCGTGACTCGGGCTGTGTCTTCACATTCATTCTGCAATGAGGAAAATATGGACTAGATCAAACCCACACCACACATTCTACTTTTAATAAATTTATATTAAGAGTTCTTACCTAGAATTGATAACCTAATGTAACTATCTCTTAGCCAAAGGTAAAATTTCAATCAAAATTTTTGGTTTACTAAAAGAAAATCGCTAATTTCCAATTGAAATTTAGATCTTCACTTTGAGACTAGTTGTTTAGCTTACACACACAAAAAGACAATGAAAATTTTGAATTTATGAAGTAAAAAGAAAAAAAAAACTTACCCCTTTGATTTACTTGGTAATTCTAGTTTAAACACAGATATATCATTAACAACACTTTTATAGGCCTAAAACACAAAAAAAAAAAAGAATATTACTAAGAGAATATAATGGTTTCACATTTAGGCTCAAGGAAAACAACTTTAAAGGACCTCATTATTCATCTGATACGGAACTGTTGATAAGAGCATCATTGCCCTTCAACAAAGTCCATACAAGAGAATATTAAATTAAATGTATTGGCAAGTAGCAAACTTACTTTGTCTCGAGAAGTAAGAAAACGGGGATCATCTAGAAAGGCATCTTTGACTAATTTACTAAATCGGTTGAAAAGTTCCAAAAGTTGTTCAACATATTTCTCAGAATCCTATAAAAAAAAATTTTTTTTAATGAAAATGCACATTGTTCAGAATACAAAATATAATAAACACATATAAAGACATACAATAAAATCATAAAATTTGTATATAATCCTTTGGCTGACCAAGATATTATCATGAAATGCAACCAAATGAGGTTTATTTTCTCACAGCCCTTTCTCCTCCCAATTGCAGTCTACACACTTCCATCAGTGTCGCAGTATTTGGATCCCATTGGTGAAGAAGCTGCTTTCATCCTGTTGGTCAAAAAAGTCATCAACAACAGACATGACGTCATCCTCACTGCAATACTGGTTGCCAGTTAAGTGGTTTTTCATGCTGAGAAACAGATGGAGCCAAAATAGGAGAATGGGGAGGGCGATCAATGAGTTCAAAGTCACAGACACACGGCAGCCATCGAAACAAAAGACTTGTGTGCTGGAGCATTTAACTGATGAAACAAGACCCCTTTTGTTAGTTGTCCTGGGTTTTTGGTCTCGATAGTAAGTTGGCATAGAGCACTCCATTGATGGTGTGGACTTTCTGAAGATAATTAATAAATACAATGCTTCTTGCATCCCAAAAAACTAAAGCCATCACCTTCCCTGCAGACGAAATGACCTCAGTTTTTTTGGGGGGGGGAGTCAGTAAGGAAGGGTTTTTCCACTGCATGGGTTGTCGCTTTGTCTTTGACTCAAAGTGATGAACCCCACACTCATCCTAGGTTAAGAACCATCCAAGGAAACCAGCTGGATCTACCTCAAGGTCAGATTTTCCTGTGGTGTGATCAACCTGGTGCGCTTTTAATCAGATGTCATGCCAAGTTCATTGTGTAGAATATTCTCAACTCTCTCACAGGATAATTCTAATAGCATTGACTATTTGAATTATAGTCAACCACCTGTCATGCATCACTGTGAGGTGAACATGATCAATGTTTTCCTTGGCAGTGGTAGCTGCAGAACATTCAGACATTGGGTGGGTCATCTTTCAAGACTTCCTGTCCCCCTCCAAACTTCAGCTGCCCACTTTTACAATGTCGATAAAGCTGGAGTGTCATCCCCTAATGCTTGACAATGAGGAAATATTAACATAGATTGAAAACAGGTGAAGGTTGGCAATAGGAAGGGTATCTGGTCATAGAAAATGACCACCTCAACAAAATCTATCCAACACATGTAAGCATGGGAAAGTGGAAGTTAAAATGATGACCATGACAAAGTTGAACCCAAAATAGCATTCCACACAAGCAAGTATGACCTTGTTTTAGGTATCTGTTAAGTTGTGAGCAGACACTGACAACCTCTAGGCCCTTCCACTCTCTCCAACAATCAGTTGGTACTGGGTTTCAGCTTAGTAAACTAAAGCAAGGTGAAATGACATTCCTTGCTTAAGATCCAATGCAAGGCCAGTCCAGGAACTGAACCCTCAACTTTTCAATTGAGGCCAACATTTTAACCAATAGACCACACACCAAAGTTGTTCAATACAGAAGTGAGAAACAGAAATGTACTTACAGTGGTGATGGTTCTGGCAGCCGACATCATATCTGCTAAACCTTGGCTGACTATATGAGCTTCAAGATCATGTAACATGGGAGCGATTCCATCCACAACCCTGTCCATCAGGCTGAACATCAAACGCAATTCTGAAGGAGAAAATTTATGTTCAGCATTAGGAGACAGAATGAAAATTTGACATTTTATAAAATGGAAAGAAGGATGGTGATGATCCATTCAACTAAAAACCCTTCAAGGCAGAGATCTAGTATGGCTGCAGTCCAATGACTGAAAGAAGTAAAAGAGAAAAGATAAATGTGGGCATGTGGTAAGAAGTTTGCTTCCTAATCACATGGTTCTGAGTTCAGTCCTACTGCATGGCACCTTGAGGAAGTGCCCTTTTCTGCTATAGCCTCAGGTTGACTAAAAGCCTTGTGGGTGGATTTTTTCTTGAGGTAAACTAAAAGAAGCCCATCATATATATATATATATATATATATATATACATACATACATACACACAAACACATGTATGTATACGTGTGTGTGTTTGCTTGTATGTGGTTGTGAGTGTGTGTGTATGTATACGTCTCCCTGTCTTGACATTCCATGGCAGTTGTAAATGAGTGTCACTGTTAGATGAGCAGTGTCATTCATTTCTGATATTTTGCGAAAACATGTCTGGCCATGGGAAAATATCACCTTGCTTGGGAAACAGGTGAGCTTTGTTGACAGGAGAGGCATCTGGTCGTAGAATAAACTCCATCCAACCAAAGCGATCATGGAAAAATGGAAGTCGTTGTTGATGATGATGATGATGATGATAGAATGATAGGATGGTGAGGTGCATGAAATATAAATATATAAATATAAATGCAATATACTGTAATGTATATGAGGGTGATCGTTGACAGAGCGGCTAACCGGCTTCCATGCCAGTGGCACATAAAAGGGCACCATTTGAGCGTGATCGTTACCAGCATCGCCTTACTGGCACTTGTGCCGGTGGCATGTGTAAAAAGATTCGAGTGAGGTTGTTGCCTGACAGGCCCCCGTGCCGGTGGCATGTAAAAAGCACCCACTACACTCTCGGAGTGGTTGGCATTAGGAAGGGCATCCAGCTGTAAAAACTCTGCCAGATCAATATTGGAGACTGGTGTGGCCGTCTGGTTCGCCAGCCTTCAGTCAAAATCGTCCAACCCATGCTAGCATGGAAGGCAGACGTTAAACGATGATGATGATGATGGTATAACATGAACAGGTTAGCAATGGTCTTAGAACTACTGGATCGTGATGTTAGAAGGAAACGGTAAACTTACTCTCTGTTTCATTGGCTTTGATCATACCAGCACACTCATTGAGAATGGTGTCCTTAAATGCTGTTACCAATACCTCAACACAGCAGTCAATCAACTGGGAAAAGAAAAACAAGATGAGTTATGAGAATAAAATGGCAGCTGTATTTGTAAGGGTGTGTGTGTGGATGTATGTTTAATATTTTGTACAGGTGTCCAGTGGGTATTCCTAGAAGAAAGACAATGACAGCTCAACACTGTTAGCTAATAATACACTGGTGAATTCTTCTTTCTGTTGTAAACACTATTGAACTCTTCAGATTATTTGTTGCACTCACACACACACACAGATGCAGATATAGCTGTGTAGTAAGAAGTTTGCTTTCCAACCACAGGGTTCTAGGTTCAGTCCCACTGTGTATGCACTTTGGGCAAGTGTCTTCTGCTATAGCCTCAGGTTGATCTAAAGCCTTGTGGATGGATTTAGCAGATGGAAACTGAAAGAAACCCATAGTGTGCATGTGTGTGTGTACATACTGGGTGCGATGGGTAAATTGTCAACATTTTATATTTTTAATTTCAAGCATGTGCATTGTTTGTTTTTGATTTTGTCGACTACACAGTATAGTAGGGTCAGTTGGGCACTGTCTGTGAGAAAAACAGCACCATGACGAAATTTTAAGGTGTTTCCATTATTTTATCCAACCCTGTATTATCTTGCATGGACACTGATGGGGATTGGAGACATGAAGGGCATTAGGCCATAGAAAATCTCTCTCAACAAAATTCCCTCCAACCAATGCAAACATGGAAAAGTGGACTTTAAAATGTTATACACACAGACATACAATAAGCCCTGTATAGTTTCTGTCAACCAAATTCACACACAAGGTTTTGGTTGGCCTGGGGCTGTTACAGAAGACACTAGCCCAACAGTGCCACAGAATGGGACTGAATCTAAAAGAACATGGCTGCAAAGCAAACTTCTTAACCAAACAGATTTGTTTGTTTATATCAATGCAGAGCATTTGAACAACAATGCCAGGCAGTATTTATGTCTGAGTAATCAGCTCAGATTACTCAGCATCTGTATTTTATTATCAAGTGAGATTCATGAAATGCTTAACAGAACAACAGGGTTTGATCGATATAATCAAGTGAAACCTTTTAAAAGTAGTGCTACAGCATGGCTGCAGCCAGGTGACTGTAATTTACAGAATGTAGGTAGCTGTGTACTCACTGCTGACACTGATGGACAACACCAGCCGGTTTCTAGGTAACGTTTGGCTCGGCATTCTTCTTCTTTGAGCTTGGCATCAGCGAATCTCATATAATTCTGTACTCCATTGGCCTGCAAGTACTGGGGTGCCTTCACTCGGTAAAATGATTCAGTGGCTTCCAAATAAGCCTTCTCAAAATTTTCGTGATATATTTTCAATTTGTCTTCGGCATCAGAACAAAGGTTCACTGAAGAAAAAGAAGAATAGAAAGGAAAACTTAATTTGTGCTAATCAGGTAAAAACATAGAAATGAAAGATTGAAGACAGGGATGATGGTGATGGTGATGCTACAGCCAAAAAAAAAAAAAAGTGGGTTTGCAATGGCTATATCTATAGAATGAACCTTTTTGATACCAACACACCCAGGCACTCAAGACTGCTTCTAATTCATTCAGAGAAATTTCATGAATTAAAACCTTCCTTCAAAATTTGTTAATTTATATTCCAGATACCAGCTTTATCATCATCATCATTTAACGTCTGTTCTCCATGTTGGCATGGGTTGGATGGTTTTTACTGCTGCATGCCCTTACACCAACCGCCTTACAAAGTGGAGTGAGGGCTTTTTACACAGCACCAGCAAGGTCGATTTTGGCATGGCTGTTACAGCTTGATGTTCTTCCAAATGTCATCCACTTTACAATGTGGACTGGATGCTTATTATGTGGCACCAACACTGGTGGTGTCACCAAGTAACTCACAAGACAAAGGTCCTGAGAAGCGGGGGGAGGGGGGCTTAGAGGAGGTAGCCATGTGCCAGGAGATGAGAGAGTAGAATGTGACAAAGGGGTAGAAACAAGTGTCTTACTGTAGAGGAGACACATGATTACCTAGTTAGAGGAAGAGAGAGCAAGAGTATGGGAGAGATGGGGAGAGAGAGAGAGCAATCAAGAACAAGAAAGTGGAAGAGAATGAGAGTGTGAGAATGCAAAATGGGATGGTAAGCAGTGTGTTTTAATTGAAATATGCTAACTAAAGGGTTAACTCTTGCTCCCTCAGACATCTTTCTGTTGATAGGTATTATGGGTAGTTACAGCTTCCCTTCCGTAATTAGCTAGGGATTAGGAAACAATACAATTAACTGATATTTTATTAGTATTCCTTAATTACTGAGTTTAGATCCTCACTTGCCCCGTGGGGGAGGCTTTGGCCACTTGAACGAAAGCTGTGTCACAATTGTGGTCATATTGATGGATGCCAGTGAAAATTCCTCCACCACCACCACAATATTCTCGTCAGTTGTTGTTGTTGTTCTTCTTCTTTAACCCTTTAGCATTCAGATTCTATCAAATGGAATGTTTATTTATTCACGTAGTTTTGAATTAATCATGTATTATCTTGTAGCTTCAAAATGTTCATGATGTGATTGTTATTTTTAGAATGACATTGCAGGGTAGGTGTGATGGGCTGGATCTGGCTGGTTTGAACATAAAGCAAGTTGAATATTAGGGCTGGATATGGCCAGTTTAAATGCTAAAGGGTTGACCCTATGGTGAGCCTAGGGTGAACTATGACCAAATGTGTTTCAGCCAACCTGGTTTATTTTTCATGTAGCTCCCCTACATGAAAGGAATTGTTCTCCTCTCCTCTCTCTCACTTTAAACCTCCCCCACTCCATAGCATCAAGCCACCTTCCTCTCTACTGCAGCCCCGCCATTCAGCTCAAGGATATTTCATTCTTGTAAGCTGAATGGTGATCTCACCAGTGCTGGTGTCATGAGAAAAGCACCCAATATATATATATATATATTGTAAAGGGGTCATCATTAAGAAGTGCATCCAGTGAGAGAAACGATGCCAAAGCGGATACCGGGGCACAATGCAGTCTTTAGACATGTCAGATCTGGTCAAACCTATGCCAGCAAGATACAAAGACATTAGAAGATGCTAATGGTGAAAGTATCTAATGTGTTCTTCCATTTTGTGAGGAGATAGCAGGGGGTGGGCTTATGATTTGACAAAGATTTGGTTGCCATTTCTAGCAGGTTGAGCCAGCACATCAGTTGATAAAAATTGGACATGATTATTTATGTGTCTCCTGTATTAAACATTAAAACTTTTTTGCCGAGTTGTTTTATTAAACATAGAAACTTTATCAAATAAACCAAACATTCGTATTCAGGAAGTATTCAAACAAAATTTGAAAAGGAAAATTACTCACCATAGGACTCACGGACTCCAATAACGAGCTGAGAATTGAAGGCTTCTCCATTACGTTCTGAGTGAACCAGCTTCATGGCACTGTCTTGCAAGCGATGCTTGATATTGTTGAATATACTTTGATTCCAGGTATCCAGCATCATCTGTAACCAGAAAAAACAATATTGCTGATGAAATCTCAAAATCTTTGTCAGCAGATACAATAAAGCAATATTGAAGTTTTCTCACTTTATGATGACAATGATGCTACTCACAATGAAGACTACAAGAAATGAGTTTAAGGAATTGAAACTGCCAAAAGAAAGTGAAGTACTCACAGACACACACACACCACATTTAATGTGCAAGATATATAAAAAGACGAAAGAGTGATAACAGTCATAAGAAGTAGGAGTCTTACTGTGATGTACAGAAATGTTCGATTATGATACAGAAAGCTCTTTGCGTCTTTCGCCTTCAGTTTTCTTTAATCTCTCTCTCTCTCTCTGTGCATCTCACTCCAATTCTTTCACACACACACACACTTTTTCACTTATATCTCTTTGACCATGATATACTGAAAGCGCATAGTTGAACACTATAGTTATTAAAATTCATCACTGATAAATCAAGTTTTCGGAAAGTTAGTATACAGTTTCAAATGCTATGGATGGTAGAATAAATTCTGAAATTTGAATATCTTGGCACTTATCCAATTCTCTACAAATAATCCTTTACATTTATAAGCAATATAAATAATGGTTTCAAATTTTGACACAAGGTCAGCAATTTCAGGGCATGGGGTAACTTGATTACACTGACCCCAGTGCTCAACTGGTACTTATTTCATTGACCCTGAAAGGATGAAGGGCAAAAGTTGGCCATGGCAGAATTTGAACTCAAAACATAAAAATGTATAAAATGTTAATCATTTTACCCAGCAAGCTAATGATTCTGCCAGCTGACTGCCTTGACTGGCATTGTGAATATTGGTTGGTTGGGCGACTTCTCTAGTCATACTTTATATCATAGAGAGAGAGAGAGAGTAAGAGAAGAGATATTTAGAAAGTTAACAAAAGAGATGTAGGATGAGTGAAGAGAATGAATCATAGCGGCAGTAGAGGAGGAGGAGGAGGAGAGGGAATAAATAGATATGGGAGGAGTCACACAAATGAAAAAAATTGTATTATTTAAAGTAATATTTCTGTTTTCAAAATTTGTATTAAAGTATTAAATATTTCCCTTTTGAAAATAAGCGCAAAGAAATTTGTTGAATTTGTTAAATTAAAGTTATTCTATGTTTAGATGCAGGCATGGGTGTGTGATAAGAGGCTTCCCTCTCAACTACATCATTCCAAGTTCAGTTCCACTGCATGGCAACTAGGGCAAGTGTCTTCTACTATAGCCTCAGGCTGACTAAATCCTTATGAGTGGATTCGGAAGACAGAAACTGAAAGATGCCCATCATATATATATACATATGTATACAGGGTGGGTGAAAAGTAAGTAGGCATTAAAAATTAGTAATAAAATCCATATTCCTTTTACAAATCTATTGAAACAAATTATAGATGTCCTTTATTACATGGGAAATGAAAGTAAATCTTCATATTTTAATGTAAGCACCGGTGGCATCAACCAGTTTCCTCAAACAGCAACGGATGGAATGAACAACCTTCTGAGGGACGTCGCCAGGGATATCGTTGAGAACCTCCTGAATCTGTGTCTCCAAGTCCTCCAGTTTGCAAGGTTTTGTCTTATACACCTGTTTTGTGTAATCCCACAGGTAAAAATCACATGGAGTGAGATCTGGACTTCTGAGGTCACAGTCTTCAGGTTTTAGCTCCTGCACGTAATGGGGCTTCCACGGACGAAAATTCAATTCTTTATGCAACACCCTACGTATTGTGTGTCTTGTTTGTCCACTTTCACGAGCTGCTTGATGGGTTGATTTTCACGGGCTGCGATTAAACATTTCTTGCACTGCTGCCACATTCTCCGCTGACCAGGATGTAGTTGAATGGCCTCTTCACAGAGCCAGTGGTCATCAACTTTGCATGACAAACTTCTTATTGTCTCCAGACATAGTGTTGCATGCTTACCTTTCCATGCATGCCACCATTTGTGAACCAAAACAATGGAATTCCACATTTCATAGCGTGCTGCTATCTGAGCTGGCTCCTGGACAGTCAAACGACCAGCCACTGCGGAAATAAGAAATCCCATTAATGTTGTCTGTTTAAAAAAGGTTTTCGCCATGACTTCAGTGATACTAAAAATTCTATAAGCAATTTCTGATGCCTAATTACTTTCCATCCACCCTGTATATATTTATATATACATGTGTGTATCTTTTGTGTCCGTGTTTGTACCCCACCACTGCTTGACAACCAGTATCGGTTTGTTTTACGTCTCCATAACTTAGCGGTTCAGCAAAATGAGACAAATAGAATAAGTACCAGGCTTAAAAAAAGAAAAAATAGGTACTAGGGTAGATTGCTTTGACTACAAGTTCTTCAAGATGGTGCCCACCATGGCTGCAGTCTAATGACTGAAACAGATAAAAGAATTGATAAGAGACAAACCATATTTCCTGATATTACTCATGGCAGCAAAGTTACACTTCTAGAGTTGGCAATCATATGATGCATAGCACTTTAGTTCTTCTGATATTCCATAAACATTAAGGAACCAAGAAAGAGTTCTTACCTTACGAACAATACTTTCATCTGCTTGGGTTTTCTTTGGCATCGTATTGTGAGCTTTTCCAGCTAGAGAAGCTTCCAGCTGACAGAAAGGCTTTGGTAAATAACCACACTGAGTAAAGAACTTGCCCCACTCAGCAATGTATGTTTTGAGAAGAGCTGATTCCTCTTGATGTTGAAGAACCCTCTGAAGAATAAAGAAACATTAAAACATGAAAAATCAGAATTCTGCAAAAAAATAAAACTAATCCTTTCTTCATCATAAAAAAAAAAAGGGTCAAGACCCCCTTCAATCAAAAGTGACCAGGGGACTGCACCAGGAAAGTTACCCTCCTTGACACAAATCCGGGCAAAGTTGTTTATGGAACAACCAGCCTCGCCTCTCCACACCAAGGGAAAGGCAAAGGCTGATACAGCTTGGCACCAATGACATCGCAACTCAATTCTACAGGGAGTGAACTGAAGCAAAGTGAAATAAAGTGTCTTGCTCAAGAACACAAAACACAGCCCAGTCCAGGAATTGAGCTCACCACCTCATGATTGTGAGCCCAACACTCTAACCACTGAGCCAAATGCAGCGGCGCCGCTACTGCTACTACTACTACTACTATGGCTGTAAGCTGGTTTGACTGAGGACTGGCAAGCCAGGAGGCTGCACCAGGCTCCAATCTGACCTGGCAAGGTTTCTACAGCTAGATGCCCTTCCTAATGCCAACTACTCCAAGAGTGTAGTGGGTGCTTTTAATCTGTCACTGGCACAAGGGCGAGTCAGGCAGCACCAGCACCGACCATGCTCGAATAGTGCTTCTTACATGCCACTGGCATGAGTGCCAATCAGGCTTGACTCAACAGGTCTTCTCATACAAAGCATATTGCCCGATGAGTGAAGGGTACTTTTAAATGGGCCAGTTATGCGACACTGGCATTGGCTACAGTTACGTTCTCAACTGACTTGTTGGGTCTTTTCAATCACAGAATATCTCCTAAGGTCTCGGTCGCTTGCCATTGCCTCTGTGAGGCCCAACGTTCAAAGGTCGTGTTTCACCACCTCACCCCATGTCTTCCTGGGTCTACCTCTTTCAGAGGTTTCTTCCACTGTTAGGGTGTGATACTCCTTTACACAGCTGTCCTCATCCATACACAACACATGATCATACCAGCACAGTCTTCTCTCTTGCACACCACATCTGATGCTTTCTGTGTCCAACATTTCTCTCAGGGGCTTATACACTGTTGTATATACACACTGGCATTACACATCCAGCGGAGAATGCTGGCTTCATTTCTTTCAAGCCCTGGTATGTGATGGAATCTGTTTTTTGTACATCTTTGGTGTTTATTGACCTTGTGCATCTGCCACACACAAAAACTATCTTCCCAGTTAACCTTCCTTTGGTATTGCTGCAACTCTTATGTGTCTATAACTTACACCAGGTACACTGTATAGTGTTTCTACCTACACCTTTTCTACAGATTAAGCCAGACCAACTACCTGGAGGGGTTTGTGATTTGTCTGCCTTCCTACTAACTAAGACTTTGGTTTTTGCTAAATAAACTCTAAGGCCCTTCGATTCTAGGCCTTGCTTTCACACCTGCAACTTCTCTAGTTCTCGTAGTGACTCAGTTATTAGAGCAAAGTCATCAACATAGAGGAGCTCCCAGGGGGCAGCCTGTCTTGAATTCCTCTGTTATTGCCTGGAGGACTATAATGAATAAGATGGGGCTGTGGACTGATCCTTTGTGAACCACTACTTCTACAGGGAATTCTTCACTATACTTGTTGCCAACCCTCACCTTACTGACAGCATCCCTGTACATGGTTTGAACAGCTGTCACCAACCACTCATCTATTCCGAGTTTCCGCATTGACCACCAGATAAGGGAATAGGGAACCCTGTCAAAGGCTTTCTCTAAGTCAATGAAGGCCAAGTAAAGAGGTTTATCTTTGGCTAGGAATTTCTCCTGCAGCTGCCTTACCAGAAATATAGCATCAGTGGTGCTTCTCCCTGGCACAAACCCAAACTGCATCTCGTTTAAACTAAATCTCTCCCTAATTAGTTGGGCTATGACCCTCTCCATGACTTTCATCACCAGATCCAACAATTTGATACCTCTGTAATTCTTCCTATCTAATACATCACCTTTACTTTTGTAGCAGTTGACTAAGGTACTGCTACACCAGTCATTGGGTATGACTCATTGTATTACCTGGTTGATTATATGAGTGACTAGACTATAGCCTACACCGCCAGATATTTTAAGCATCTCAGTAGTGATTCCTGATGGGCCAGGGGCTTTCCCAGTCTTCATACCAGTTTCTTTATTACCCACAAGGGGTTAAACATAAAGGGGACAAACAAGGATAGACAAATGGATTAAGTTAATTACATCGACTCCAGTGTGTAACTGGTACTTAATTTATCGACCCTGAAAGGATGAAAGGCAAAGTTGACCTTGGCGGAATTTGAACTCAGAACTTAGCGATGGGTGATATACCGCTAAGCATTTCGCCTGGTGTGCTAACGGTTCTGCCAGCTCGCTGCCTTAGTACCCTTAGTAGATGCCTATTCAACATGGATCGAGGCATTCACGTGTCCTAATCATTTGACTGAAGTGGTAAAAAGCAAGCTGCTGGTCTTTGCTCATTTTGGAGTGACCACAGCTTTAGTATTGGACAACGGGCCTGAAACTGTTGCTTTGAGGAATATGTTGCCATCAATAGGTTGCAGAAAGATCGAGATGCCTGCTTACGGCCCAGCATCTAACAGCACTGCTGAAAGGGCCGTACAAATTGCGAAAGCTGCACTGAAACATTTTGATTCAAAGACGGAATTTCAGCAACTACTTGAACAAAATTCTGTTCAACCATCGGAATGCCTTGGATTGTAAATTATCACCAGCCAAAAAGTTAAAGAAAAGACCATTGAGAGTTGCTGTAAACCCATTCTTTGAAATAAGTGAGAAGAATGTGATACACAAAAAAACCCACATTTGACAAGGTTGCATCCAAGGCAAAATATGTGATACATGCCGGAAAGAATACTCCGTGGATTAGGGGGAGGGGGTCATCCACTGCAGTTAGTGGCAGTTGAGCAACTGGCCCTGTTGAACACACTGGAACCAGAACTAGAATTGAGCACAACACCTGGCACAATGGTTCATGCTGAGTCTGCAAAGATGTCGAACAGTGACAGTGCGACCATATCAAGTCCCCAGGCTAGGCATGACACCAACATCAGACTCATAGAAGTGGAACAGCCTATTATTGACAAAGATAGCTATCGGAGATCAAACACAAAAATTGCATTAAGTCCTCAAACGCAAGAATTGTGGAAGGATGTAAAAAAGCCAAAACGTTTCAAGAAGGAATAAAGTGACAGTTGCATTGGGATTCTCATTTGAGTTGAGAGAACTTAAAAGATGCTTCATTCTATCAAGAAATTTATATTTGTCAAGTCAGGGGCAAAATAATTTAACGTTTTTGATACCAAACCATCCAAAATCGTATCTGGTACCATAGTCCAAGCACAAGCATAACAATGATACAATTATTTTAATAAATTCTTCATTATTTTCAAAATTAATTGAAATAAAAGCAGTGTATTTTATGACAAAAGAGTTAAAAGAGTTACATAAAATTTCAAAACAATAAATAAAACTGATCATAATTACAGGAATTTATAAAAATGATAGAAAAAAAGTTGGACATTGAAAGTATAGTAAGAATCTGTTGTAGCTTACAATTTGAGCTTGTCGTATAAATTCCAATATGTCATCTTGGAGTGCCTGGTACACCTTCTGGGGACCTTTTTCATCCCATAAACACACAGAGTGTACAGCCCTAGATTTAGAAATGAAAATAAAAATAAAACAGTATTATTTTTTATTTGTTTCAACCATGCTGGGGTACTGCCCTGGGGAATTTTGGTCAAACTAAACTTATTTTTTGTTTTAGCCTGGTGCTTATTTTGTTGGTTGCTTTTGCTAAGCTGCTAAGTATATGTGCCTGTCACCTGTATAGTGAGGAATCCAACATTGGGAGTGGTAACGACATTGGGTAGGGTAGCTGACTGCTTATTGTGATCATTTGTCTTTTGGTTTCCTGTAGCTTTGCTCTCTTTTACAAACCCTGTGAACATATATTTCCTATTCCAAAGAAATTCAAACAATAGATATAAGACCCAAGTTAAAAATATTCTCAACAATTCAACTTTTCTGGTTGACATTAAGACACCCACCCCCAACAGGGGCCTTAACTCTCACATTTTAGAGCTCCATGACCTTCATTTTTCAGGAGCAAAATCTTTTTAACAGGTTCAATAAGACGGGAATTTTGGAATATGCGCATAAAAATCAGTAGTATGTGATACATGTGGCATGATTACAATTTTTTTAGGGTGTGTAAAGAGGGAAATGACCCTCATCTGCAATTTTGATGAAATTCGAAACATAGATATTCCAGTTCATTACAGAAAATATATAACAGAAAAGTCTAATTCTTCAATTGCATGTAACAAGGGCAACGCCGGGTATCTCTGCTAGTATCATCATCATCATCATCGTTTAGCGTCCGCTTTCCATGCTAGCATGGGTTGGACGGGTCAACTGGGGTCTGTGAAGCTGGAAGGCTTCGTCAGGCCCAGTCAGATCTGGCAGTGTTTCTACGGCTGGATGCCCTTCCTAACGCCAACCACTCCGCGAGTGTAGTGGGTGTTTTTTACGTGCCACCTGCACAGTATATATATATATATACACACATATACCCACAGGGTGTGGTGGGTAAATTGTTTTATATTTTTGATTTTGCACACGTGCATTGATTATTTCTGATTTTGTCAACTACACAGTATAGTAGGGTCAGTTGGGTCACTCTGCCACAAATTTGGAAACAACATGCTGTACTGCTTGGCATTCACGCCAGAAGCTCCAATACGAACATTTCAGAATGTTTGGGTGTCAACCAGAGGATAGGGTAGAAGATTTAGAAAGAGTTGTATGAGTCTAATGGTGATTACGAAGGTAAAGCAGCTTGGAAAACTCACACTGAATTAGTTGGTGAGATCCAGGCTATGATTGACAACAATCCCTCCAAGTCAATCAGGTCCAGGACATGGGAGTGTCTGAGTTTCTTATCAGGCAGGTGGTGCATGAAGACATTCAGTATTCCTCATACAAGATGAGAAAGGGCCACTTTTTATCCCAAATCATCAAGGACAAGAGGAAAGACCACACTACGAAGCTTTCAACTAACTCAAGCATCTCCTCCAACTGAACATGCTTTGGTTTTTATCAAACAAGAAAACTTTCTGCCAGGATCAGATGGTGAAAACACAGAACAGCTGTTGGCTTGCCGTGTTCACAAAACATGAACTGAGAGTGATAAAAATCAAACATCCAGTCCATATCATGGTGTTGGAGTGATCACTAGTGATGGGAACATTATGCCTACATTCATCTTCTCGCTCAGTCCCAAACTCAACACAGAGGCCTACATGAAGTGCCTGGAGGAGGTAGTGCTGCCCTGGGTCAAGAGGGTGGATGCTGGAACATCCTATGCCTGGCTGCAGGACTCTGCACCATGTCACACAAGCAGAACCCAGTGATAGCTGTCAGACAATCTCTGCAACCACATCACCCCTAACATCTGGCCATCTAACTCCCTACACTGCAGCCCCCTTGATTATTATGTTTGGGGTGCAGTTGAGCAAGAGACCAACAAAATTGCTTGTAACACCAAAGATGAACTGAAGGCAAGGATTATGGCAGCATTCACCAACTTAAACAAGGAGACCATCCAGAAGAGTTGCAGGAGATTCTGAAATCGTCTGGAGGCCATGGTTGAAGCCAATGGCAATTTTATTGAATAAATTTACTCTTCAGTATTTCAAGATATTTTGTTGTAATTTTGGTAATATATCTGTTAAAATGAGATGCCAGTGTTATTTTCATTTCGCCTCCACACATACACAAGTATCTTTTAGTTTCTATCTACCAAATCCACTTGCCCTAGTTTCTAATCAGTGGGACAGAACCCATACCCACATGGTTGGAAAGTAAGTTTCTCAACTTAGGCCTGTAATTATGGGTATATTATAATAAAATGATGCAGAAAAAAATAAAACTTACCAAAACAATTCTTGCCATTCAAATTTTGTCACCCTTTCTTGGCGTAAAAGTTTCAGAACTGTTGGGCGCATAGTAGGCCATTTTTCTTCAAATTGCGATTGCCCTTGCTGAAATGGAAATGTGGTTTATTACAAATATATCTATGTCATTAGATAACTGGAAATTAATCAACTTTTAGTGTAAGTTAATTACTTTAAAAATATATATGTAATTTTGCGTTTTAATATTTCACTTAAGCATTGCAAGTCTAACAACCTGGTGTAGAACTGTTGTGGTGATAGATATTAACACCCTTGTGTGGTTAAAAGGAGGACTTGTTAGACCCTTATAAAGAGTAACGTGTCTCATTGAGATGGGAAGAAGGCGTTGGTGTCTCACATGCTGGTAGTTGTAAGCTACGTCTGTGAATACCTTGCTTTACCCCCGCTTCGTTAAAATCCTATATCTGCAACTAAGGATATAAAAGCAGCAATGAGATATTCGAAGCTTGGGTTGGACAGTCGAATATTTTGGTAGGAAACCAAAGAAAAAATATGTTAACATTGGCCGGTGTGGTGCAGTCACTGTTGCAACTGCATTAACAACAGCAACAGTTGCTGGAATTAATGTTGAAGAAGTCTGAAAGTACTTCAGAGTTGTTCATGCCAGATGCCATAGCAAACTCAACTGGAGGATTTGTTTATAATCCAAAAGAAGGTATTACTTTCTCTGCATATTTTCCAACATATGAAGAAATCTTCAAAGAAGACTAGCAATTGGACTGACGAGAAAAAAGTGCAACTACTTTTGAGAAAGTTATCCCCTGCTGAACCCAAAAAATATTGTAATAATATTCTGCCCAAGATTTGTTTTGATGAAACAATTAACATTTTATTGAAGATTTTCACTGAAAGTTCCTCGTTCAATACTGGCAGTGTTTAAATTTGGTAAAAAAAAGATGAAGATTCCATCACCTATGCTTGGATTGTAAACAGAGGATGTGAAAAATACAAATTAAATGAATTAACCTGGACATGTGCAAATGTCTAATTTTTGTTCAAATAGTAGTAGTAGTAGTAGTAAAGAATAGGAAGAAGAAAAAGAAGAATGGTTTCAAATTTTGGCACTGGTCCAACAGTTTTTGAGGGGGAACTCAATTACATCAACCTCAGTATCCATCTGGTATTTATTTTATCAACCCCAAAACATGAAAGGCAAAACTGACCTCAGCAGAATTTGAACTCTGAATATAAAGAACCAGAAGTGCAGCCAAGCATGTTGTCCAATTCTGCCAGCTGACCCCTTGATGATAGGAATTCTTTCTACCATAGGCACAAGGTCTGAACTTTTGGTAGAAAGTTGGTTAGTTGATTACATCAACCCCAGCACTCAGTTGGTATTTATTTTATTGACCCCAAAAGGATGAAAGGCAAAGTCAACTTCAGCAGCATTTGAACTCAGAACATAAAACTGGAGGAAATGCCACACGGCATTTTGGGTCTGATGGAGGTGATGACAAGTGGTTGAGGCCTTTGGCGATTTGCTGTGCTTGAGAAGACTTGTGAAGCCAAGTGAAACTGTGGTCATGGCCAATGACATGTAAAAGGCACCCATGCCAGTGACACCCACTACACTCTTGGGGTGGATGCCTTTTAGGAAGAGCAACCAGCTGTAGAAACCAAGCCAGCTCTCTGGCTTACCAGTTCCAGTCAAGCCTTCTTATCCACACTAGCATGGAAAATGGATGGTAAATGACGATGATGATTCTTTCCTACTATAAGAATAAGGCCCAAAACTTTAAGGGGGGAGGCTATTCAATTACATAGAACCCAGTACTCACTCATCATCATTATTTAACGTCCACTTGCTATGTTGTCATGGGTTGGAAAGTTCAACAGAATCTGGCCAAATAGGGAGCTGCCCAGGTTCTAATTGTCTGTTTTGGTATGGTTTCTATGGCTGGATGCCCTTCCTAATGACAACCACTCCACAGAGTGTATTGAGTGCTTTCTACGTGGTACCAGCATGGGCGCTCTTATATGACACAGGCACAAGTGCTTTTTATGTGACACCAGCACTTGTAAGCTCTCAAAAAAGGGACCTCTCAGTCGAGAGAGGGATGTAGAGGACATCCCTGTATATAGGGATAACCACAGCTTTACTTAGCTTGACGTGTCTTCTCAGGTACAACAAACTGCCGAGAGTCTTGGTTTCTTGTCATCTCCCCTGTGAGGCCCAATGTCTAGAGATCCTTTCCCACAATTTCATCTATAACTGATGCACTTGTGACCCCAATATTTCTCTTGCACACTGACATCCACCCATCCAACAGAGCATGCTGGCTTCATTTCTTTCAAGCCTTTGCATGTCCTCTGTAGCCATGAATATGAAGCACTCCGTCGGTTACGACGACGAGGGTTCCGGTTGATCCGATCAACGGAACAGCCTGCTCGTGAAATTAACGTGTAAGTGGCTGAGCACTCCACAGACACGTGTACCTTAACGCAGTTCTCGGGGATATTCAGCGTGACACAGAGAGTGACAAGGCCAGCCCTTTGAAATACAGGTACAACAGAAACAGAAAGAAAGAGTGAGAGAAAGTTGTGGTGAAAGAGTACAGCAGGGATCACCACCATCCCTGCCGGAGCCTCGTGGAGCTTTAGGTGTTTTCGCTCAATAAACACTCACAACGCCCGGTCTGGGAATCAAAACCGCGATCCTATGACCGCGAGTCCGCTGCCCTAACCACTGGGCCATTGCGCCTCCACACTCTCTGTAGCCATAGACCATGTCTCACTGCAATATAGCATAGCTGTACGTACAGACATTATACAATCCACCTTTCAATCATAGGGAAAGGCCCCTTGTTACAAACAAAGGTAATAGGTTTCTGAACTATGCCCAGCTTGCTCTTATTCTAGCAACTATGCTTTCAGAACTTCCTCCTCTACTGTTAACTTGGTCACCTAGGTAACAGAATCTGTCTACTACTACTACTGGACATCTAGTCTCTGTACATTCTCAGTGCTTATTGTACCTGTGCATATGCCACACACAAAAACTGCTTTTTTCTGTTAACCTTCTCGTGATACTTCTGCACCTCCTATGTGTCCATAGCTTGTACTCGGCATACAGTATGGCGTTTCTACCAACTCCTTTCCTACATATTGAACACGGCTATCTTCCTGAAGGGATTGGAGATATGTCTGTTTTCCTAATTACTAGGACTTTGGTCTTAGCTAAATTAACTTTAAGGCCCTTAGATTCCAGACCTTGCTTCCACACCTGAAATTCCTTCTCTAGTTCAGGTAGTGATTCAGTTATAAGAATAAGGTCATAAGCATAGGGCCACTCCCAAGGACAGCCAGTCTTAAACTCCTTTGTTATAGCCTGGAGACCTATGATAAACAAGAAGAGGCTGAGAAGTGATCCTTGGTGAACTCCTACTTGTACACTAAATTCTTTGCTATAGTCATTGCCAACCATTACCTTACTGACAGCATTTCTGTACATGGCTGTACAGCCCTCATTAAACACTCATCT
This sequence comes from Octopus sinensis, assembly GCF_006345805.1. Taxonomy (NCBI): domain Eukaryota; kingdom Metazoa; phylum Mollusca; class Cephalopoda; order Octopoda; family Octopodidae; genus Octopus; species Octopus sinensis. Next base: position 12,566,113 of record NC_043018.1, on the reverse strand, counting down.
ATCGCAAGCTTGTAGAGTGAACATCAGATGAGGGAGTGAGGGACTCTGTCAAAGACTTCCTCCATGTCTACAAAAGCCAAGTACAGAGGTTTATTTCTGGTTTCTCCCAGGCACAAAACCAAACTACATCTCATCCAGTTTAACTCTCTTCCTAATTTCTGTAACTTTCATGACCTGGTCCAACAATTTGATACCTCCATAATCATTTCTGTCAAAGGCGTCACCTTTTCCTTTGTAGCAGTTGATGGTAATGTTGCTACACCAGTTGTGTATGACTCCCTCGTGGATTAACAATATAGGTGACTAACCCATATCCCACTCAGCCAGATATTTTCCTCATGTCAGTGGTGATTCCTGATGGGTCAGGGGCTTTCCCTGTCTTCCTTAATTGCTATATCTACCAAGCTACTGTCAATTCAGATAGCTGGTTCCTCGGTTGCATCCACATTAGGCAGACTCTCCTTCTCCCATGCATTCTCTGCTTTCAGCAACCATCTCATAGTGGCATTTCCAAGTTTTTTTCTTCTTTGCAGAATCACTAACTGCAAGTGAACACACTTCTCTCCTACATCATCATTTTCTTTCACTCACTATCATGCAATCCGAAACACCTCAAGCTGCTGGCCCTCATCTCACAGAACACTGGCAAAGTTCTTCCTTTCCACTTTTCTCCTGGCTAAATATACCTGTCTCCTAACCTCCCATCTAGCTATTTGATATAGTTCCCTGCTCCTACCACTGTTCCAGTCCCATTCCTTCACTCTAATAGACCTGTCTACTACACTGTTCCACCAACATGTCACATCAGATCTGGTAGGGACTTTGTACTAGTCAAAAATTTGGTCATTAAGTTGTCCCATGAAAACCCCCAGTTGTTCTCTATATCTCCTACTTTCTCGTCAAACGCTTCATGTAAAATGTCTCTAAATCTCTGACTATTCAGAGGATCCTTAAGCTTTCCCGATCTTTCTTTTCCATACCTTTAATCCCTGACTAACCCATGTTGAAGGGTGCACTCTTCACCTTGAAAGGTCTTTGCATTTATAAATAATAATCTTTCACACACCCCCAACCACCATCTCATACTGCAAAGCTCTTTTCTCAGTCAGGGCTGACCTGGGGCTAAAAAGACAACAGACCTTACTTTCTGGCATTATTTGTTTAAATTACACCACCTTGGACAAGAATATTTTTTATACAGCAAGATATAATAATGATTCCATGAGGTCACAGAGACCCATGAGGATGGGGCTTAGCTCTACATTCACAACTGTTAAATAAGAGATAAATCTTCCCACTAGAAGGGCCAGGAACCTCATGGGCAATGTCCCTCGATCTAGTATGCATTACAAACAGCTAAGTGAAATGACACAGAATTAAACCTTTGTTGTCCAAAGCATCTTAAACACCCATGCTTGTTTCGAGACTTTTAGTTGGGCCTTGCTTCATATCTGGCAGAATTTCTACAGCTGGATGCCCTTCCTAACGCCAACCACTCTGAGAGTGCAGTGAGTGCTTTTACGTGCCACCGGCATGAGGGCCAGTCTAGCGGTACTGGCAACGACCACGCTCAAATGGTGCTTTTATGTGCCACCTGCACAGGAGCCAGTCTAGCAGCACTGGCAATGACCTCGCTCAAATGTTTTTCTTCAAGTGCCAGTAAGGCAACGCAGGTAACGATCACGCTCGAATGGTGTTTTTTTACGTGCCATTGGCACGGAGGCCAGCTTGTTGCTCACTATTGGAAACCAGCAAAGCATTTGCTGGCTGTAGTCTCCTTGCTACTGACAGTAGTAAACTACACTCATTTTAGGGAACAGGACCATGGACAGTATAGGCTAAAGTAGATGGGTCCACCATTCATTTCGTTAATGAGCCTTCCAGAAGTTCAATCAACAGAACTACATAAGCACTGAATCATAGTGAAACCAGTTGAGTATTCCACAATATAACAAAGAAGAAATAAAAAGTGGTTGTGTGGGTGTGAAAGATAGACAGGTAGACTGTTGTCACCATAGTAACTAATGAAACTTTCACTGTATAACAGGAAGTACATGCTTAATTAACAGATATTTTTATAGGTAGCATAGCAACGGACTAAGTCCTGTTATAACATAAATGTCAGGCAGAACCATTAAGACACTGCATGTAACAAAACAAGGCCCATGAATTACGTTCCATCCAATGGGTCTCCAGTGTTTTTTTTCCTAACCAGTTTCACGCACAAATTTTGGGACAACCCAAGGCTATGGTAGAAGCAAATTGTCAATAATTAGGCCACTGATGACAGGATATGAACTGTTGGCACTTTAGACTAGGTATGAGCAAATTCTGACTGGTTATGCCTAACAAAAAATTACCTTGAATTTTTTTTTAGTGGTGTGGCTCACCTGACGATGAGTCATGTCTTATGTAGCCTGCTTTTCAAAAAAAGGTTGCCCATGCCTGCTTTAAATAGTAATTCAATGTCCTGATTACTTAGACGTTACTGTTCTAAAATTGATTACACTTCTAGGAAAGAATCCCAACCATTAGCCACAGACAAATATTATTTCTGACTCAGAAAGTCAAGACTAGATACGTTGGTGAAGATCTGCATAAATAAGGTCTGTAACAGTAGAAGTGTCGAAAAACATCTGATTGAAAGGCAATTGAGACTTTAGTAATGTCAACAACTGTGACTACAATATGCAGCTTTTAAAACAGTGGTTCTCAACTGGGGTCCAAGATTTTGTTGTTAAAATTTACCTGCAATAAATTGGTTACACTTCTACAACACACAAAATATCTTAACTATTTTTTTTTTACTACAATTCTTAATAATATTTCTAAAAATATAATTTTTTTTAAACACCGAATGGCTAGTGGGGGGGGGGGGTCAAGCTAAGTAAAATAGGAACCAAAATAGTCCAAAGGTAAAAAGTGGTTGAGAAAAATACTGATTTAAAAGCTGTTCTGAAAACCATTTGTCAGAATTAGTAGTGGTAGATCGTGGAGGTGCAATGGCCCAGTGGTTAGGGCAGCAGACTTGCAGTCGGAGGATCGCAGTTTCGATTCCCAGACCGGACATTGTGTGTGTTTATTGAATGAAAACACCTAAAGCCCCACGAGGCTCTGGCAGAGGGTGGTGGTGACCCCTGTTGTACTTTTTCACCACAACTTTCTCTCACTCTCTCTTCCTGTTTCTTGAGTAACACTGCGATGGACTGGTGTCCCGTCCAGCTGGGGGGAATACATATGCCACAGAAACCGGGAAACCAGGCCCATGAACCTGGCTAGGCTTGAAAAGGGCACAAAAAAAAATAAAGTAGTGGTAGATCAATACCATGAAGGATTTAGTCCTATTTCTTTAAATTTTGAGCTCAAAATCTGCTGGAATACAATTTACTTCACACCCTTCGGAAGTCCTTAAAATACAGGGGATATTAAATCAATTATAGTCTTCCTCAAAATGTGTGGCCATGTGACAATTTTTTTATCTTTTACTTGTTCCAGTCATTAGACTGCAGCCATGCTGGAGCACCACCCTGAAGAATCTTTTTCAGTCAAATGAATTGACCCCAGTACTTATTCTATCAGCATCTTTTGCCAAACTGCTAAGTCACAGAAGTAAATACATCAACACCAGTTGTCAAGTGATAGTGTGGGACAAACACAAACACATATATATATATATACAACAAACTTCTTTCAGTTTACATCGACTAAATCCACTCACAAGACTTTGGTAAACCCAAAGCTATAGCAGAAGACGCCTAAAGTGCCATGTACTACGACCGAACCTGGAACCATGTGATTATGAAGCAAGCTTCTTACCACCCAGCCATACCTGCAAAAATCAATCATTAGCCTTAATAATGGTCCTTGCTTATCTGCATTAAATATCAGAGTTAAAACTTCGTTGAATTTAAGAAATATCTGCAATAAATCAGTGCCAAGAGCAAAACCTTAAACCAAACTGGAGAAACCGAAATGAATGAGGGATGGAACTTTCCACGGTGAGTCAGAGAAGATCTTAAGAAAAGGAAATATAGGAACATTAATAAATAACTCAGAAAGACAAGACGCACACTACATGGCTATTCTCAATATCATTTCGTGTTACACTTGCCATACAGTTTCCGAATGCCAAACATTACATATAAAGGCAGAGGCATAACAAGTCTTGCTTCCCAACCACACCTTGAGCAAGCGTTTTCTATTATAGGCCCAGGCTGCCCAAAGCCTTGTGAATTTGGTAGAGAGAAACTGGAAGAAGCCTGTCATGTAAATAGGTGTGTGTTTGTTTATATTACTGTCTGCTTGCTTTGACTTCATGTGATGGTTGTAAACGAATGTCACCAACATGAAACTGGTATCCTTCGTCTCCAATCTTCTACGAAAATATGTCTGGTCATGGGAACATTTCACCTTACATGGAAAGGGCGAAAGTTGGCGAGAGGAAGGGAACCTGGCTGTAGTAAATCAGTCTCAACAAATTCCGTCTGACCTATTCAAGCATGGAAAACTGACGTTGAACGATGACGATTATTATTATAATATATATATATATATATATATATATATAGCTTCTCTAAACGATCCCTAATCCTTTACACCATTAGTCATGTGATACAAGTGTAGTTACTGCCTGTTAAACGATGTCCAAAAACTAGAGTTCATTTTATATTTGCACACTAATAAATAGGAATTCTAGAAACAGTAACTGTTTTATTAATCTAAATGCATACAACAAGAAAAATGCAAAGAACAACCTTTAGTTAAAAGAAAAAATAAATGTGAAGGTCTGACCAGGCAGGACAGGAAGATCGAAATCATGGAGTGAGAATTGCTGAAAGGTTTCAGGTGTGGATAAAATAGGAATTAAACTTGTGAAATGAATATTTTCTTATATAAATTATATAAATTATTTTGTTCTTGTAACAGTACAAATGTAAACTTTATATATGCCACCGTAACAAGAGAAGACCAGTCAATTATACTCTGTCTTTGACAACACTAGAAATTCCTGCATACATCAAGTCGGCACTGAGAAGAATTTGCTTCTTTCTAATGGTCCAGATAATATTGTTTAAGGAAATAAATAAAAAAAGAACTATCTTGTTTCATAAGTACGGAAATGAAAAAGCGAGAAATGTTTATTTAATGTTAAATCATCGAATATTTTATTTTATAATGGTCAAGATTTTATAGAAGGATTAAATAATGTTGTTTGTCTGGAGTGAAATCTGGGCGGTTAAATTTGGTTTTATTTTTCAACCTTTTCTCAATGCAACAGTCTTGGTTTATTTTCTGTTACAACTTCAATTAAATGTCTCCAGCCAATTAAGACAATAGATCACTCGTAAGTATTATCGGTTTCCCTGTAGGGGAAACACTAATCGGAAATAATCGATATCAAGTAATTAATAAAATGTGCCATTAAAAGAACATTTACTAAAAATTTGCATTTTTTTTTTCTTTTAATATTTTTATCTTATAAAAACAAAATATCTCCTTTAATCTTAGTTCGAACTGTGTTGAGTGGTGCGGAAGGTGAGAGAATTTTAACGGAATATAAGCAGTTCCAATTTATTTCCCTCTTTGTGAGAATTGGCAATTGTACAAACTATGGCCTAAACGGTAAATAATATAAAAGCGCTTCGAAATAAGACATAAACCGTGCAGAGAAACGGCAAATCTTTCATTTCATAATTAAGAAGGAATACTATTTACTGTAATAAAGTGTGTAACTAAGTCTTTAAATTGAGAAGTGAGGTCGAATTTGATAATTTTAGACCAAATTACATTTTAGTAGGAAAATAAAAAGTGTTTTACTAAATCTGCTACAAAGTATATAACAAGTTTATGATTGTCATTTCTAGTCAAATATATGATTAAAAATGGAAAATAGCAGCTGTACTACCTCGACTGATATATATATATGTATATATATATAACACGAAGATGGAAATGCAACTTTGAGGTTAATATATATATAAATATGTATATATATAAGACCTCGAAAATGACAAGGTGACTACAAGAACCAACCATTATAACAGCCACAAGTGAAGACATGTGAGAGACTTATGTAAATATTTCAAAATCGAGAGGTAATATTTACGTCTGCACAAAGGATCAGCAAAAGGTATAAAAAGATAAACAAAAGAGATCGGGGAAAAAACGATCGTTCGATTCTTTCTAATATTGATATTTTCTTTTTTTTTTTCCCCACGAACATTCAAGTGTGTAATTTTATATAATGAAAATAAAGTCTGTAAATTAAAGAGAAGAAAGCAAAAAACAAAAAGAAAAACTGAAGTCATTTTTAGTTTTTGGGAAGGAAAATATTTGGGAAGAAATTATTTGGGAGCAGTTTTCAGCGAAATGGTTTGAAAAGCTCGAACTGTGCTGGGATAAAACGGTAGATTAGAGATGAAATAGGATTTATATTATAAGAGTAAGTGTATAATAAGGACGACAAGTCAATATAATGCACATGGTTGTTAAGGTGGAAGGATTGAGACGAAGCGAGTCAAACGTGGATTGTTTGGAAGGAATATTGAAAGCAAGTCGGGACCCAAAGTTGAAAGCACCGAGTTTTAAGGCAGTTTTAAGATAAAATTTAAATTAAAAATAGCTAGATAAAAACAGAATTAAGCATCGCGATTGGCAGAGAGAAATAGGGCAGGAATTGAAAGGAATAAACAGGTAAAATGTCCGACAAGAATGTGGAAGAGGCGAAGATCATTGGACTCACCTTTAACATCGCCATATTGTTTCTCGAGAGAATCTCGCGAGATCTGAGCAAAGAAGCATGGCGGCCGACAAGGCGGACGAAGAGCAGAACCACAGCGGAATCCCGAAGGCAGATTTTGTGGTAGGTTCAGACAATTTCCAACACAGCAAAACCATCCTTATCTCCAGTTTTGATTACACTTGAGTCTTTCGAATGCAGTAATTGCTTACTGCTTTGTAAATATGTAATATTTTTTCCCGTTTTATTTCAAGATAAAAAGGAGGAACTAAAAAGAGAGAAAATAAGAAGATAATTTGTCTCTCGCAGCTTCTATCGATTATTTCATGTAATGATTGCCATTCTCGCTTAATAATATTTCCCTCTTGATCATTTCGATATTTTCTGAGTAATCGTAAGAAAATAATTATCAAAGATGATTAAACACTTCCAGGGAACTCAATCAAGTCAAACGATGATAATTAAAGCATAGAAAAATGTTTTAAGAAATGTTTTACACGAAGATAAATCAGACAAACCCGAATAAGTTTATTATGTAAATTTTTATTGATCTGCCATAAAAGGAATATTTATTTCAGATTGACTCTTCTCCCTTCCATGAGGAAACCACAAGAAACATTTCCCACCGATTAACATTGAAGCATTTTCCCAATTCTGCTCTTGACGCTTGTTGAGGAATCTTCTTGGCTTCCACTCTTTTCCTTCAATAGAAATGTTGACAAAGTTTAAATATAAAATTTTAGCATCGATCCCTTAATTATTCCTTCTGTCTCCACGAGAATTTAAGCCGATACCGTTTTCAGTTGATTAAACATTTTTTCCTAATTTGATGATGATTAATATTTCAGGTTCTGAACGTCGAAGCTATTTTCACTTTTCCATCGGTTTTAATTCTTGTTTAATTTTTCCCAGATTTTATTTATAGAATTTTGTTACCTTTCCATCTTTCATAATTTTTTTTTCTATTCACAAATAGATTGAAATAATATATATTAAAATAATGTTCACCTTCACATAACTTACGATACATTTTTAATTCCTCTCTTTGGTTTTAATTCGTTAGATTCGCATAGATTTTTATCGGTTCATACTCAAGATTCGTTTATACCATATATATCCTCTGTAAAGAAAATTTGATTCAAAAACAAGTATTTTTAATGAAAGTTATGGGAAAGCAAAGTCTCGTGGGGTGGATGGAGGCCCACTTCTATATTTATCTTTTAAAAAATCGAATTCTTTAACGTTAAAACATTCAGATTTTTGCTTTCTGTTCTCTGGAGGCTTCTATAATGGCAGAAAGAGAGTTTATGTGCCTAAGATTTCTAAGTTTTTTTCTCTCTCTCTGGGTGAAAAATGGGGTACTATTTAAGAAGAGTGGCCCCTTCGCGCGCACCCGCACCAGTCAGTAGATTAGTCAGCACCCGCAATAAAAGAAAAACCCTTCACATGTATAAATATGTGTAAACTGTAAATTAGAGGGGATGGGGTGGATGTATCTATCGAAACAAGCAATCGACTGACTGAATGAATGGAAGTAAAGAAAATTTTGAAATCAAAATAAAATCTTGCTCAAAAGTAGTCATTAAGAAAGAAAAGTGAAAATAATGAAATAAAATGTTATTTACTTAAAAGTTAGTCGTTATTCAAAAGTGAACCATTTTGAAAGATGTTTTGGAATGTTCCAAAAACATCCATCTCCAGTTTTCCCACATTTTTCCCCTCCAGAGAAATTCGTCTAGATGGGATTCAATCATATTTGTGTGTACTTCCATCATACACTTGAATTTATGGTCCAGAAAAGTTTCCATAAATATCTCATGTGATATGACAGGCCTTTGAGAAGCAATAGTGATAATGTTATCAATACATGGGAGCCATAGGGAGTCACCATCTTGTATGTAATCCCTACCAAGTTGGAGGAGTTAGGTACATCGTCGAAACAGACGAATCTTTTATGTGCAAAAGAAAGTATAATAGAGGTAGAAAACCAGAGGAGAGGTGGGTTTTGGGAGAATGGGACAGAGAAGACGACAAAATAGGACTTCTGGGGGTTTGTGAATGGTTGTTCCTCCGAAACTCTGCCCCCCCCCTTATCAGAAAGTATATAAAATCAGGAACGATTATCAATTCTGATTGTTGGTGTGGATACAATGGAATAGTCGAAATAGATATTGAACCACGATATTCCCATTTCAAAGTGAACCATAGAGAAAACTTTGTGGATCCAGGAACTGATGTGCAGACCAACTCTGTTGAATGTTACTGGGAAAATGCGAAAAGCAGATTCAAGAGTATGATGGAATCCCGTTGAGACGAGTTTCTTTGGAGGAGAAAAATATGGGAAGACTGGAGATGAAGGTTTTCGGAACATTCTAAAACATCTTTCAGAATGATTCACTTTTATTCTCACTTTTCTTAATGTCTGCTTTTGAGTAACATTTTATTTCAATTTCAAAATTTGTTTTATTAGATAAATAGATAGATAAATTCCCCCTCCCCTCCGATTTACAGTTTACACATATTTATACATGTGAAGGGTTTTTTTATTTTTATTGCAGGTACTGACTGGCGCATGTCTGACCGGTGTGCGCATCAGGTCCACTCTTCTTAAGTAATACCCAAAATGGATATGAAAGGGAAGAGTATACATGTTTTGGTGATCTTTTGTTTCAACTCGAAACAGAGACCGTGTGGCAGCCCACGGTTTTTCATATGATCGTTTTATTATTATTCGTTAATTGAAATTCTGGTTTTTCTTTCAGTCCTATGCTTTTTCTATGCATTATCCATTGGTTCTTGACCGGGGTCCATGCAACAAAATACTAAATTGGGAATCCACAATAGTACTTTAAAAAGGTCCATGAAAAATGTTGCTTTAGACGTAGGTATTGGTACATCTTGCAAGAAACAGCAAGGTTTCTTTCTCTAACATTTTACATAGTTTTAACCTACACAAGTTCGTGTATGGAAAAAAAGGAATTTTGAAAGATGTTTCTATAAAACTAGTTGAATTATTATGAGGGTCCACCAGAATAAAATAATAACTAAAGGTGTCCATAGATTAAGAATGTTTGAGAACCCTTTTATTATAGAATAATCCCCTATATAACTTTTGTTATTTTTGAATTCCTGTCATTTGAAACCTCAGTTGTCACCTGTATTGTAGGAATTTCTATTTTTATATTTCAAGTCCTTCTCTTGTACTCTTATCTCTCTTTTTTCAAACTTGGGTTTGTGCCAAGACCGTTATGCGGTTTCAGTGTGCAGTTAAAACTCTTTGACTTCTTTTTCACTGCAAATGACTTTGGCACGCCATACTTTCTCCCTCGCTCCACCCTTTCTTTCAATCATAAAGCCAAAACATCGTGCAGAATTCAGATATGTACTTTTATATTGAGTTCAAATCCCAACTAGAAAATATTGATCTCAGAGGAACAAAGCAAATACAAGTATTTGCTTTATTCTTCTGAGATTGGTAAAAAGTACAAGCAGTTGATTTAAGTCAGCTATATACCTTCCCCATTTATTTGTAACCAAGCACCTAAATTAGAAGTCTTCAGAGGCGATCCTTGGGAGACAGATGTGCCAAAACTAACTGAACAGTGAAAAACAGTCGCATACTCTTCTTTTGTGTCCACCAGCGATTTGAACAATGAAACACACACTCACACATACATGTTTTATGTTTTCACAAATCGCTTTTATGTATTTTTTGTATATCTTTATGTGCATGTATACATTTTTGTATATGTATACATTTTTGTATATGTATAGGTTTGTGTGAGCTGAAAAAAAAATTTAATTTTACAGAAATTACCAAACAGTTTTGTGAGACCATCTTCAAAAGATGTCTGTCTCCAAATGCCTGTATGAATAGCATATCTATAAAATGTGAGAGGTAGAAGTGTATTTAAATTTACAAATGGAAAGGATCATTTTTGTTTCACTCACAGCTTTTGAAATCTTAAAAATCAAGTGAAAATTTTCTAATTTGGTATATTAATGTACATTTTTCACACTGAATCTGATTTTGTTATCCACTTGTTCCAGAAAAGTTTTAGTAAAATGCTACAGAGGTTTAGTTCTATTATTTTTACTCAAACAAAATACAGGATTTGGAAGCTGGCATTTTGTGCATGATAACTGTCTATGACAACATTAGACAAAACATCATGACAATGGAAGTTTTAATGAATAAAGCCATATGAAATGTTGGAACAGGCATGTAAGCAATATACAAAGTAAAATCCTCAAGGAAATGGTTTTTTGGGGTTTTTTTCCAAAAAAATTACACATAAAAAGCAAACTGTTGCTCAGTTCATGTAAACAATTCATTTTTTGTAACAAAAATCCAAAATCGAAAGTTTGAGTCACACCACATAATCTCATAGAGATACAAGTTAACCATGGAATGGTGGGGCGTACAGTGTCATTTTGTCATTTACATTTCCCTCATTTTACACAGATCCATCAATGTGCTTTCCACTTGTTGCATATGGGTACCACCTTTCAAGTTAACAAACCCAGCTCTGTGGTTCATTGTTCTGTGTCAAAACTTATAACCATCAATTTCAGGAATGTGAGAGTAGGCCCACCACAAGTCACTGAAAATAGTGGTTCCTGTAAGAACCAATTGATGTATGCATTCCTCAAGTGTGTCACAGTCCCAACATGGCACCATATGAAGAAAACTATGTCTGGTCTCACGACACATTCATCCAAAATCTCACTGTTCAGGTAGCACCTTTCTTTGGTTGTATTTACATGTTGCAAAGACTTTTTCATTTATCTCAACAACCTTCCCAGGACTACCAATCTGTAATTGGGTTGCAGAGCTGGTCCATTATACATATTTCACAAACCTAGCTATGGTAATCAACAGCTGTGCAGTGGCTCATCCTCGGTTCTTCAGCGCAAAACAGAACAAGTTAATTCCTTGACCTATAAGTAAAGGAAAAGCAGTACAGTCCTAAAAAGAAGGGTGCCACCTTCCAACCTTGTATCTTTTCTGACAGACACACACACACATGTTGCCTCCTTTGCAGGAGCACTGCCAGATTTAATGTTCCCATGAAGCAATCTCTTCTGTCTTTTTGTGCATGATTTTCTCTGAGGGATAACACCCTTCCCTTGCAAGTAAGACACTGCATCATCCTCGCTTTACAATTTCTCCATCACATTGAAAAGGTTAAACAAGTTGGCCATGGCCAGACTTCTATTTAGGTTGAAATGGTTCAGGGAAAACTCAAGCATCTGTTTCTCAAAATAAAAAAAAAATTAAAAAATGGTGATAAATGACAAAAACGAGGTGCAACCATTCAGAAAAGAGATAAAGACAATCCAGCTGATTGGAATTTTCAAGCAGGCTACCTTGACCTGTTGTTATGGGAAAAGGTACCAGTTATGTCTGTTGCTTTTGGATAAAATTATCCAAAATTTGCAAACTTTAAAAGCGATTAACTTTTATTTATTAATATATAGCAGAAATGAATTTCGTTTCCACATTTATTCTCTGACTTGTTTCAATCATTAAACTGCGGCCATACAGGGTTTTTAGTTGAAGAAATCGACTCCAGGACTTATTCTTTGTAAGCCTAGTCCTGCTCTCTTTGGTTGAACCACGAAGTTACAGGGGTATAAACACCAGCATCAGTTGTCAAGTGATGGCGGGGAGGGGGGGCTGATACACACACATGACAGGCTTCTTTCAGTTTCCGTCTGCCAAATCCACTGGAACCATGTGGTTGAGAAGCAGGCTTCTTACCACAGCCACGCCTGTGCATACAAAGCTGCATCAATACACTAAATTTGAAAAGAATTGGAAACTGAGTGAAGCAAAAGATCCAATGGGAGTCGGGGGGGGGGGGGAATCCAGATATACTTCAACTTGTGTTATTCATTTCAAGGTAGGCCAAATCCTTTATTAAAACAGATATAAGCTAATAAATATTTTATAATGATTTTTCATGTTGCATCATTTTTCACGTTGTCAGATGTTTCAGAACCAATTACTATGTAAGTTGAGATATACCTGTACTTAAGTAGATGTGGCAAACTGGTGGAATTGTAGAGCATCCGAAAAGATGCTTTGTGGTTGTTCCAACTCTGCATTCTGAGTTCAAATTGTGTGGTGGCCAACCTTACCTTTCATCTTCCTGGAGTTTATAAAATAAAGTACTAATCAAGTACTTTATTTTATAATCCCCAACTGGCGACTGACTAAACCCCTCCCCTCCAAATTTTTGGCCTTGTATCTAAATAAAAAAATCACTTAACTAAATCACATGCCAGTTTGGTCAGTGAGTGTTCCAGTTGTTTGTTCATTAATAGAACTATTTTGTCACATCATAGAGTGAGTGGCTTAGTATTTTACAGATTGTACCTTTAGCCCTTTTGCCTGGCTGAAATATTCTACCTGTCTTGTGTTTGAAATGACCAGATCCAGCTTCTCACACCTACTCTACAATATCAGTCTGAAATAAACAATTACATCATTGAAATCTTGAAGCTATGAGATAATGCACAAAGCCTGATTTCACAGGAGGCCTGCAATCAGAAAGCCACTACTTTCAAAAACAAACATTGCAAAGCCTTTAGAGTGGAGTAAAAACCTACAGAATTGGTCCCTAGAGCAGTGGAAGAATGTTATTTTCTTGGACAAGTCATCCTTTACTTTATTTCCAACCACCAGCCGAGTATATGTGTGGAGACGGCCAAAAGAAGCATTTGACCCACACTGCCTTCTTCCAATGTTTAACATGGAGGAGGATCTGTGATGAGCTGGGGGGACTATATCTTGGAAATCCACTGGCCCAATGGTTTCTCTTCATGGCAGAATTAATATTTAAGCATTTTATCTGGTCAAATTCATCCTAGGGTTGCAGAACTGTTTCTGAAGGGAAACACAATGTTTCAGGAGGATAATGCACCAATTCACATGGCTAAAGTTGTTACTGAATGACACGAGGAACATTCTAGTGAAGTTGAACATCTTATCTCGTCACCACAGTCCCCAGATTTCAATATTATTGAACATTTATGGTGCATTTTAGAAAAACAAGTAAGGAGCCGATATCCTCCGCCATCACCACTACAAGAACTGGAGACTGTTTAGTTGAAGAATGGACAAAAATTCATTTGGAAACAATTCAAACTTTGTACGAGTCTCTAGCTTGTAGAATTCAAGCTGCAATTACTGCCAAAGGCGGTCCTACCCCATATTAAAATAAATTTTGTTTGAAATTTTAAGGTGTTTGCGTTTTTTTGTCCAAACCCTGTATATATGTGTATGTATATATGTATGTGTATATATATATATATGTATAGATATATATATATATATATATGATATGCTTGAGGAGAGCTGTTGATTCAAGTACAACCAAAATTGTAGCTGTGGCCAGTACTCCCATGCCAGTGGCATGTAAAAAGCACTGTATGAACATGATTGATGCCACGACCGCCTGACTAGCTCTCGTGCCAGTGGTACATAAAAAGCACCATCTGAACATGGTTGATGCCAGTACCCCCTGGCTGGCTCCCATGCCGGTGGCACGTAAAAGGCACTATTCAAATGTGATCGATGCTAGGACCGCCTGATTGGCTCTTATGCTGGTGGCACATAAAGAAAACCCACTACACTCTTGGGGTGGTTGGCGTTAGGAAGGGCATTCAGCTGTAGAAACATTGCCAGGCTGCTGGCTCTCCAGACCTCAGTCAAACCATCCAACCCATGTCAGCATAGAAAATGGATGCTAATGATGATGATGATGATGATGATATATATATATATATATATATATATACACACACACACACACTATAGCTTCAAGCCATCCAAAGGCTTCTGAGTGGATTTGTACTCGGAAACTGAAAGAAGGCTGTTGTATATTTGTGTGTGTCTGTGTTTGTATCCCCACCATCACTTGACAATCGATGTTGCTGTGTTTACTTGTCTGTCACTTAGTGCATCAGCAAAAGACACCAATAGAATAGGTACTAGGCTTAGAAAGAATAAATCCTGTAGTCGATTTTTTTCCAACTAAAGGCGGTGCTCCAGCATGGCTGCAGTCACATGACTGAAACTAGTAAAACAATAAAAAAACTATGACATTTTAATCCCAAGCAATGCTGAGTATCTCTTCTAGTGTGTGTGTATATATAACCCATGCTAGCATGGAAAACGGACGTTAAACGATGATGATGATTATATATATATTATGTGTGTGCATAAATATATTTCTAGATTATTTGCGCATTACTAACTAAACCCACCTCTTACTTGTCTCTTGGTAGAACTTGTTAACCAGCTGCTCGTGTTACCAAACCACTCACAGTTAGTTTTGGATGTCTGTCAACAACTGTTGTTTTGCAGTGAACATTTTTGAAAAAAACAAAAAAAAAATGGATAAGAGCTTTTATCTAACAGGCTGTTTTCTAGAAGGCAAAAATGATATTAACCTTTTCCTCCATAAAACTTTGTATAGCCTCATTTGTGAAACTATAAAATTCCTAACAAGAAAAAATATTTGCCTTAGTCCATCCGAATTATGTTAAATGTCAATGAAATGTGTTACTGATTAAAATTCTTTCAGACTGATTGCTAATTTTGATACTAATTATGTATTTCAAATATGAATATTTCATAATATTTTTATCTTCATTATCCATCCATTCTTCCATAGCATATACATACTCTTGTAGACTTAGCTGTGTCTTTGATACTACATGATAGAGAATTTTACCTCTAATGAAATAAACTCCCTCCCACTAAAAATGCTGGCCTTGTACCAAAATTTGAATTCCTTATTATTTATTAATGAATTAGATAATATTTATTTACTTTTATTTGTTTCTTTCATTTTTTTTTTTTTCTCTTAGTTCAAATTCTTTTGGAATAGACTTTTCATTTTGCAAAGTAGTTACTTGACCCATCACTCTCAAATGTATGGCTTTATGCAAAGGAAAATCATCATCATTTGTCCATTCTACATGCTGGCCATAAGCTGGATGGTGTAACCAGAAGACTGCCAAACTCTACTATTTGCTTTGATATGTTTTCTATGGCTGCTTACCCTTTCTAACACCAACAGAATGTACTGAGTGCTTTTTATATGGCGCCAGCTCCAGTGAAATCATCAAATATTTATGATTTGTGTGTCTTAGGGTGACAAGCTAGCAGAATCATTAGCACGCTGGGTGACATGCTGACCGGCAATTTGTCTGTCTTCACATTCTGAGTCCTAATTCCTCTGAGGTGGACTTTGTTTCTCATCTTTTTGGGTGTCGATAAACTAATTACTAATTGAGGATTGGGATCAATGTAATCGACCCCCTCCCCTTGAACTTGCTGGCCTTGTACCAAAATTTGAATAAGCAGTGACCCAGCATGTGATTATATTCCAATATATATGTGTGTGTGTTTGTGCCTCATTTTGATATGTGGCTTCTTTACCACCATGAAAGCAATGTTGTTTGTTTGTGATCTTCCATGGAAACCTGTCCAGTTGTGGGAGGAAAATATTACCTCACTTGGAAACAAGTAGCAGCTGGAGACTGGAAGGACATCCTGCTGTAAAAAAAAAGAAAAATCTTCCTCAATGAATTCTGTTTGAAGCATTGAAAGGGGTGTTAAAATGATGATTATCATCATCATCATTTTATGTCTGCTGGTATGAGTTGGACTGGTCATTACGGCTCTTGTCTGGGGTTACTGCTGTCCTAAGCTTGGTCAGGAGACCTATATATATATATACATATATATGTGTGTGTGTGTATGTTTGTATATATACACATGGTGTGGTGAATGAATTGTCTAAATTACGCTAAAATGAAAGTAACACTGCCATCTCATTTTAACATATATTTACCAAAATTACATGAAAATATCTTCAACTACTAAAGAGTAAATATTCAATAAAATTGCCATTTGCTTCAACCATGGCCCCCAGGCGTCTCCGGAATCTCCTGCAACTCTTTAGGATGATCTCCTTGTTTCAGTTGGTGAATGCTACTGTAATCTTTGCCTTCAGTTCATCTTTGGTGTTACAAGGAGTTTTGTTGGTCTCTCGCTTAACTGCACCCCAAACATAATAATCAAGGGGGTTGCAGTGTGGCGAGTTAGGTTGCCAGATGCTAGGGGTGATGTCACAGAAATTATCTGACAGCCATGACTGGGTTCTCCTGCTTGTGTGGCAAGGGGCAGAGTCCTTTTGCCAGACAGCAGCCACCCTCTTGACCCAGAGCAGCACAACGTCCCCTAGGCACTTGATGTAGGCCTCCATGTTGAATCTGGCTGTGTGAGATGAATGGAAGCATAACATGACCATCACTAGTGATCACACACACACAGGCCAATGCATTTGCACACACACATACATACCAGTACATGTAACACATCACTCCACATAATGTACTCACTGGGTCACTTACACACACACACACACACACAGGTCCACATATTTTTCAGCAAGCCCATACATACCTACTCTCACACTCACCCCATACATTTTATTCATACATACACACACGCACGAGACCAAATTCATTTGATAGGGGTCACCATTATTATCTCCCTTTTATTCAGCCTCTTCTAAGCTATTCATCATGTTGAACCATTAATCCCTACACATTTTTCTCTCTCTTTTTTTCCCTCTGAATCCTTTTTTTTTTTTTTTTTTTTTTTTTTGAAGAGCAGAGACTCAAAACATAAAAGACTTTTCCATTTTACCTGAGCGTTAAACTAATACACCTGCTTGCTGTTCCTACACCTGTCTTTGCCTCATGTTTTCTGTAATTTTGAACTAATATATATGTCATGCCAAAACATGATGCAGTCCTCCAGCTGACCAGCCCCTATCAAACCATCCAAGCCGTGCTAGAGCATTGCCTAGAAGAATATTAGTCAGATGAATCTGATTGCACACACAAAACTTTGTGGCAGGCAATGATAACTTTCTGAAAAACAAATATTTTTTTTTACCGAAATTTTGCAAAGATAGGTTTCTGACGGAGCAGATTGTGATTAAGTTGATAAAATTTGGTAAAATATGTTTATTGCAAATATACGAGAAGTTTATTCGAGTTACATTACAATTATTGAATGTATGCTATATTTCTTGATATTACCCGTTGTGACAAAAGTATACTTGCCAAGTTATCCATTATATGGTGGGCAACACTTGTTATTCTGTAAACAAGGTAGCTCTCATTGAACAAGCTGGTTATTGTCAAACAACATAGCTTTTGTCGAACAAGGTGGTTGTCTAGTGATTTATTTTGCTCTGTTTTAATTTTGTGCAGGAAGATGTTGAAAACTTCATGAAAAATACTGAGAACAATGAAGCTGCTGAGTCTGTTCTGAAACGATTTGACGAGCAACATTGCAAATACAAATTCATGGATTATAACCTGAATACAAAGAAAGCTCGGTAGGTTGTGTGATTTTGTTTTTGTCTTCTTATGTCTACCGTATCTCCCACTCCCAAGACTGATATTGTTCTACATGTCATGCAATAGGATTGAACCTGATACCACATGGTTGTGAAATGAACCTTCTGACCACACAGCCATACCTGTGCAAAATAAGCATAAATTTGAGACAGAAAAGGGTCTCCTTTTTTCTGTATAACACTGAGGTTTATAATTTATATTATTATTTACATCTTACCTGTTTATCATTTGATTAGCAGAAGGCTAATTTTTATTATAAAAATCACCTCACCATGTATGACATTAGTAGAAAAACCTACCCTGCTAGTACTAACCAACTGATGAATTTTCTTGTGGTGATAAAATAATAGTTAAAATTCAAGAAGTGATTTAGAGTACCTAATTCACCCTATTTATGACAACCTGCTTGAGATTGCCCCTGGTTCTATGATTCATACTTTCCGTTTTAAAGTGATCTTAGTAATTTAGTTTCCATCAAAATTTCATGTTAAATTCCAACCACCAGTTTAATAATTACAAAGTTGTTTTATTAGAATTTCTTATTAATTTTCAAAATTAATTGAAACAAAAGCAGTCTATTTTGACAAGAAATATGGAAACAAAAAGGTTAAAGAGATCTAAATTAAATCTTACCATCAAAAAGTGTATTTAAGCAGAAATATGGTAACAGAAGGGTGAAGGAAGTGGCTGGAATAGCAAGGACACAGTCATCCAACTAATGAGATGCAAGGTCTGTGTCCTGTCTGTAGGTTGTCAGAGTTTTAATGCTTGTATGATTTGGATGGAATTTGTCGAGGCAGATTCTCTGCAGCTGGATGCCCTTCCTCTTGCTAACCCTCACTTGTTTCCAAGTAAGGTATATTTCCATGTGACAGGCATGTTTTCATGGAAGATTGGAAATGATGGGCCCTGCTTATGGCACTTGTTTACAACTGTCACATGATATTAAGACAAGGAGACAGTAACACTCACACATTCATATATACATATATATACAACGGGTTTCTTTTAGTTTCTGTCTACCTAATCCACTCATGAGACTTTGTTCATTAAGGAGGTCTATTCTTAGCTTGATAATCCTATCACATACTCTGAACACCTCAGTCACCTTATCCACCCATTTCTCTGCCAGAAGAATACTTACCCCCATCTAGACCGTCGTTGCTGCTCCCCCAGAAAATCTTGTATCTATGACTCTTACCTCTAAGCAGTCTAGTTGAGGCTCCATTGTCAAAATATTTTGCTGTTATTCAAACATCTACTTTCATGAAATATCAGCTCATATATGTCCAGAACATTTTTGAAAGGTGACAAATGAAAACTGGCAGACAGATTAATGAGCCTGGTCTTATTAGATTTATCTTGTGTAATAGGTGCAGGCTTGGCTGTGTGGTTAACAGGTTTGCTTCCCATCCACATGCTTTCAAGTTCAATCCCACTACACCATGGGCGAGTGTCTTCTGCTGTAGTCCTAGGCTGATCAAAGCCTTGCGAGTGGATTGGTTCAATGGAAACCAAAAGACACTGTTGTATATATGTGTGTGTGTGCATGTTTCCTTGTCTTAACATCACGTGATTGTTGTGAATGGGTGCCATTCATTTCCAATGTTCAAAAGCACATCTGGCTGTGGGGAAATATTCTCTGGCACTCTGTCAGCTACGACGATGTGTATTCCAGTTAATACAATCAACAGAACAGCCTGCTCCTGAAATTAACATGCAAGTGGCTGAGTACTCCACAGACACATACCCGTAACATAGTTCTTAGGAAGATTCAGCATGACACAGAATGCGACAAGGCTGGCCCCTTGTGAATTACAGGTACAATTCATTTTTGCCAGTTGAGTTTATTGGGGCAATATGGAATGAAGTGTCTTGCTCAAGGACACAACGCGTCGCTGGGAATCAAAGTCACAACTTAATTATCGTTAGCTGAATACCCTAACCATTAAGCCACATGCCTTCACTAATCTTGGAAAGAGGAAAAAGGTTGGTAGCATGAAGGGCCTCCAACCATAGAAAATCTGGTTCAATAAACTACATCCAATCATTACAAAGTATGGGAAAGTAGACATTAAAATGATGATGGTTTCACTTATTTATTTTTGCAGGTTGAAGACTCAAATACCAGACATAAAGACGTGCCTCGATATTGTTAAGCATTTACAATCAATAAAGGTTGGTTTATTCTTTAATTCCTCTACTTGTTTCAGGCACCATGTTGAAGGATTTTTATTCAAATGAGTTGGCCCCAATACTTATTTTGCTCCTCTTTTTTCTAAGCCTCTTACTTATTCTCTCCGGTCCATTTTGCTGAACTGCTAAGTTATGGGGTCATAAACACACCAACACCAGTTGTCAAGTGGTGATGGGAGGAGACATACACATGACAAGCTTCTTTCAGTTTCCATCTACCACATCCAATCACAAGGCTTTTGTCAGCCGACGGCTATAGTGGAAGACGTTTGCGCAAGGTGCCCAATGGCTCTGTCGGCAGCATTATTCTAGCACCGTGTTACCTTAGGTCTGGAAGTTACTTTGAACTGGCTGCAGATTCGGTCTGTGCTGCTCAGCAAGGTGTCACATAGGAATTTCCAGTTACCCTCTGCGTCACAAGTCTATGGTTCCTCCTCCCTCTCATCAAATTTCTCAATGAGGATGTCCCTGATATATATATATATATATATATATACCGGAGTAAACACAAAACTGTCCGACGAACGGGAACGGGAGACTCCGAGTAACAGCTTTTGTTAAATTTCTGCTGCTTTTAAATAAAGTATATCATCATCATCATCATCATCATTATTTAGCGTCCGCTTTCCATGCTAGCATGGGTTGGACGGTTCAACTGGGGTCTGGGAAGCCAGAAGGCTGCACCAGGCTCCTGTCTGATCTGACAATGTTTCTATGGCTGGATGGCCTTCCTAACGCCAACCACTCCATGAGTGTAGTGGGTGCTTTTTACGTGCCACCTGCACAGGTGCCAGACGGGGCTGGCAAACGGCCACGGACGGATAGTGCTTTTTACGTGCCACTGGCACGGGGGCCAGGCGAGGCTGGCAACGGCCATGATCGGATAGTGCTTTTTATGTGCCACCGGCACGGGGGCCAGTCGGGGCGGCGCTTGCAACGGCCATGATCGGATGGTTTGCTTACGTGCCACCGGCACTGGTATCACAGCTGCAATTTCCATTGATGTTGATCGACTTCGATTTTGGTTCTGATTTCTGATTTTCACTTGCCTCAATGGGTCTTCACAAGTGGAGTTGGATGGGATACCAGTACTTTGGGCAAATGACTTTGACTATAGCCCTAAGCTGACCAGTGCCTTGTAAGGGAATTTAGCAAACACTGAGAAAAAGGCCATCATGCTCACACATTTCATTCTGTGAAGGGATGTTGTCTAGTGAGTTACTTAGTGACCCCACTAGTACTATGACCACAAAAAGAGCACCAAATACATTGTGTAAAGTGGTTGACATTAGGAAGCGTCACCAAAGCAGATCCTGGAAACCAACACCATCCTGAGGCGAACCAGATTCTGTTTAGCTGTCCAACCTATGCTAGCATGGAACACATGTTCTGTGTGTGTGTGTGTGATGGCCTTCTTTCCGTTTCTCCTATCAAATTCCCTCATAAAGTTTCGGTTCACTCTAGTAGGATACCCTTGCCCAAGGTATTGCACAGTGGTACTGAATCTAAGGCCATATAGTTGAAGAACAAATTGCTTAATTAACTATTCTCAAACTGATCTGCTGGTGTGGTTCTTTTCATTAAGTACATATACTTTAATTTCACTGAAATTTTGCATTAAATGCTATCTTGTCCGTCATTCATTTATTTCATTATTTCTGTTATTTCCAGGATTCCAAAGAGCCATTTGAAACCCAATTTTTACTGTCTGACTTGTTATATGCAAAGGCTAAAATCCCACCAACAGATAAAGTCTGCCTTTGGCTTGGGGTAAATATCTTCTCGTATTTCACACTATGTTTTTATCGGAGCACCAATTCTTTTTCCTTTTTTTACCATTATATACTTTCACATGTGTAAAGCTGTTTCTACACTTGAAACAGTATAGCTTTCTGCTAGAACATACCATCAAGGCATGTACTGGTAGACTTTTCCTTGATCCACATCTGTCCAATGCCATAAGGTTCTGTTTTCTCCCCCATGCACCTACTTCTCATTAACTCCAACAGTGCCTATCCCTATGCAGAAGATATCATCCTTCATTCTTCCGTAACTTCCCGCATCCAAGCATTATCCACTGGCAGCCTGCACACTTTATACCAGTGGTTTTCAACCAGGGACCATATAAGATTTTGTTGTTAAACCTTATGTGCAATAAAATGGTTATACTTCTACAATTCACAAAATATTTTAATTTTTTGGTACAATTCCTACTAATTTATATATATATATATATATATATATATATATATATATATAATATTAGGGAGTATAACTCCAATCTTGCAGTGAAAAATTCAATTTAGCAATAAATCAAATTTCACAATATAAGTATATAATATATATAAATTAGAGAAAAACCTCTGTGTAATTCAAACAATGATAGACATAAACCAAATCATAAAGAAAAAATAAAATATATTATAAAACATATAACTAGATCACAAAAATTACAAAAAAATGAATAAACAATATATAATAAGTAAATAATAATAATATAAAAATCTATTTGATTATTTATTTAACTATTATTGTTATGGTTGTTGTCCTGAGGAGTGTTTTTCGATTAAATTTAAATTTAATTGTAATTCAAATTGAAGTTATAGCCATGAAACGTATGTAGTCTTTTTACTTATATATTGTTTATTCATTTTTTTGTGATCTAGTTATATGTTTTACTAGCAAAGTTACCCGGCGTTGCCCGTGTTACATGCAATTGAAGAATTAGACTTTTCTGTTATATTTTCTGTAATGAACTGGAATATCTTTGTTTCGAGTTTCATCAAAATTGCAGATGAGGGTTATTTCCCTCTTTACACACCCTAAAAAAAATTGTTGAATTGTTGAGAATCTTTTTAATTTGGGTTTTATATCTATTGTTTGAATTTCTTTGAAATGGGAAAAATATGTTCACTGGGTTTGTAAAAGAGAGCAAAGCTACAGGAAACCAAAAGACGAATGATCACAATAAGCAGTCAGCTACCCTCCCCAGTATATTTCAAGAGAAATATGATGATAAAGAAATGAATTCTGTTCTCCATTGTAATTATCTTTGCAGCCAATTAACATCTTTCTTGTTTCCTTCTCGATGTTTTCCTTTTGCAGGCAAATGTGATGCTGGAGTATAGTCTGGACGATGCACAAGCCTTGTTGGAGAAGAATTTGTCTATGGCTAATAATAGCTTAAATCAACTGGAAGAAGATCTTAGCTTTTTAAGAGACCAGATCACCACTCTAGAAGTTAGTATCCTTTGCCATGAGAATCATAAAATATGGTCCCATAATTTCAATTTACTTCTTTTTTTTTTGTTTGTTTGTTTCATTTAGATATCAGTTAAATTTCATGAAATCCTAAGCTCAGTAGAGCCAGTATCTTAACTCTGGCCCCTAGCGAAATGCCTCTGAAGCCAACATTGTCTTTCAGAGAAGACCCACCCCACCACAACATAATTGAGATCTTAATACCAAGGTCCCACGTATTAGCATTGGTATGGGTGCTGGTGCCATGTTAAAAGTGCCCAGGATACTCTATGGAGGGATTGGTATGAGTGGGGAAAGATTTTGGTTTCATTGCAACTCCCACTTCCCTTTTTTGCCCAATCTGTTTTCCTATATGTTTCAGTGATGCCATTGCTTAGTAAATTTTCCACTTTTAGTTTTATATTTTCAATGTGAAACAGGAAAAAAGCAACAGGCTCGCTGATGCTATTTTTGGCCTCAGATTGATACTTTTTTAAATTTTTAGTCTTGCTGCAGACAACACAAACCCTAATGCTGGGGCCACAATAAAATACACCCTATGCACTCTGTTAAGTTGTGTGTTTGAAGGAACAGAAACGATGTAGAGAAGACTGTTAGGGGAAAAGCAACTTCATTAGTGCTGGTATCATGATAAAATGAACCCAGTAGACTTTGTAAAGTGGTTGGCAAACAAGGACAGTGTAAAGAACATTGTTTTAGCCTTGGTGGGATATGAACACCTTTCATCTGTTGGTACTTTGATAAAATGCAACCTGTATTTGTAAAGTTGTTAGTGACTGGAAGAGCACTCAGCCATAGAAACCAAAAATGTGAGCAAGGCTCTCAACCCATTTAGGAGGACAGTAACTCTGAACAAGAGCATTTTTATTTTACTGGTGCTGGTGCCATGTAAAAGCACCCAGTACACTCTGTAGAGTGGTTGGTGTTAGATACGGCATCCATATGTAGAAACCAAGGCAAAACAGACTGGGGAAGCTGGTGCGGCCCTTGATCTTGCCAGCTCCTGTCAACCCATACCAGCATGGAAAACAGGTGTTGAATGATGATTGTGGTGATGGTTATTATTGATAAACATTGCTTATTATTTCATGTAAAATGTTTCCAGTTGATGTGTTTTTGATTTTGAGTTGTATTTAAATCTATGAATTGCTTCTTTTCTGTGTGTTTTTTTTCCTTAAAAAGTTCTTTACAGATATGGCTCGTGTTTATAATTGGGATGTAAAAAGACGACAAAGTAACAAAGAGATAAAGACTTAATACCAGGCATGGTGTTTCTGATGTGTCTTGATTTTGCTTCTGTTTTTGAGCCTGTCTCCTCTTTCCTCTTCTCAATGTGTTTTCTTGTACTGATAAGTGATACGGTCCCCTCAGACATGTTGAAAGCTCAAAACAAGTGACATATATATATACATACATGCATATACATACATACATACATGCATACATACATACATACATATCATATAATGATAAAGGCTTTTGGAATGGAAATATTGAGTCTGACGGATTGACCCTTTGAAATATCGCAGGTGAAAAAAAACTTACTGGCAAAGTCATTTTTGTCTATTTAAGCACCACATATGGAAATATCAATGTGTAGATGGAATGTTAGACATATATAAATGAATAAATAAATAAATATCTTGTGATAATGTGTTGCTTTTTCCAATAATTTTCCTTTTTTTACAGTTAAAAATGAATTAAAACTTTATTTACTAATATACACTTTAAAAAGCTGAAAAGAAAAATGGAGAAAAAATGGATGAGGACAAAGCAGCCGAAGATGGAAGGGGAGGGGCAAAGGGCCACATATCCCAGAACGAGAGGGGCCCTCATCTGTGCACTGTGGTAATGACCACGATATCATTGCCACAGAGAATAGCCAACGACATTCGCTGTGGCCATTCCACCTCATGGAGTTCATTTCTCCAATGGGGCGATGCTATTCCTGTTTTGCAGAGGAAATCAGTGGTACAGCATCCCAGAACACCTGGCACCAATTGATAGCAGCCAGCCAGGTGCCTGTGATTATTGGTCTTTCTCTCCTCCTCCACATTATGGACAGCAAAACCAGAGTTTTCAACAGATACCACAAGGTTGGAACCAGAGAATGTGTCAATGCATGTCGTGTTCCAGATTAGGGATCTGCACCTCTCAAATAGGAAGAGGGTTATCCCATCAGGGTGCTTACCATTCCTATGATTTGAGTCAGGAAACCAACTGTATCAAGGCCCCTTCTGATTATGTTATTTCAAAATTGGTGGAAGCTGAAGAGGGAATACAACTCATGTGCCAATTCACTTCTTTGAATTTTCTTGAAAGGCAAAACAGTATGCATGTCAGATTTATTTCCCAATTCCATAGATGGGCAGAGGTGTGACTGTAGTAAGTAGTTTACTTCTCAACTACATAGTTTCACGTTCAGTGCGTGTTACCTTGAACAAGTGTCTTCTACTATAAGCCCAGTCCAACCAAAGCTTTGTGGGTGGATTTGGTAGATGAGACTCAAAGAGTCCCATCATGTGTGTGTCTATGTATTACATCTTATATTTTTGGTTTCAGTTATTAGACTACAAACATGCTAGGACATGGCCTTGAAAAATTTTTAGTTCAATGAATCAACCCCAATACTTTTCTCTTAAGCCTGGTACTTATTATGTCAATCTCTCTTGCTGAACTGCTAAGTTACAGGGATGTAAACACATCAACACTGGTTGTCAAGTAGTGACGGGGGACAGATGCACACACACACACATATACAGATACATACACCGCAGACTTCTTTTTGTTTCCGTCTACCACATCCACTCACAAGGCTTTGGTTGGCCTGAGACTATAGTAGAAGACACTTGCCCAAGGTGCTACACAATGGGGCTGAACCTGGAACCATGTGGTTGGGAATCAGTTATGTTACCACAATCACATTGACTTGTTATTAAATAATACAATATATGTAACTGCTAGCAAATGTGTTGAATGCTACTTTTGTTTGTCCACTCATTGCTATATATGGTGTGTGTTGTTGTCCTCTTGCCTTGGCATTGTGTGATAGTTGTAGACTTGTAAACAAGTGTCACCATCATGCAAGCAATATCCCTCATTTCTAATCTAAGAACATCTGGTCATGTTACCTTACTTGGAAATGGTGGAGGTTGTCAACAGCAAAAGCATCCAGCTGTAGAAAATCCTCCTTGACAAATTCTGTCTCACCCAAGCAAGCATGGAAGGGGGCAGGATGTTAATCAGTGATGTGGTTTTGTACTTTGGTGTATATAATGTACTACTAGCAAAATAAAATGTTGCCTTTTTTTGTTGTTGTATATGCCCAACATTGTTTTATGTGGAAGAGAGAAGATTGTGCTGGTATGGTAACGGGATGCATTTGGACAAGGACAGCTGTGTAAAGAAGTGCTGATCTCTGTGGAGGGAACTTGTGGGAGAGATAGACCCAGACATGGGACAAGGTAGTGAAGTATGATCTTTGGATGTTGAGTTTCACGGAGGCAATGACAAGTGACCAAAACCTTTTGCGATTTGCTGTGCTTGAGAAGACACATCAAGCTAGGTGAAGTCATAGCCATGGCCAGTGCTGGCGAAATGTAAAAGCTACCCTGTACACTGTTGTCTGATTGGCATTGGGGAGGGCATCCAGCCATAGAAAACAGATTGGAATCCGATGTGGCTTACCAGCTTCCGTCAAACTGTTTTACCCATGCTAGCATGAAAAATGGATGTTAAATGATGATGATCAATGCTAATGTAAAAAATATTAGTATAAATAATATACTAGTTTGTTACCTGGATCCAAAAGCATTCTGTTCAAACCCTTGATTGAGCCTACAAATGTACTGCTAGCACCTTTGCACATACATCAAATGGGGTTTGATGAAACGTTCATTAAATCTTTGCTTGCAGGTGGACCATGTTTGCAGTATCTCTCAAAAAGATTCCTAAATGTAACCAGTGAGAAAATTAAGGCAGAAATATTTGTTGATCCTGACATTCATAAACTAATGGGACCCAGATTATGAGAAATCCACGAATGAATCTGAAAAACAGACATGGGTGAGCTTCGAGTGTATTGTCAAAAACCATTTGGGAAATTACAAAGTCATAGTTGGTACTTATGTTGCAAAACTTCAAAAAGCTTGAGTGCAACATGAATGTTAAATGCACTTTCTTCACTCACACCTCAACAATTTCACAGAGAACCTTGGCAATCTAAGTGAAGAGCACAACGAGGGACTTCACCAGGATATTAAAGAAATGGAGGGGAGGTGGTATGTAAGCATGATGACAGATTACTGCTGAACCCTAAAGAGACTGCAAGCGACTACCAAAAGCTGAAAGAAAATGAAGTGTGAAAAGAAGTAAAACTACTTTAAAGCCATTTGCCAAATCTGTATGTGATAGGCAGAAACTAAAAACACATTTGAAATCAGCATTAAAAAATCGTTCAGAAGTAGACAATCCTCATTTACTTCATTTAAAAGATGCAGACTTGTGAATCCAAGGCTAGATTTGCACTCAGAGTGCAAAGGGGCAGAAAACAATTGGTATCACTTTTAGTTGGACGCTCTACTGATTCAAGTAATCCACTATCATTCCTGTTTTGCATGAATATTGACATAACATGGGAGTAAATGCTGAGTGAAGCATTGCGTTTGGTCGTGGGACTCTGGTTCAGGAGTTTCGGGGCTTTGAGAAGTGTAAAACCATCTCTTAGCCATTATTGTTCCCAGTTCTACTCTAACCCAGAGTAACAGCACCTCTCAGGGCTCCAGCAATGGGTCCAGTAGCATGTAAGACCCAAAGCCAGAGTATGTCAAAATGCAGCATGATGGATGTGAACTATTTTGGCAAATGAACTTCTTGAATGATTAGCAAATATCACTAAATACTGAGCATATGAACTGACAACAACCTGTCCACAGCCAAGATCGACCTGTTCATTTAGCAAACTACTGCCATCATCTGTTGTCATGGCATACACAGATGAGATATTTCAGCTAATGAACGACCAGTGTGATTAAAATCCAGGCAAAGCATTCATAGCTCATCACTTGATAGGCTATCATGGAAAGGTTTCATTGGTCTGGGTAAGTTATCCGACCTGGGTGGATTGAAAGAAATATATCTGATGATGATTATATATTGTAGGCACAGGTATGGCTGTGTGGCAAGTTTGCTTCCCCAACACATGGTCCCAGATTCTGTAAAGCATTTTGCCTATCATGCCAATGATACTGCCACCTTCTGTCCTTATATATTAACTGTTCTTTAAGTCTGTCTTATTTTTTGGCCTCGTTATCTTGGTGAAGTTCTACTGTTTGTCTAACCATTTCTTATCAATTCTTTCTTGGCCTGCCTCTGCTACATGTTCTGTGCTGGTTTTACATGTAATACATGGGTGCAGCGAATGGAATTTCTTCCAACTCCTTTCCTACATATGGAGCAGGGCCATTTACTTGACAGAAAGAAAGTTTTGTTTTCTTACTAACAACCACTTTTGCTTTAGCCAGGTTAACTTTAAGGCCCTTTGATTCCAGGTTTTGCTTCCATACCTGGAATTTCTTCTCCAATTCTACTAAAGATTCTGCAATCTTTAGTAGAATTGGAGAAGAAATTCCAGGTATGGAAGCAAAACCTGGAATCAAAGGGCCTTAAAGTTAACCTGGCTAAAGCAAAAGTGGTTGTTAGTAAGAAAACAAAACTTTCTTTCTGTCAAGTAAATGGCCCTGCTCCATATGTAGGAAAGGAGTTGGAAGAAATTCCATTCGCTGCACCCAGTGTAAACTATGGACACATAAGAGGTGCAATGGAATCACAGGTAGATTAACAGATAAAGCCGTCTTTGTATGTGGCAGATGTGCAGGAATAATAAGTACTAAGAGCACACGGGACTTAGATTCTCTGAAATGCCCAGGAGGCTCTCTTGAGGTTGTAGATAGTTTCTGTTACCTAGGTGACCAAATTAGCAATGGTGGAGGATGCTCTGAAAATGTTTCTAGAATAAGAATTGGGTGGAGGAAGTTCAGAGAGCCACTACCTCTGTTGGTAACAAAAGGACTCTCTCTCAGAGTGAAAGGTAGACTGTATGGATCTTGTGAGCAAACAGCTATACTCCATGGTAGTGATATATGAGCTCTGAATGCAGAAGACATGCGTAGACTGGAGTGAAACAAAGGTAGTATACTCCGTTGGATGTGCAACATCAGTGCAAATGTACTGAGAGAAAAGTTGGACATAAGATGTATCAAATTTAGCATACAAGAGAAAAGACTACGTTGGTTTGGACATGTGGGCAGCTGCATAAAGAAATGCCGATCACTGAAAATGGATGGTACCAGTGGAAGAAGGAAACCCAGGAAGACGTAGGATGAAGTAGTGAGGACCAGTCTCAGGGAAGTTGGACCCCATGGAGAAAATGACAATGGGCCAAGATGTCTGGCAATATGAAGTTTCTGAGAAGACCCACCCACATTATATATATATATATATACATATATACATATACATATATATATGTACATACATACATATGTATATATATATGTGTGTATATATATATATATATATATATACACACACACATATACATACATATATATATTAGAAGTTTTGGAGGTGATGTACAGGTATTATATATTAGAAAAAATAAAATACTCTGAGATCTGGATGGTTGTACATTTACAAATTTTTATTGATATGTCACATGTTTTTATAAAACATATAATAGCGCTTGCATCTACTCTAGTAGATTCTTCAGATTTGAATTTTTTGAGGGGATTCATCTCTTTTTATAGTATTATTGCATGTGTAGGGGGAGAGAGAGATATAGGATAGTAAAAGAGGGTGAGGAATGGGGAGAAAGTGAGAGAGTGTGTGTGTGTGTATGTGTTTGAGTGCCTGGGTATCTGAAAGGAGTGTCAATGGAAAAGAGAAGGAAAAAATGTGTTTACATCTATACAGCTGGTCAGTTCTTTCAATAGAAAGTGATGAGTTGATTCTTGGCCTTTAAAAATGGCAAAACCAGATGGCTACTCTAAGCGGGGTCTGGATTTATTATCATCGTAATCATCATTGTCCAGTGAGAGAGAGTGTGTGTGTGTATGTGTGCCTGTGTATCTGAAAGGAGTGTCAATGCAAAAGAGAAGGAAAGGAAAAAGAAAAAAATTGTGTTTACATCTATACAGCTGTTTAATTCTTTCAACAGAAGAATGACAAGTTGGTTAATAAAAGTTATTTTCCAAAAAATTGCCTGGATTTATTATCATCATCCTTGTCCAATGTTTGATTCCCGTGCTGGAATGGATTGGAAAATCTGGATGTAAGATTGCTTCTATTTATGTATATGCACATATGTATAGTACTGTGTGTGTGTGTGTGTTTGTGTATGTTTAATATAAAATTACAGTTTACTTTACAAAATTGGTCCTTCATCCAGTACAAATCATTACAGAAATAGTGATATTTCACCAGTCACAGCTATATATATATATATATATATATATATACACACACACATATACATACATATATATATTAGAAGTTTTGGAGGTGATGTACAGGTATTATATATTAGAAAAAATAAAATACTCTGAGATCTGGATGGTTGTACATTTACAAATTTTTATTGATATGTCACATGTTTTTATAAAACATATAATAGCGCTTGCATCTACTCTAGTAGATTCTTCAGATTTGAATTTTTTGAGGGGATTCATCTCTTTTTATAGTATTATTGCATGTGTAGGGGGAGAGAGAGATATAGGATAGTAAAAGAGGGTGAGGAATGGGGAGAAAGTGAGAGAGTGTGTGTGTGTATGTGTTTGAGTGCCTGGGTATCTGAAAGGAGTGTCAATGGAAAAGAGAAGGAAAAAATGTGTTTACATCTATACAGCTGGTCAGTTCTTTCAATAGAAAGTGATGAGTTGATTCTTGGCCTTTAAAAATGGCAAAACCAGATGGCTACTCTAAGCGGGGTCTGGATTTATTATCATCGTAATCATCATTGTCCAGTGAGAGAGAGTGTGTGTGTGTATGTGTGCCTGTGTATCTGAAAGGAGTGTCAATGCAAAAGAGAAGGAAAGGAAAAAGAAAAAAATTGTGTTTACATCTATACAGCTGTTTAATTCTTTCAACAGAAGAATGACAAGTTGGTTAATAAAAGTTATTTTCCAAAAAATTGCCTGGATTTATTATCATCATCCTTGTCCAATGTTTGATTCCCGTGCTGGAATGGATTGGAAAATCTGGATGTAAGATTGCTTCTATTTATGTATATGCACATATGTATAGTACTGTGTGTGTGTGTGTGTTTGTGTATGTTTAATATAAAATTACAGTTTACTTTACAAAATTGGTCCTTCATCCAGTACAAATCATTACAGAAATAGTGATATTTCACCAGTCACAGCTATATATATATATATACAGCTATATATATATATATATATATACAGCTATATATATATATACAGCTATATATATATATATATATACATATTTTCAAGAGGAATGAAGATAAGAAACAATTCTTTACAAAAATGAAGATATTAGGATGGACAATAATGTACAAGGAAAAGTGTCTTGTGGAGGAACTCAATGAAACAGATATGCATACAAGTTCTTGTACATTGTGAGGACATTATTATACAGACGAAGCTAATAGTTCTTGATGAGTTTATAGGGAAGTTGCTGTGATTTTCATATTTTCAGCCATTCAGTTTGGGAAAGAACTTTGTTATGAAGTATTGTTCCATATTTTTTCTGAAGAAGGTGTCATTCCTTGGGCATTTATAGAAGGGAAAGTTCTTAAATTTTCCTTCTCCACATGGTTCTCAGTAGAATCTTTCGCAGTTCCTCCTGTTGGATACGTTGTCGGTGAATTCTAGCTCATTGACATAAAGAATTTCCAGTTTCGCCTTTATAATTCTCCTTGCATGTGGGACAGATTATGCAGTATATTACGTTCTGCATCTTGCAATTCATGTCTGCATGTACTTTGAATGTGTGACCACTCTTAAATTTTATTTGTTTGTTTCCCTCTATATATTTGGAGATGGGGTTACTGCAGATCCCACAGCTACCATCTCCACACTCTTTTACAAAGAATTTGGTTTTATTCTCTGATGAGAATTTTGCTTTTGTTAGTTGTTTCTTTAGGTTTTTCTCTTGGTATTTCCTGATTTTTATGCAATATTTGTTAAACAGGTTTCCCATTTTGGGGCTTTGTAGGACTATTGGTAAGTTTGAAGGTATAATTTGAAATGTTGGTAACTCCAGGGTTGTGTGTGTTTATGAATGCGATGATGCTTTTTTGGTTTTTCTTTTTTGGAGTTCTGAGTTGTGCGATGTCTAGTTTCATTGCTCTTTGAGATTCCAATTTTTATTAATTTGAGTGGGTATTTCTGTTCTAGTGGGAAGTTTTTAATTTCGTTTAGTCTTATTTGGCATGTTTGTGAGTCGGTCATTATGCTGCATATGCGCCTTGCCATGCTATATGGAATGTTTCTTTTTGTGTGGGATGGGTGGCAGGAGTAGAAATTTAAATATTGGTGTGTGTCGGTTGTTTTGTGGTGGATGTCTGTTGTGACGATGGAGTTGTGTATCCTGATGTTGATGTCTAGGAAGGGAAGTTCGTTGTGGCTGGTATCTATCGGGAAGTTGATAGATGGGTGCAGTGTGTTGAGGATGTTGTGGAATGTTTGTAGATCTTCTGATCTGTTCCAAAAGATGAAACAGTCATCAAGGTAGCATTTCCTCTTTTTCTTGATGTCTTCTCTGAAGTCATGACTTTCCCTATTTCATCGTATAGTTTGTTCTCAAGGTTATCTTTCGGTATGTCTTGTTGTTAAATGAGAATGCGTTTTCTTCGAGTATTAATTGGGTGGCTTTGGTGATAAAGTCTGTTTTGAAGCGTTTATCTATGAGTTCCCTGTATTTTTCTACCCATTGTTTTATCGCTTCCAGACCCAGGGTGTGTGGTATGTGTATAAGTTTGTGACATCGAAGCTTGTCCAGCCACACAACTTCTGAGGATGTCAAACCAACAAGAGAACCTCCACATAGTTGCACAATCAGTTGAAATAGTAGCCAAACCTCCCTTAAATCACCCACTACCATTTTAAAAAAGAACACATACGTTTGATAATGGGGCATTATCTCATTAAAGAGTACATAGGATATATATCTGAAAATAAATCAACTTTGCAATTCCTTTGACCTTCTTTGTCAGGACTGCGCAGGAGATAAACAACTGATGATAATGACAAAGATGAACAAAATCAATGATATTGATTAATGTTGTGTGTGTGATGCCATACGATTGGTTATTGAATTATGAAGAGTCACAAAATTTGGAAAATTCAGTTGAGAAACATCATCTCTTAATTCTTGACTCAAATTAAATCAGGTTTTAGAGTAACCAGGAATCGTTTTGCACATACTTTCAAGCAGTATTTAACACAGCAGTCTGGGTAGTTGGTTTGCTATCCTATCAGGATTATCTGGTAAATCCAAAGGCTTTTGGGAATGATTACTAAAGTGGCAAGTGTTCAAATGTTAACTCGTTTATATTTTTTATACAAATGGTGGTAATCCAAGAAAGGTTTTGGCTTTGTTTTAGCCGTGGGGATAAGTAGCAGACGAGAGATTGCTTTAAGGTTTGCATAGCTGAAGATCCCTCATAAGAAATGAGGCTGCAAAAGTTAATACGTTGCGTAAATTACCCAATTCTGCAGCAATAGATTGTAGATTCGACTATCACTTAGAAATTCCAGGTGGATGTGAAATTTTTCCAAGAATTCTTTGATTTTAATTACATAAATTAATATTTAAAAAATAATCGCATTTATTTCAAGTTAGATAATAGGAGTATTAT
>NC_043018.1:12519081-12526581 GCF_006345805.1 Octopus sinensis | reverse complement strand
GAAATTAGATCTAAAAGCATTAAGTGTTGTTGCTTTGTGAAATAGTTTGTAACGTAAAATATTATATTATAGGTAGTGAAAAGTTTTTTCTTTTTTTCTTTATATACTATTGAATTTAATAATAAGTATTTTGTTTATTCTATCAATGAGCGAAATATTAGTTCTAGACATAAATTAATTTACTTATATAATAAGTTTAAATTATTTGTGAGCATATTGTTGAAATATATACAAAATACTATTGCAGGGTTGTGGCTGCAGCGTTGTTGATATAAGATATATTATAAGTCTACACATGTTTGTATAGGGTTTAGTACATAGTTAGAATAGGATCAAATCAGATGTTTATTTAATTGATAAATTGATATATAATTTAATTAATTTAATTTAATTTAGATTAAATTATAGTAATTTAGCTTAACTTAAGTATATGATGTATTTTTATTTTAATTAATTGGACTCTTATATTTTTCCAGTAAAGATATGCTATAGTTTGTTTAGATTATTCTCAAAGCTAAAATACATCTTCACAGATAAAATACATATTTCTATCTATTTACTCTAAAATTTTATGTTAGGTTTTTAACGTGATAAATGTATTCTAAACACTTGGTCCTACTTTTAAGTTTAAAATTTAGTTAACAGAATTTCTTCTATAAGAAGAATCATGTTTTTATTTCTGTAAGAAATATTGTTTTAATTCTGTTTGATTATTTATTAAAAATATGTATTTATTTAACTGTTATTGTTATTATTGTTGACCTGAAGAGTGACTATACTTTTAAACTGAATTGTTTTTGGATCGATTAGATTAAAATTTACTTGTAATTTGAATTGAAGTTATAGCCATGAAACGTACGTAGTCTATTTACTAACTATATACCATTTATTTATTATTATGTACTTTTTATGACCTAGATAAATGTTTTATCATATATATTATTTTTTCTATATGGTATGATTTACGTCTATCATTGTTTGAATTACATAATAGTTGTTTTTCTCTAATTTATATATATATTATATATCATCATCATCATCATCTTTGTTTAACGTCCGTTTTCCGTGCTAGCACGAGTTGGACGGTTCGACCGGGGTCTGGGAAGCCAGAAGGTTACTTATGCATTAAAAAACTACTGCACCAATCCTAATGAAATTTGGAGCAGAAAATCCAAGCCTAGGGAGACAGGTAATGCTGTGTGTTTCATACAATTTCAAGGACCAAAATTACTGAATGGATCCTTATGATATTTGAAACTTAGATTCAATGCATAAGGGTGCGTATAAGGCAATATGTTTGGCTTGAATTTCAGATGGTTTAAAGGGAGCAGAACCCCCACGAAAATTCATAAATTTTCGATTTTGATGAAATTTCAACCATGGGTAATTGACACACATCAAGAAGTATTCTCAAAGTTTCCACTTCACATGATGATTCTAAGATACCCTAATGAGGGGCCTTAACTCCCAAATTTTAGTCATTTCTTTTATGATCCAAAAGTAGGTCAAAAGTACTGAATGAATCTTTATGAAATTTGGAAATTATATTCTATGCATAAGGGCCATAACCACCATGACAATTCATATATTTTTGCTGTTGATGAAATTTTAACCATAGATATTAGACACAAATGAAGCAATATTTATAAAATTTCATCCTCTTACAAGTTAGAAAGACCCCTTCATGGGGACTTAACACCCACAATTTAGTGATTTTTATCGAAGCAAAGATGAATACAGTTGTACTCTTGGAAGCTGTAGGGTCACCTGAGCATAAAAGATGAGCATTATTTATAATTCAATGGTACAACAGTGTAAGAGTTTGCTTTGAGATATGCTTAGATTGTAATTTCTGCAATGGGGTGCATAAATTGTGAAGCAAATGAGAAGCATCTTTGCCTCCACTGATTCAGTTGCAAAGAGTTGAGTAATGTTATTTGGTTGCAGACCTCCTTTCAGTCTTTTTATTATCACTGGGTCACACATAGTCCTCAGATGGTAACATTGATTTCAAGCCCTTCCCAGATGAGTGACTGGTTATTCAAAGACATTTATAGATTGTAAATTTATTCTGTCCAGTTATGTATCAGTATAGTGGTCATTTGCAAACTGCAGAGGCGACACTTTCATTTCTCCTTAGCCCCCACGTCACACAGTTGTTAATGTTTATTTCAGTTGGGTCATGCCCTTCCAATTGCTATAGATCCGCATTGCATCTTACGGCTGTGCCTGTCACCTGGATGGTGAGGAATCCAACATTGGGAGTGGTAATGACTAGGATACGGTAGCTGACTGCTTATTGTGATCATTTGTCTTTTGGTTTCCTGTAGCTTTGCTCTCTTTTACAAACCCAGTGAACATATATTTCCTATTCCAAAGAAATTCAAACAATAGATATAAGACCCAAGTTAAAAATATTCTCAACAATTCAACTTCTCTGGTTGACATTAAGACACCCACCCCCAATAGGGGCCTTAACTCCCACATTTTAGAGCTCCATAACGTCCATTTTTCAGGAGCAAAATCCTTTTAACAGGTTCTATAAGACTGGAATTTTGGAATATGCGCATAAAAATCAGTAGTATGGGATACATAGTGTTTGCTTTTTACATGCCACTGGCACAGGAGCCAGTCCAGTGGGCCTGGATCAATCACATTTGGATAGTGCTTTTTACATGCCACTGACACAGGGTCCAGTCAAGAGGTACTGGCATCGGCCACATTCAGATGGTGCTTTTTGCCACTGTAAAGCCCAATATTTGAAGGTCATGCTTCACCACCTCATCCCATGTCTTCCTGGTTCTACGTCTTACACAGGTTCCTTCTACAGTTAGGGTGTGGCACTCATCCATATGTAACATGACCATACTAGTGCAGTCGTCTCTCTTGCACACCACCTTTGATGCTTCTTATGCCCAACTTTTCTCTTAGGGCACTTAAACTTTGTCATATGCACAATGACATTACACATCCAGTGGATCATACTAGTTTCATTTCTTTCAAGACTACACATGTCCTCAGCAGTCATGGCCCATGTTTCACTGCTGTGTAGTATAATTGTTTGCACACATGCATCACAGTCTATCTTTCATCCTGAGTGAGAGGCCCTTAGTTGCCATCAGTGGTAGGAGCTCCCTGAACTTTGCCCAGGGTATTCTTATTTTAGCTGCTACACTCTCAGAGGAACCACCCCATCTACCTGAGGGGGTTTGTGATTTGACAGACTTCCTACTTACTAAGACTTTTGTCTTTTGCTAGGTTAACCCTAAGGCCCTCTGATTGTTGACCTTGCTTCCACACCCTAAACTTTGTCTCTAGTTCTGATAGTGACTGAGCAATTAGAGCAAGGTCATCAGCATAGAGGAGCTCCCAGGTGCAACATGTCTTGAATTCCTCTGTTATTGCCTGGAGGACTATAATGAATAAGAGGGGACAGAAGACTGATCCTTGGTGAAACCCTACTTCTACTTGGAACTCTTCACTATACTCATTGACAACCCTCACCTTACTGACAGCATCCCTGTACAGGGCTTGTACAGTTCTCACCAACCACTCGCCTATCTCCAGTTTCCACATTGAACATCAGATAAGGGTGAAAACTCTTACATGTGGATGACCAAATTCTTATGGATGAATCCACAGTAGAATTGAAGAAGAAAATTCAGATGTGGAAGAGAGTTTGTACAATCACTTGGCATCGACTGGGATGTTCTCATGCATGATTAGTTAATTTGCTGTATCATTTTCCACTCCCCATTAATTCACTACAAACAATAATTATTATCATTATGATTAAAGGCAGCAAGCTAGTAGAATCATTAGCAAACCATACAAAATGCTTAGCAGCATTTCGTCTGTCCCGACTTTCTGGTTCAAATACTGCCAAGGTCCCACTTTCATCTTTTCAGGGTTGATAAAATAAATACAATTTAAGTACCAAAAGCAACAAAAATACTGTCACACCTAGATACTTGTTCTACAACCATGAATAAATTCTAAACAATAACATAACCCCAAATTTAATCAATAAGAATTTCTCCAAAACATCCCTCGATAACAACCAACTCTTAAAACCTAATCACCAGTCCTCAAAGTTGTACAGCCAAGGAAGATTTTAATTGAACAGAGACGATGTGAAGGCAAGACAAATGGATCGCAGTCTGACGATAGCTTAGCTGGGCCGAATTTCGAAGTCACTGTCAAAAACATTCTTGTTTAAGAAGTATGCATACACACACACACACACACATACATGTACATGTATTGTATGTCTACGAGAATGCTGACAGTTACGTCTTCGTCTCGTTGCCGGTGACTTATTCAAACTTTGAATAAACCACGACCGAGTTAACTTCGAAATTACTGCCAACATTCCTATCACAAATGTTGATCCCACACATGTATTTGATTCCTCTTTGTTGTTAATGTTTGATGTTTTTATTCATTTAGAAATCCTAATTTCAATCTACGTCTATGTGCATACATATTTGTGTGTGTGTTTTTATGAGTGCGTACATACTTCGAAATTAAAGTTCTTTACAGGAAGCAGATGCAGTCGTGCCGTAAACAATGTCAGGGGTGAAAATCGGATTTAAAATATTTCTTGGTATTCTTTCGATATGACAATGTGATACTTATATCGAAAGACTGCTTATTTCTTTTTCTTTAAATTCGTCTTGAGTAATCATTCTTAATACATAGAAGTAACGACCACCGAGTTAGACACAATAATGAGGAGATACATTCAGGAGATCAAAGAACTTTCTTTCATTCACTCGACATCTCAGGGTTTTTCAATTTGATTTCCCCCCTTCACATCATCGCATAATCTCGATATTAATACAGATTTCTGTTAGAAAAAGGCAGTAATGAAGAGCAATAACTTATCGATAATGGATTATATAAATATAAATATATATATATATATATATATATATTATATATATATATATATATATATATAATATATATATATATATATATATATATATATATATATATATATACATATATATGTGTGTGTGTATGTATATATATACATATATATTATTATATATATGTATTAATAAATATATATTATATATGTGTATTAATAAATATTATATATAATATATATAAATATATTAATATATATATAATGTATATATATTATATATATGTATATAAATATATATATTTATTAATATATAATATATATATATAAGCATGTGAAAACGAAGGTAAATTGTAAATATAACAGTTTTCTTAAATGTGTATGAAGTGGGGGGGATAATAAAAATTTATAAGAACTTTATACGTTTAATACAAACAGACAAATATCTCTGTGCTTGTCTAATTGAAAGAAACAATAATAAAGATATAACAGAAACGGAGCAATTATCCGGCAGGCTTGGGACCGGAAGTGTCCCGGATTTCTGGAACATTCCGGTTTTCTGGAAACGGTCTAACTATGGACTTAAAATATGGAATAAACTATGAAAAGTAAAGAACTAAAGTTAAACTATTAACCGAACTAAATTATACTTAACAATTTCAAACTGATACACTTCTAAAGGAGGCTCCATTTGATATTTATTAATCCTTAATAAATAGCTTAAAATTCTCAGTATATCATACTGCAAAATGCATAGTTTTTAGAAGATGAGAATTAAATGACGAAAAGTAAAATCATGATTTTAGTTAACGAACAGATACGGGTACAAATTATATACGGGTACATTGAGTATATTTAATCTTTATCGATCCACCTAAAAAAGTAACGAACAAAAGTATTTTTAACACACCGTAGGCAAAGTAAACAACTTTAAAAATAGTATTTATTTAATACGGGGTACATGGTATTGCGCACTATTGCCGGATTTCTGGAAGTCGAATGAAAGAACCGACCTCGGCGGAAACTCGGAGTATAATCCGGGGGTCGATTTTTTCCGAGCGACACCGACGGGAGTGTGCTGCGCATGCGCGCGCGTCAAAGCTTATGTGTTGCGCCATTATGGTTAATATAAGCCAGGCTGACGTTCTTACAAGTGTTTATTTATTTGTAAAGCCGACGCGGTGATAACAAGACGGTCGTCCAACATTGTCTGAAAGAACAGCCTTCATTCCTCCTTCTCCTTCCCCCCCATTCCCAATTGAACTTTTTTCTTGGTGATGGCTTGTTTGGCCACTTTGAAACGAGACATCAAACTTCTTGAGGCAGCTTTTCCCAAAGCTCATGAACGATTTCAAATCCGCTCTGCTTCCGTCGACGAGTTGGCCTGTCGTTTTGTTGTGAGCGAAGGCGAGTACTATGATATCCACGCCAATATAACGGTAAGCAAACACACCATCCATCTCTCTCTGATACTCTCTAATAATACTCTTCTTTCTCCATTTATTGATGTTTTCATTTTGGCACAAAAACTACATCAATTTCTCTTCTTCTCCCAATTCCGACTTTTTCCCTCAAAACTGAGAAATTCACATTTTTGTTTGTAAAATCATTTTGGTTCAGAAAGGTTTTCCACTTTGCAGATTACTTTACGATTCGTAATATATTTTGAAATTAAAGAAAACAAAAACAGAGGATTTTCTGATTATATTTTCCTACATCTCGAATTTATCTCTTTTATAACGTTTTAAAAATGCATATTTTATAAAACAAAACACATTTTGTGTGTGAAAAACACACATTTTGTCCATTTATTGATGTTTTCCTTTTCTTGTCATAATTCTGTGCTCTCCCCACCCCCGACTTTTGTTTCCTCAATATTTTCAGAGAAATTCATATTTTTTTGAATGGATTTTTTTTTCGTATAATTGAGATTGTAAATTAGATTACTTTTATGTTGATAGCATAATTAAAAAACATTTGTAGATGAGTTTCGGCTATATTCTCCCAAATTTCGAATTTGTCTTTCTTTTGCAACTCTTTAAAATGCATATTTTTTTTAAAATGACGTTTTGCAGAAATCCGTTTTCGAGTCTGTAAATTACGTAATGTTGAGCTTTCAAACAAATTCACACAGAAAAGTGTAACTTGCTCTAAAGTTATTGAAATAGATTGTAGCAAAGTCAGTGGAGAGCAAAGAATGATCTGAAAATGAAAAGGAAATTTTTTAAATATTTTGTTCTCTAAATTGTATCAATACAATCATAATGTTTGCTTTAGGAAATATATTCTCTGCAAATTTGCATTGGAAGAAAAATGCGTTTGAAACAATGAGGAAACAAAGTCGAGAGGGGTCAGAGAGAGGGAGGGAGGGAGAGCGATCAGAAGATAATAAAGAAAAAAAAAATTAATTCTTTCTCAGAATTTCCCGACATAATCACAATTTATATTATCATCGAAATGGTATTTCTGGAGAATCTCTTTAAACGGAAATAAATATAAGAAAGTTAGGAGGAAACAACGTCGCCGTGGAGCATCAAAGAGTAGTTATGCCTTTTAAAAAAAATCGACTCTGCAAAAGGAAGTTTAAAGGGGAAAAAATAATGATTAATCTTTATCCGTTATCCTTT
>NC_043018.1:12506581-12514081 GCF_006345805.1 Octopus sinensis | reverse complement strand
AGGCTGTCCCTGGAGCTCCTCTACGCTGACGACCTTGCTCTTATTGCTGAGTCACTATCAGAACTGGAGGAGAAGTTCCAGGTGTGGAAGGAGGGTTTAGAATCAAGGGGCCTTAGTTAGAGTCAACCTAGCTAAAACCAAAGTACTAATAAGTAGAAGGTAGACAATCCCACAATATCTTCAGGAAGATGGCCCTGCTCGATCTGTAGAAAAGGTGTAGGTAGAAACTCTATAAGATGTACCAGTGTAAGCTATGGACACATAAGAGGTGCAGCAATGTCAAAGGTAGGCTAACTGGGAAGATAGTTTTGTATGTGGCAGATGCTCGGGAGCATTAACCTCCGAAAATCTGCAGAAAACAACTCCGTCACTTTCCAGGGGGAAAAACTAGAAGTAGTTGATAGCTTCCGTTATCTAGGTGACCAAGTCAGTAGTGGGGGTGGGTGCGCTGAAAGTGTAACTGCTAGAATAAGAATAGCCTGGGCAAAGTTTAGGGAGCTCTTACCTCTGCTGGTGACTAAAGGCCTCTCGCTCAGAGTAAAAGGCAGACTGTATGATGCGTGTGTACGAACAGCCATGCTACATGGCAGCGAAACATGGGCCGTGACTGCTGAGGACATGCGTAAGCTCGTGGGAATGAAGCCAGTATGCTCCGATGGATGTGTAATGTCAGTGTACATACTCGACAGAGCGTTAGCACCTTGAGAGAAATGTTGTACCTAAGTAGCATCAGTTGTGGTGTGCAAGAGAGACGATTGCGCTGGTATGGTCATGTGGCGAGAATGGATGAAGATAGGTGTGTGAGAAAGTGCCAATCCCTAGCAGTTGAGGGAACCCGTGGGAGAGGTAGACCCAGGAAAACCTGGGACGAGGTGGTGTGAAGCACGACCTTCGAACTTTAGGCCTCACTGAGGAAATGACCAGAGACCGAGACCTTTGGAAATATTCTGTACGTGAGAAGACCAGGCAGGACAAGTGAACCCAGCCCACTTATGAATGCCTTTCCTCCCTGGACACAAAGACGGCTGAAGCAAGCGAAGTCGATATAGAACCTCATCCGACAGACAGACACCATGCCAACCCCCCATGCTTGCGAAGACATGTTGGGGCAATCGAAATCGAAATCGAAACCCGAATTGAACCAGCCAGGATCCCTGGCCTGGTGGTACGTAAAAAGCACTATCCGACTCGTGGCCGTGGCACGTTAAAATACTCCAATGCGACCGTACGACAGGCACCCATGCCAACCTCCTTTGCTTGTGAAGACATGTTGGGGCAAGCGAAATCGAAATCGAATTGAACCAGCCAGGATCCCTGGTCTGGTGGTACGTAAAAAGCACTATCCAACTCGTGGGCCGATGCCAGCACCGCCTCGACTGGCTTCCGTGCCGGTGGCACATAAAATACACCAATCTGACCGTGGCCGTTGCCAGCCCGCCTGGCACCTGTGCAGGTGGCACGTAAAAGCACCCACTACAACTCACGGAGTGGTTGGCGTTAGGAAGGGCATCCAGCTGTAGAAACATTGCCAAATTAGACTGGAGCTGGTGCAGCCTTCTGGCTTCCCAGAACCCGGTTGAACCGTCCCAACCCTGCTAGCATGGAGAACGTACGTTAAACGACGATGATATGATGATGATAGACTGTGTGTGTGTGTGTGGGTATATATATGTATATAGAAGTGTGGGTGTGTGTGTGTGTGTATATATATGTATATATATAGACGTGTGTGTGTGTGTATATATATATGTGTATATAGACGTGTGTGTGATATATATATATATAGACGTGGTGTGTATATATATATAGACGTGTGTGTGTATATATATAGACGTGTTGTGTGTATATATAATAGAGTGTGTGTGTATATATATAGACGTGTGTGTATATATATATATATGTATATATATATATAGACGTGTGTGTATATATATATATAGACGTGTGTGATATATATATATATGTAATATATATGTATATATATATAGACTGTGTTGTATATATATATATATGTATTATATAGATGTGTGTGTGTGTTATATGTGTATATATATAGATATGTGTGTGTGTGTATATGTATATATATAGATATGTGTGTGTGTGTATATGTATATATAGATATGTGTGTGTGTGTGTATATATATTATATATAGATGTGTGTGTGTATATATATATATATAGACGTGTGTGTATATATATATATATAGATGTGTGTATATATTTAGATGTGTGTGTGTATATATGTATATATATATATATGTATATAGATGTGTGTATATATATATATATATGTATATAGATGTGTGTATATATATATGTATAGATGTGTGTGTATATGTATATATGTGTGTGTGGATGTGTGTGTATATCATCATCATCGTTTTACGTCCATTCTCCATGCTAGCATGGGTTGGATGGTTCGACCGGGGATCTGGGAAGCCAGAAGGCTGCACCAGGCTCCAGTCTTATCTGGCAATGTTTCTACAGCTGGATGCCCTTCCTAACGCCAACCACTCCGTGAGTGTAGTGGGTGCTTTTTAC
This sequence comes from Octopus sinensis, assembly GCF_006345805.1. Taxonomy (NCBI): domain Eukaryota; kingdom Metazoa; phylum Mollusca; class Cephalopoda; order Octopoda; family Octopodidae; genus Octopus; species Octopus sinensis. The sequence goes on along the minus strand of NC_043018.1, from coordinate 12,511,540 downwards.
GTGCCACCTGCACAGGTGCCAGGCGAGGCTCGCAACGGCCACGGTCGGATTGGTGCATTTTACGTACCACCGGCACGGAAGCCAGTCGAGGCGGCACTGGCATCGGCCACGATTCGGATGGTGCTTTTTACGTGCCACCGGCACGGTAGCCAGTCAAGGTGGCGATATATATACTAGCAGTATTGACCGTCGTTGCTCGGGTTTGTTTCGACCCTTTAGAATTGGAATTTTTGAAAAGTAAAAATTTTGCATTATGTTGCTTCTTATTCTCTTTCAGTGAACATTTTTCTGGTTGAAATACACCGAAAAATGGCAACACAGCAGTCAAAAATCGTAAAATATAGGGATTTCCATAGACAAAAAGCACCTTTTTGATCTAAATAATTTTTGGTCTTAACATGGTCTAATTTGAATTTTATCTTCTATGGAATGAAGAGCAAGCCTTCTTTTAACATACTCTCAATTTTGGTCAACTTGCGCTGCAGGGTCTCGGAGGAGATAGTGTTGAAGGCTACCAAACCTGCCATACACAGTCAACTTCAGCTTTATATATATATATAGATGTGTGTGTATATATAGATGTGTGTATATGTATATATAGATGTGTGTATATATATATATAGATGTGTGTATATATATATAGATGTGTGTATATATATATATAGATGTGTGTATATATATATATAGATGTGTGTATACATATATATAGATGTGTGTGTATATATATATATAGATGTGTGTGTATATATATATATAGATGTGTGTGTATATATATATATAGATGTGTGTGTGTATATATATATATAGATGTGTGTATATATATATATAGATGTGTGTGTGTGTGTGTGTGTGTATATATATATAGATGTGTGTGTGTGTGTGTGTGTATATATATAGATGTATGTGTGTGTATATATATAGATGTGTGTGTATGTATGTATATATATATATATATATATGTATATATAGCATCATCGTTTAAAGTCTGATTTCCACACTGGCATTGGTCGGTCGGTTCGACTGGAGGCTGGCAAGCATGAAGGCTGCACCAGTCGCCAATCGAATGTGGCAAAGTTTCTATAGTTGGATCCCCTTCGTAACGCCAATTACTCTGAATGTGTTCTAGGTGCTTTTTATGTGCCACTGGCACGAGAGCCAGTCAGGCAGTACTAGCATCAACCATGCTTGAATGCTGCTTTTTGCATGCAATCGAGTGGCACTAGCAATGACCATGCTCGAATGGTGCTTTTAATGTGCCACCCGCATGGGACTAGTCAGGTGGCACTGGCATCGACCACGCTCGAAAGATGCTCTTTATGTGCTACCAGCATGGATGCCAATTGGGCGTACTGATTTCACTTGCCTCATCAGGTCTTTGCAAGCGCAGTTTATTGCCCTTAAGTGAAGGGTCCTCTTAAATGGGCAGTTATATTGCATTGGAATAGGCCATGGTTATGGTCTCATTTGGCTTGCCGGGTCTTCTCAAGCACAGCATATCTCCAAAGGTCTCGGTCACTTGTCTTTGCCTTTGTGAGGATCAATGTTTGTAGGTCGTGCTTCACCACCTATCCCATGACTTCATGGGTCTACCTTTTCCACAGGTTCCCTCTACTGCTTGGGTGTGGTGCTTTTTCACACGGCTGTCCTCATCCATATACAACACATGACCTTACCAGCACAGTCGTCTCTCTTGCACACCACATCTGATGCTTCTTAAGTCCAACATTTGTTTTGGGGTGCTAACACTCTGTTGTGTATGCACACTGACATCCAGCGGAGCATTCTAGTTCATTTCTTGTAAGCTTGCACATTTCCTCAGCAGTGTCATACAGTCTACCTTTTACTCTGAGCGAAAGGCCCTTTGTCACCAGCAGGGGTAGGAACTCTCTGAACTTTGCCCAAGTTATTCTTATTCTAGCAGCTACACTCTCAGAGCATCCACCCCCACTACTGACTTGGTCACTTAGGTAATGGAAGCTATCAACTACTTGTTGTTTTCCCCCCTAGAATGTGACGGAAGCTGTTTTCTGCACATTTTCAGTGTTTATTGCTCCTGAGCATTTGCTACACACAAAAACTATCTTCCCAGTTAGCCTTCCTTTGATATTGCTGCACCTCTTATGTGTCTGTCTCTCTCTCTCTATATATATATTTATATATAATGGTCGTTCATTTGTGACCGAGGAAGACCATTGCTGACCTTCAGGAACATTGTGCGCTCTAGGATTAATATTTTGCATTTGCAGCTCTGTTGGTGGCTGATTAAACCCTGCTCTTGGCAACCATACATGACTGCAAGCAATGGAGACCAAGCTTTTCCCATTCACTACTCCAGCAGTTGTGCTTTCCAGCAGCACACTTTAACTGAGTGTGCTCTCTCAAAAGTGCCGACCCCCTCCTTAACCTGCTTCTTCCATCTGTGACGATGACAGGAATTGTTCTCCCAGTCAGTCTCCTGCATATCACATGCCTTTAACAAGGACTTGACACAGTCCTTAAATTGCAACCTTGGTTTCTGCAGGGTCTCTTTCCATTCACAAGTTCCCCATATAGCATCTGCTTAGGGATCCTGCTATCCTTCATTCTAGTAAGGTGTCCAGTCCAACATAACCGATGCCTGTGCACCATCACCTCAATACTCAAGATATCAGTTGTCCTCAGGACCTGTGTGTCTGCAGTTTTGAAGGAAGCCAACATTCAGAATGTGTCTGAGACATCTCTGATGAAAGTTTTTCAAGGACCCTTACATGGCGTTTGTAAAGGAGTGATGTGAGTACACATGCACGGTACACAGCAACTTTTGTTCTCCTTGCGATGCCATGTTGGGATCAGGCATGAGACTCAAGAGACCGGAAGGAATCAGTTGCTCTCTGCAGCCTGAAAGGTATTTCATCATCCAGGGAGCAAGAACGGCTGAGTATGTTGCCCAGGTAGACAAACTTGTCTACTACTTTCAGTATTGTTCCTTCAACCAAGATAGCTGGTTTCGCATATGGATTTCCTGGTGCAAGCTGGGACATTACAACAGTCTTGTCCAGGCTAATGCTGAGTCCAAATGCCTTGCAAGAAGCAGAAATCCGATTCATAAGTATTTGCATGTCATCCAGTGTATGAATGACTAAGTCACAGTCATCTGCAGAAAGGAGGTCACGAATAATAGACTGGAAAACTTTTGAATTGGCAGCAAATTGGTGCAGATTAAAGAGGCGGCCAGAAGATTCATACCTGACATATATTCCCAGAGAACTAACCTTAGCAAAAGCACGAGTAAAATCGGTAGCAAAGTACAAAGAAAGAGTTGGGGCAAGAATGTCACCCTGTTTAACACCTGTCTCTACAGGAATGGGTCCCGCCATGCCACCACCAACATTGACCCAAGCCTTCATCCCATCATGAAATGAATTATAGATACAAAGTGATCTGGACATCCAAGTTTGCCAAGTATTTTCCATAGAAAGGCTCTATGTACAGTTTCAAAGGCCTTCGTTAAATCAATGGATACCTGGACAAGATCCATGTTCTTGCTCATAGCACTTCTCCTGCATCTGCCTAGCTGTGAAAATCATATCCAGTGTCTCTCGACCAGATTGGAAGCCACATTGAGATTCAGCTAGGACATTATTTATGAGACACTCATTCAAGCGGGAAAGCAGAATATTTGCCAGAACCTTGCCAGCAGCTGATCATAGAGCAATGCCTCTGTAGTTACCACACATTGTTTTGGTTCCTTTTCTGTTATAGAAAGGAAGAATAATCTCATCTTTCCAGTCCTTAGGCATTGCACCATCCCTCCAGACTGCGCTAATAAGTTCATGAAGGGACTGTATGATGTAATCACCACCAAATTGCAAGACCTCAGCACAAATTCCATCCCTTCCAGGTGCCCTACCAAGATTCAATTTGCTTATTGATGTCATTACAATGATAGGTCTTTGTTGCATCGTATCAATCACTGTTTTGTTCACAATTGACTCATGGTTTAGGAGTTCAGAGACGTGTTCGATCCAGCGACCTGTGATTTCTGTTGATTTAGTAAATAGTGGAAGACTCCTTGGAAAGCAAAGGAGCTGATGTGGAGCTCTTAGGCCCATAAACTTGCTTCATAAGATGGTAAAGCTTCTTGCTGTCATATGCATCAGCAGCAGCCTAAACATCACGAGCAAGATCCTCTCACCAAGTGTTCTGCATCTTCCTGAGAGATCGCTGCACTGGTGATTTTACACTGCTATAGTGGGCAAGTCCTAGGTTTCGCTGAACAGCAGCAAGTCCTCTCTGTAGCAATACATTGTGGGCATGGCACTTTACAGCCAATAGTGTGGTTGAACTTCATTTTCATCAAACCAGTCTCTGTGTCTGGCAGTAGAAGCCTATCCCAGTGTTTCAGCTGCACATTGAAGAACCTGGTCTTGAAAATCTGCCCATGCTGCAGTATTTTGAATGCTGGACAAGCAAGTCTGAAGCTCTTTCCTCAAGTGAAAGTATCTGACATTACAATAGAGAGATGTTATTGTTTCACTTTTGACATGTAGTATTACTGAAATAGTGGAGAAGATATGATATTGCTGTGGGCGCGCACTAGGCAAGAAGTTGAAAATTTTTTTGGCCTATGACACTAGATGGACCCTAAGTAAGGCATGTGTAAGATTTGAATGAAATTGGTTGTGTAGTTCTCAAGTTTTAGGGATTCACACAGACAGACACACAAACACACATTCTCATCTTTATATAAAGGTCAGGTCACTTATGAGGCTCTCATAAGTGTCACTGGTAACAAGGAATCCAGTACAACCTGTTGCATGGTTGGGTTGCCTGTGACCAGACACACCAGGCTATCCTGGTGAGGAGGTTTGCTAGAAACCCAGCAAGATTAAAAACAAGACCTGTTGAAAGGTCAGATATATGTATATATAGATGTATATATATGTATATACATGTTTGTATATATATGTATATACATGT